>NC_064642.1:611923447-612260309 GCF_023864345.2 Schistocerca serialis cubense
AGTTGCCGCCCCTCATACCTCACCGGTCATTCAACAACATCTTTGCCTCTGTACTTTGGCCCCAACTGACATCTCTGCCCAAACTCTTTGCCTTTACAAATGTCTGCTTGTGTCTGTGAATGTGCGGATGGATATGTGCGTGTGTGCGAGTGTATACCTGTCCTTTTTTCCCCCTAAGGTAAGTCTTTCCGTTCCCGGGATTGGAATGACTCCTTACCCTCTCCCTTAAAACCCACATCCTTTCGTCTTTCCCTCTCCTGCCCTCTTTCCTGATGAAGCAACCGTTGGTTGCGAAAGCTAGAATTTTGTGTGTGTGTTTGTGTTTGTTTGTGTGTCTATCGACCTGCCAGCGCTTTTGTTTGGTAAGTCTTATCATCTTTGTTTTTACATATATTTTTCCCACGTGAAATGTTTCCCTCATATATATATATATACACACACACACACACACACACAGATATATATATTTTCTAATGAAAATTGTCACACACACACACACACATATATATATATATATAGTGGGTTACGTATTATTGAGTATATATATATATATATATATATATATATATATATATATATATATATATATATATATATATTTTGTTTGGTAAGTTTCATCATCTTTCTTTTTATATATATATATATATATATATATATATATATATATATATATATATATATATATATATATATATGTGCGTGTGTGTGTGTGTGTGTGTGTGTGTGTGTGTGTGTGACAATTTTCATTAGAAAATGAATATATTGAGAAGCAGTAGTAAATATTTCCAGTTCTTTGACAGGCCTGTGCATGGCATTCTTGAATTCATAGGAGTAATGATTAATGATTTGTAGTACAAGGTTTTGGACTCTGAAACATTAGTTTGGATGATGATTTACCCTGAAAAATATTCCCATATGACATTAAAAAGTAGATGAATAAGCATTTTTGATGTTTATGTTACTTATGTCAGACAATATCATCATTGAAAATAAAAATTTGTTTAGCTGCTGCAGTACTCTTTATTTGACTAATTTTGTTTGTACACAATTTGTAGTGATGCTACTTCTTTTCAATCATAGAAGTAATTATCTATTTATTTTCTTCAAACGTGTGACAAAACATGCATGAGATCAACTCTTCCACTTGATTTTTTCCACCCTGTACTGTCCACTGCACTCATAATATTTGCACTGAAAATAACCTCTATTACATGTAATGAAATTATGCCAGGTCTAACTATAAACAAAACAATAAAGCAAATAATGCTTGACATCTCATATCTCATCCTTCATTTATGTATATCATCGCCTAGGCCGTATATTTCTCCAAGGTTTGGTACTTTTCAAAGCACTGACCCAGATGGAGTCCTGATTTTCTGGAACTTGCTGCTGTAGTAAACAGTTTCCATTCTACTTCCTTTTGCCTTACTGCTACGGGAAACATCACAGTCCTTACTGTTATTCTTTCCATGGGAATAAATGCAGTATTGGCTTTTTTGACAGTCTCTCCTCATCAGCAGAAGTACATGGTCCTCCCCTCTTTCTTCCATTTGTGTACCATACATTTCCAACCAGAGCTTTTAGATATGCCACTCTGTATTTCTTGTGGCTTAACTTGGGTTACTGGTTGTAAGTAGTGTCCAGATTGTACAGAATGAAGCTGTTAACTATTGCTACTTCCAGCAGCCAGAAAAACATATTCCACCACCAGTTTTTAAATTTCCTGGTGAGGCTATAGGATGCGCAATACCAGTTGGATATCCACTCCACCCGTCTTTTTATTGTGGTCGCAAATGACTTTGGGTTTAAGGAATTCGTCCAACAATAGCCGTCTTTTTATTATGGTCACAAATGACTTTGGGTTTAAGGAATTCATCCAACAATAGCTCTTATGCATTCAACAAATGCATTTCCTGATTGTTATATCACTTGCAGACATATGTCAGAACACTCCAGTACAAGAAATAAAGCAGAGCCCCAATATACAGTTATGGCGAATTGAAGTTAGTGTTGGGTGATGCCCAAAATGCGAGTCTATTGTGATATTTACATAGTCAGGGTTGCTCCACTGGGCAAGTGCTAAGGGTTAAAATTATAACATTGCACATATATTTATTTCATGCAAAAATTAGTATCACAAGGCTTTGGATGTAAAATATACTTACTCTTAAGTTACACAAGGACATTTAATTATGAAAGATCTAGTTTCACCACATTTTAGGTTTAATTTTATACAGCACCATGATTCAGTTCTGAGCCAGGTGGACATTCAGCTGCAAGCCATTTCTTGAGACCGCTCTTAAATTTTTTGTCCTCTAACTTTTTGAGCTTGCTGGGTATAGAGTTATAGTACATGGTTCCTTTGAACTGGTTCCATTAGTATGAGTCTCCTGAAATCTAAGTGAAATTCATGCGTAGGTACTCCTCATACCATACCCATGAAATTCCACATTTCTGCTAGTAATTTTTCAATTCTGTATTACTTTTTTAATTGCTTGGAACATATACATTGCTTACACTTTCATAATATTAAAATTTATAACTGGCTCCTTACATGAGGTTTTTCCTTTTGATCCTAGCGACTATCCTCAATGCTTTCCTCTGTGGCACAAATCCTCTGTTCATGTGTTTATATGTTCTTCTCCACAGCACAACACCATACAATAGAAAAGAGTACAGATGTAAGTCCCAGCTGGCTGTAAAAGATCACAGACTAGACACATAAAATTATTATTCTTAAAAGTGACTATTAAATTCCAAGCACTTTTGGTAAGAGGAAACATAATTTTTTAGCCTCTTAGAGCAGAATTTTACCAGATGACACATATTGGGAGGTTCAGATCAGGATTTTGATTTCATTACTTCTAAGTAAAGTCAGGCACTTTGGGTTTGTTTATTTCAGTGGGTCTAAGCTCTCAAATAAAATCAGTTTGAGAAACAAAGACTGCATTTTATTGGCAGAACATTTAGAAGATGCAACAGGTCTTCTAAAGAGACTGCCTACACTGTGCATGTCTGTCCTCTGCAAGAGTATTTTTTGTGTATTATGTGATCCTTACCACATAGCACTGATGGAGGACATGATGGAGGACATCAAAAAGTCCAAAGAGGGCAGTTCGTTTTGTAGTGTCACAAAATAGGGGAGAATGTGTCATATATATGATAAGTGATTTGGAATGGCAATCATTGAAAGAAAGACTTTTTCATTGTGGTGGGATTTTTTCATGAAATGTCAATCATGAACTATCTCCTCTGAATATGAAAATATATTATTGTCCCAAACCTATGTAGTGAGAAGTGATTATTCTAATAAAACAACAGAAATCAGAGCTTGTACAGAAAGATTTAAGTGTTCATTTTTCCCATGTGCTATTAGAGAGTGGAACAGTAGAGAAATAGCATGAAGGTGGTTCGAAGAACCCTCTGCCAGGTACTAAAATGTGAATTGTAGAGTATCATGTGGATGTAGATGTAAATCTGTCTGCAAATTGTGTAAACATTGTTCTGATTATTCTTGTGTTTTAACTGTTTGTGTATCATATTCTCTAAGGTGGAATTTGGGGACCAGTCGAGCATTTGCATAAATGAGTATGAGAAATAACCAAACCACCACACTCATGCACACTGGTGAACCAGTCCATGTCATTAATCCATTATGAGGGTTCAATATAGGTCTGGCTCACCTCATTCTCTAGCAAGTTAGCAAGTTTGCGTTACATTATTTGATTAGGTCAACAGTGGGCTGATTCATTTCTTTAAAAACTGATTAATGTAGAACATTCTTCAATATTTTAACATTGAATCACTGTTTCATCACTGTGATTATATAACACTTAACGATTAAGATTTTTATTCCTTTGTACATGTATATATGCTTTTCATTTCAGTAGCTTTTGTTGTTTAAGTTTTAAATTCTGTTGCTTTTTCTGGGAAGGATTTGAGTATTCACAATTGTAATGTAACAATTGTAATGTAATATTAATTAGAACTGGATGTTATCAATAAGAATGCAATCTCAGTGATTGTTTTAATTATGTGACAGACAAGAAAAACAAATGTATTTAGCAGCCTTAACTGTTCTGAACCAGATGCAAATGGAATTACACAAGCAGAATCCGATAATAGCTTTGACGATTTGGACATACGCTGTATTTCAAATGGCTTCAAAGAATCGCATTTGAATGGTAATAGAATAACCGCACAGGTATGGAAAAGATTTGTCTGATGTGTTTTTTAGTGTTAAGCCATGAGTGTAAGATTCTGTGGTAAGTTAAGCCTGTGTAAAAATTTATGGGAATGACATCATATGACAACTGTTTATGATATTTTGGCTGTTATTAGCCAGTTAGTTGGTTAGCCTATAGATATACAGCTGTACATTAACCATTTTCAGGTGTGACTATGTGTATTCACATTATTGTGGCCAACTATCAAAAATGTGAATATCCACCTTCTGCAGCACAGACCACTACGAAACATGCAGGAAGAGAGTCAGTGAGGTTCTGAAAAGTACCGACAGCGATATGGAGCCATTCAAACTCCAGTATTGTGGCCAGCTGCACTAGGTTTCTCATTTAAGGATCTGTGGTGTGAACCGCCTGATTGAGATGGCCCCACAGATTCTCAATTGGGTTAATGGGTTAAACTCTGGGGAGTTTGGTGGCCAGGGGAGTATGGTAAATTCATCATGGTGCTCTTAGAACCACACATGTACACTTTGAAGCTACGGTGTCACAAATATAGTCATTTCGGAAATGCTTCCACCCTTGGCCTGAAAGCCAATGATTGTGCCCTTTTGGACATTATAAAAATCACTACATTTAGTCATTATGACAACAATTTAACTGTTTTCCTCATACCTGCAACACGCTTTTTATGCTATCCACTGCTAGTGCTGCCACCTGCTGTCTGTTAGTGGTTATTCTGTGTTGACATTGGACATTGATGGTGGTCACATTAATCTCACTGGACCGTGTATGTGTTACACATAATACACTAATGTTTGAGAAAACTGCGACATTCAGAAGAAATAATTCATTTGAAAGTTTAACGGGATACCAGGAGTTATTACCTAAGATTGTGAACGTATGTTTACCCATGGACCCACAAAGACTTTCTCTGGCCTTAGCGGAAATGTCAGTGTTATGCTAAGGTTAGTGAAGACTAAATAAAGTGAAAACATAAAAGCAAGTGTTAATATGACATGTTAATATCAGAAGGCATACCATCAGCATGTGAGTGAGTTAAAATGGCACAAAATAATCAGCATTTGGGGAAGTAGATTTATCATACCATGAGATACCAGCTCGTATAAGTCATGCTGCTTTGATAGTGATCCATGTGGTGAACCAATCAACAGAAGAGGGCCACACAAAGCAACAACTAAGTGTGGGTGACTCAGTGTTATCATAGTGGGTGTGACTACTGTCTTCTGCATCTTAATATTTTCATGGTGCAATGATTTTCCGTAAAATTTCGGGAGTGCAGCAGCAGAAATTTCACTTCTTCTTCTTTTGATATTTTGTCTGTAAACCATCCAGCTATCTTCAGAGGGAGCCAGTTCACTAGATGGCTGGACAATATACTGCCAAAATATCAGAAGGAGAAGAAGAAGTGAAATTTCTGCGGCTGCATGCCATAAATTTTATGGAACAATTGCTATGTTGTCCACAAGGCTGTGGACCTTACATTATATGTATATGTGTTGATTTGACATTGGAAGAATTGCAGTGGTTGTGAACTTATCACTGTCAATGATATAATGTCGTCTCTTGCATTGTGGAATGGTGATTTCATGCCATTACATATCAGCTTCTTTTCTCCAGAAACAACCCAACTGCTGGCATGCTGAGCTGCAGAACATAATATTTTCTAGGAGTGCTACTTCAGCTTCTACAGTGATGACCAAATATGTATTAGATACTAATTTTGTGATGTGGTGATCACAATCTAGTAGCCTGCATTGTGGAGCAGTATGGTAGTATCATGGGCATTCTGAGCAGGAGCTATTATATGAAGACAGTGGTAAACCTTAGGTATTGCCCATGCTTTGGGCAACTGTGTATGCCCCATTTCAGTAGGACGTTGCCTCAGCCCATGTGGTGTAACGTACTACCGTTCTTTGAGGAACAACTAGTATCACCATTTCCCTGGCCAGCCAGCCGTTGCCCTTTTGTTATAGTCCATATCTTTGACAAATCCAATCACAATATTCATAAAAGTTTCTCTCTAGATTTGCCTATACATTGTACAATAATATTTATATTATCTACAAAAAAAATTGTCATCTTTTCAAAATATAATGTAAGGTTATTAACATATAGTACCACTAATGTGAATAAATCCTGAGCTTCGTAAGTTTTGTGGTATTGACTATTATTCGCATATACAAGGCAAAGTGTTGGATCAATGATGAGCACACTTGTTTTAGTGGTTCATTTGGTAATATTTTACATCGTTAGTTCATGACACTAACAACGAATTTTGTTATCAAAATACTGTGACAGTCAGTCATTGCACCAGACTGTTTCCCATACAACTTTTCAAGCAATTGCAGTATAAATAAATAAAGCCATGTCCATACCAGCTGCACCAACCTGTGCCACATTGCGCAAAATCGAGGAAAGAGATTCAGTGCAGTTTGGCATCTCAAATGTGGATGTGAAATCGTGGTGCTGTGTGCATCAAAGAACTAGTTCTGTGCAATGCCAGTATATAAAAGGAAATGGTTTGTTCATGCGTGTTCTGTTTGTATGATATTTATCATTATCCATTCTTATTGATGCACACACTGGAACATTGCTGCACACCTACGAACACTGTTTCGTGCTTGCAGTTGTGTTCTGGTCTGTGTCATTCTGTGCCGCGTGTCTGTGTGGTACAGATAGTCCAGTGCGGGCACAGTTTAATGAATAACAGATATTAATTTGTTTCTGTTCTTGGCGATAAATATATAATGTCACTGTCATTATTGAGGCACAGGCTACAGCAACATCAATATTTACTAGTTTTATGTGCAGAAAAATGTAATGAAGACTGCCTTGCAACACAAATGTACAGTGTGTCTCACAGCCTTCTTGTCTATATGTGTCAGCTTTCAGATTAATATTGTCGCAGAAGAAGCCAAGTAGCGGAGTCACCGTAGTGTAGTTGTTATGATACTAGATTGTTGCATTGAGGGTTGTGAGTTCAAAATTCACCTGGACTGAAACATTTTAATTTGTGTCTTTGGTTCGCGTACATTCTAGAAGTATTCACAGATGGCAAGAATCATTGTAGTGGAATGTTCTGTAGCTGTATATATACTGTATGTGTTCTGGCCGGAGGCAGTTCGCTCCATGCTCTTGTATGTGCAAGTGCTGAATAAACTTGTGTTAAGTGAAGTTAGTGTTTGTCATTCATCTAATTACACCTTCTTCTACATGACATTATTCTGGTGGAGGCACTAGGTATTGGAACTTGTGATAGCACAAATAACCAACGACAGTGGCTCCCATCAAGCCACAACAGAGCCACCGTTTACGTGGCGAGAAACCTGAGTTCGAGCCGTATTCAACAGATTGCAATCTATCAAAGACAGATGAAGAAGAGGACATCACAATGACAGCAACTGTGTGCCACCACATGAGACAACTTTATGGGTTCTCTGGTGATGGTGGCCAAGATCCAAACAAGTGGCTGAAGGTATATGAGTTTATATCCAAATTTAACAAATGGGATGATACCGTGTGTTTGTCCAACATATTTTTCTACTTGGAGGGCACTGCCAAGCAATGGGATGAGAACAACGAGGAGAAGTTCATGAACTGAGAAGTATTTCAGGTGGAACTGTGCAAGTATTTCAGCGACACACTATGACAGAAGTGCAAGGCTGAAGATAAATTAAAGTGCAGGGCACAGCGTCCAGGAGAAATGAGAGCATCCTAAATTCAAGACATCTTGGAGCTGTGTAAATTAGTGGATCCCCCAATGAAGGAGGAAGATAAGGTTGCACATCTAATGAAGGGTGTTGCTGAGGACACTACTCCTGAAGTAGGTTTCAATAGCAGACGGCTTCATAAAATGATGCCATTATATCGAGACAATGCATCAAAAAAGAACTACACGCAAGAAGTTTGAACAGCTTCCAAACATCATATCGATGTCTGTGATGCAGGAAAAAACTGATTTCACAAGTGTTCTTCGTCAGATAGTGAGAGAGGAAGTTCAGAAGGCACTTGGATTGCACAGCAAGCAAAAAACCGAGATGCTTCAAGAGGTCATAAGGACACTTCAAGAGGTCATAAGGGAGGGAGTGGAACAGACATTGAACCCAATCTCTCATTCTTCATTTCCCTTTAAAATGGTAAAAAAGCAGAGACCCAGGCAAAGTTCCTACAATGCCGCATGAGGAACCTGTTTGGGCACCAAAGAAGACTGATGTCTGGAGGACTAAGGATAACCAACCAGTATGTTTTCACTGCGGATGACCAGGACATGTGGTGTGCTATTGTTGAGAAAGGTGGTGGATATTTGATGATGCCCGCGCCACAATACAGCAGACTGTTCTTAGGCGATGCCAACTCTGGGACGACGAAGATGAACATGAAGATGTGGGTGCAAGACGACATAGGTCACCACCGCCACAAGCTAGCTGCTGGAGAGGACGCTCCCCAACACGCCGATCAAGGTCTCCATTGCCATTTAGAAGCTCCAGCTGATCACCTAGCCATTGCAACCTAGAAAACTAAAGGGTGCAAACTTCCTTGGAGGTGAGGCCACCAAAGAGAAGAATCCTCCGCTGTCAATCACTACAAAAATGGTAGGAAACTATGTCGATATCCTCATGGATGGCTGACCAGCCCAAGCTCTTGTGGACTCTGGATCACCATATTCAGTCATTTCGGAGAAGTACCATTGCCAGTTGCAGAAAACCATATTCATCAACAACAAAACATCTCTGCTGAAGGTGCCCAATCAGAAATATGTAAAACCTGCAGGACGATGTGTCATTCGTGTGGGTATAAGTGGCCCTTAGAATTCATCGTCTTACAAGAATGTAGTCATGATGTTGTTCTCGGATGGGACTTTTTGAAAGCTTCTCAAGCAATTATAGATTGTGGTCGCTAAAAGAGTATGCTAGACAAGATAAGATGCTGTGGGCAGGAAGATGCGCATCCGAGTGTGTGGAAACTGTGTGGTGGATGAAGTGATCATTCCTACAGTCAGCATTAGAAAGGTAGCTGTTATGTGTCATGCCATGCATCAACCCATGGAATGTAAGAAAACGTACCACTGGAGAATAACTTTGTCATCCCAGCCTCTGTTGTGTCATTTAAGATTGGATTCGGTGAATTGTGGATAGTTAACTGTCACCGAGAACCGCATATCCTTCCAAGATCAAGTACATAGCAAATGCTGAACCGTTAAGTGCAGAACAGCTGAGCATCATAGAAACCTCCCATGCCGAGTTTGTGGGTGAAATTAGCACTACCACTATGAGACAAGATCTAGCTTGACTATCACCAGATCTCACTGAGGAACAACAGAAGAAGCTACTTGCCATTCTTCAAGAGTTCTTTGAATGGTTCAATCCACAGGTGAAGAGCAAATTAGACAAATCGACAGTGAAGCACCAGATTAGCACTGGAGACCATCAACCAATAAGCCAGAGAGCATACCATGTGTCAGCAATGGAACGTCGAATAATTTATGACGAGGTAGAGAAAATGATGAAGAATGACATCATTCAGTCTTCACAGAGCCCATGGTCGTCACCAGTGGTTCTCGTCAGGAAGAAGGATGGCAGTTGGCACTTTTGTGTTGATTACAGGAAGCTTAGTAAGACAATTAAAAAGGACATTTACCCTCTTCCACGAATTGACAATACACTAGATTGTCTGGAGGGGGCTAAGATTTTCTCAACCATGGAGATGTACTCAGGATACTGGCAAATCGAAGTAGATGAGGTTGATTGTGAGAAAACTGCATTCATCACCCCTGAGGGCCTGTATGAGTTTAAGGTAACACTGTTTGGTTTGTGTAATGCACCAGCAAATTTTGAATGCATGATGGATAATCTTCTAAGTCACCTGAAGTGGACGATGTGTCTTTGTTATTTAGATGACATTATAGTGTTCTCAGAGACATTTGATGAACACACAAGTGTCTGCAACAAGCCAGACTGAAACTTAATATAAGGAAGTGTATCTTTGGAGCAAAAGAAATCAAAAGACTTGGGCACCTTGTGTCAAATGAAGGTGTGTGACCAGACCCAGAAAAGGTGAGAGCTATAACAGAATTTCCTATTCCTGAAAGTATTAGAGATGTGATTGTGTTCTTAGTACCGTCGTTTTATCAAAGGCTTGTGTATCAAAGTCAAGCCACTCCAAGAGTTGTTAAAAGCCGATGCTAAATTTATCTGGGGTGGTGCTCAACAACATTCTTTCAATGTTCTGCGAAAAGCTCTGATGACTGACCCTACAGAACTACACACAGATGCCAGTGGGTATGGGATCAGTGCTGTTCTGGTGCAGATTTCAGATGGAAAAGAGAAGGTTATAGCCTATGCTTCTCGGACGCTTACAAAAGCCAAGAGAAACTACTCAACTACAGAAAGAGAATGTCTTGCTGTGATCTGGGCCATGTGGAAATTTTGACAGTATCTCTATGGAAGGTCATTCACAGTTGTTACAGAACATCATTCACTTTGTTGGTTGAAAGGTCTTAAGGATCTGACAGGACGTCTCACCAGGTGGGCACTATGTCTTCAAGAGTATGACATTATCATAGTATACAAAAGTGGAAGAAAGCACCAAGACACTGATTACCTCTCAAGAAACCCTGTGCAAAACCATCAAGGCTTTGATGAAGATAGTGACTGTCTCACTGCACTCCAGGATCTCTCTGCTGAGCAGAAGAAGGACACCAAGATATCTCAAATTATGCTTGCCTTAAATCAGTCAGAGGATGTGAAAGGACAATTTAAGGTAGTTAATGGATTACTCTGCAAGAAAAACTTTGATCAGTTTGGCAAGAGGTGGCTACCAGTGATTCCTAAACGCATGCGCTTAGATGTTCTACAGAAATTCCATGACACACCTGAGGCTGAACATTTAGGATTTATTAAGACATATCATAGGATCCACAAGAGATTTTTCTGGCCAGGTTTATTTAGGATGTCCATCACTATGTGTCTCACTGTTGAGAGTGTCAGAGGAGAAAGGCAGTTCCTCAGAAACCACCTGGGCAACTCATACCAATTCCACCATACAAAACGCCTTTCCACCTTGTTGGGATTGACCTCCTCGGATGATTTCCAACATCTACTAATGGCAATAGATGGATTATTGTTTGCACTAATTATCTGATGTGCTATGCCATTACAAAAGCTGTGAAAACAGCTGAAGGATTTGAGGTAGCCAAATTCATCAGAGAAGACATTGTATTAAAACACAGTGCCCCAAGGTCATTTATTACAGACTGAGGGAAAGTTTATCAATCAAATCTTGTGACAGAGATAAACCATCGGTGCAACATTACTCATCAAATGATAACTGCCTACCATTCACAAACCAACGGACTCACTGAACACCTTAATAAGATCTTGGCCGACATGCTGTCAATGTTCGTCAATGTTGAGCAGAGCAACTGGGATGAGGTGCTACCTTTCGTGACGTTTGCCTACAACACTGCCAAACAAGACACCACAGGATTTACACCATTTTTCCTGGTGCACGGGCATGAGACGATGATGACGATGGACGCTGTGTTTCCGTTACATCCTGATGACATGGACGACGACTACATCTGCCAGGTGTGAACCAGAGCTGAGGAAGCTCAGCAGTTAGCTCAACTCCACATGCTGCAGGCTCAAGAAAACGATCGCCCAAGGTATGACGCGACCCACTGCCCTGTTGTCTACCAGCCTGGTGACCTCGTCTGGATCTTCACTCCTGTTCGGAAGGTTGGTCTCTCTGAGAAGCTCCTCATGCGCTACTTTGGACCTTATAAGGTTGTAAAACAGTTGTCTGATGTTACTTATGAAGTTGAAGATTTCGACCCCGACACAAGACTTCGGAAGATCAGCGATACGGTCCACATCCTTCAAATGAAGCCCTATAAGGATCCTGCAACCCAGGGTAAATTTGAAGCTCCAGCAACAGGCAACAAGCAGAAAGATAACAAAGAACGCAGCAACAAGGGAAGTTCTAAGAAGATCACCGCCAGGGTGAACATCAGTCATCGGGAGTCGGAGTATGCATGACCAATGACTCGCTTCCGGAGTAGGAGAACATAACACCGAGACACTGTTCTCTTAAGGAGGGAGCAGTGTTGCAGAAGAAGCCAAGTAGTGGAGTCGCTTTAGTGTTGTGGTTATGATACTGCTTGTTGCACGGAGGGTTGTGAGTCCAAAATGCACCTGAACTGAAACGTTTTAATTTCTGTCTATGGTTCCAGTACATTCTAGAATTATCCACAAAGGGCTAGAATCATTGTACTAGAATGTTCTGTAGCTGTATATATACCGTATGTGTTCTGGCCAGAGGCAGTTCGCTCCGTGCTCTCGTATGTGCAAGTGCTGAATAAACCTTCGTTAAGTGAAGTTAGTGTTCATCATTCATCTGCTTACACCTTCATCTATGTGACATTATTGTTCTTCCTAGTTGCACTTTGCACCATTGTCCTTCAGTAGTTGTCATGTTTCATATTACAAATGTTCATCACCGTGTGCACCATATTTAGTTGAAATTAAATTGCAGCTGCTACTTAAATAAAATGGGTTGTGAGACTTCAGTCAGTCTAATGCAAATCACTAATTATTCGTCTCCATTTACAGTCATGAGATACAGATAGAAAGAGAGAGAGAGAGAGAGAGGATGTGTGTGTGTGTGTGTGTGTGTGTGTATGTGTGCACGCGCGCTCTTGGGCATGCGCACATGCAGGTACATGTGTGTGCATATGTGTGTGTGTGCGTGCGCGCACGTGTGTGTGTGTGTGTGTGTGTGAGAGAGAGAGAGAGAGAGAGAGAGAGAGAGAGAGAGAGAGAGAGAGAGAGCACGCGCATCTGTGTGAGTGCTCACACACTTGCTAGTGTTTACATACATGTAGGTGTAAAAGAGAGCAAGAATAAACTTCTATGAGTGGTATATAAAAGATATTATATTTCAAAAATAAAAATATATTGCTTGGTATCACTGTTAAGTAGATGAGGAAATAAAGAATTGCATGCAGACAATACAGTTAAATTTAAAAGGGCAAGGTGAATCATTTTTAGTTTGGCAAAGTCATTTTGCTTTTATTGTATTGGCACATGTTGTATACTAATGGTAGTTTCAATGTCAGCATCATGTGTGGAACAGTTGGCAAAAAAGATTTCAATCACACAAAAGAAAAAGTTTACTGCAGGAGTGAATGTAGTATAATGGACCATGTACAAGACAGAGTGGTTAGTATGAATTACCATTTCTCCTAGAATTTACAGAGTTTGAGGATGCCTTTGCCCCAGTTTCAACAAAATCTGTACTAATAGTCTTGAGAAACAATAAATCAGTCTGTTAATATCCTGAATAATATATTCATCAGTGCTACTGGTTCTATTAAGCTTCATCAGAATAGTGATAAATTAAAAATTAAAAGATTAGTCAGGCAAGACAATATCTTATCACAAAATCTATTCTCATTAGATCTCCAGACAGGGTAAAAAATGAAGAATGGGTGCTAATGGAAAATACTTGCACCACTGTTATTTACTTGTGACATACTGTTTTCCTCTATTGCAGATAAAACTTATTAACTAATGAAGGAAGGCAAGTTTGGAAGTTGGTCTGAAAGTCAATTACAAATTGAAAGATTTATTTTGAGTACTATTGTGGCGTCGATGAGGTCGACACCAGTATCGATCTGAGTATTGTCTTTGAACTAAGCTAAACATTATCTTTGTGTAGTTCTGCCATCCAGTTCTTTGTAAGCCTTACTTGTGTAAAGAGATGAATAAATGAACTCCTGATTATAAGGTGTTGTTTGGTGTAACTGACCCGAGCATCCACCTCCCTGGTGACCCCGAGTTGTAACATCTTCCGTTTTTGCCATTTTACTGTGTCCGCGGCCTCCGCATTGGTTATTTTCACGTGTATTACATCAGCACAACATTCGAACAATGGCTTCGGCCCAACGCCTAACCCCGGATTTTGTGATCGACATGCACCGTGTTGCGGGCGGTGTACACCCGCCAGGACTGCAACACGATGCCTCTCACTTGATGATTTATGCCGATTTCGCTGGATGTTTTCATGCCTGCAACAATAAGTGAGGTTGGGAGTGTGCATGACTCCAGCTATCAGACGCCTTTGTTCCCACCACATGTGCCCTCCCTCATCGATGGTGCAGTTACCTCTTACGGATCTCCGTGCAGTGCACGATCAATGCCGATTTCTGCAA
Source organism: Schistocerca serialis cubense (assembly GCF_023864345.2). Classification (NCBI taxonomy): domain Eukaryota; kingdom Metazoa; phylum Arthropoda; class Insecta; order Orthoptera; family Acrididae; genus Schistocerca; species Schistocerca serialis. The sequence goes on from NC_064642.1 coordinate 611,937,866, forward strand.
ATGCTTTGTTCTATGACCTACCACCACCAGGACAACAGTTTGCCATGCCGTAAACCGTACAGTACCATGCGGATTCCTGCCACATGGCCGGAGCTGCTTTGTTCACTGGTCAACCGCCTCAGCATCCGACCACGCCTGTGCCTGCCTTGGTTCAGCATCAGCACATGCCTCCCTGCTTCAATACCTCGGTCTGCAACAGGAACAATAGCTTGTTATCTGTGCCTGACCTCCATCTGTGTCCTACTGCTACGCCTCAGTGTTGTCTGCCACGACATTCACCTTATCCACACACTGTTTAGAGTAAAGTGATTATGAACAGGGAACATTCACACATTCCGCCCGATGTTCGACATCATTTTCCTCACTGTGCTTCTGGACAGCCCGCACCTCTGCAGCCTCCCTGCAACACAGGTGGCTCCGACTCTGATCGTATGTTGAGTTTTCCATGGACTGGCACGCGTTGTCAAACTTTGAACTTTTTCTTACCTGTCGCCCCCGTGCCATCTCCAGTCGAGCTTCCGCTACCGTTCTCAGCGTATCTCGGTGCCTCATCCATGTCGGTCTTCCACGACACATCAATCCGAACACACCCACAACGTGTTGAACTTCCGCAACCGCAATTGACACATTACGGTGTCTCACCTGCATTGGCATTCCGTGTCATGACGGATCGCGCTCAACCACAACACATCACCTTCACGCTGCCACCCGCCCAGCCGTTGTCACCACATACCCTGGAGACACACTCTCCTGGAATACTGCAACAACAGCAGCTCGTTTCAGGCAGTGCCCCGGCGAATTCAACTCAACATGTTCTTCCGAACGTTCTACAACGTTTACCGACGTTGCTGCCATTCAATCCTGACAGGGCAACAACGTGGTTCAACATTGTGGACGAAGTGTTTGACCATTTCAAACTCGACGAATCCGCCAGATTTCTGTGCCTTATCACCCACCTGCACAACCACACGACCAGGAGGACTTGATTGCTGACCTGGTCGACACCCCAGACTCAGCTACCCGGTACACTCTAGCCAAAAAGACAGTTCTACGTCGGCTTGTGTGCTCAACTGAGACAGCAATACAGCAAGTGCTCCATGTCGAGCAACTAGGCAACGACAAACCTTCACAACTCTGGAGACGGCTATGGGCCCTGGTCAGCGACAATCTACTCTCTGACACAGCTCTCCTTGCCGTCTGGTCAGATCCACTTTGCTCTGGCTCAGAGGTCTCCCGAACCCGTCAAGCAACGAATGACAATTGCTGACAAACTACATGATGCATCACTGCTCTATTTCACCAGCCACTGCCTACCTGGCAAGGCTCAAGCTCCTCGTCCCATGGCCGGATGCGGCCGGGGCTGCACTGTACCGAGTGTTCTGCTTGCTCCGGGACGCAGTAAACAAACAGCTGGGACGTCAACTGCTCTGCCCTCAGTCAGACCCCCTCCTGCAACCGAACCGGCTGCGGCCACCGAACCTCAACCACCGCCTCTGGCAACGAACTTTCTGCAGGAAATGCAATCGCACTACCCACACACGGTTTGGTGAGGCGGCATGGAACTGCAGACCACCCTGCTGCTTCCCAAATGCGAATCGCAGGTAGGTCCGGGTGCCGCCTCCTGCGCACAACATGACAGGCACCTCCCAGTGCTCCATTCTGTCCAGGGACAATCGGATAATTATGGACTACTTTATATTAAAGACATTTCGGCAGGATACTTTTTCCTAGTGGACACAGGCGCTGATAATTCGCTGCTACCTACGTCCTTAGTGTCGTTGAACATCCGCCCTCATCATACTTCACTGCAAGCTGTGAATTCAACTAAACTACAAAGCTCGGGTTCAACCTCCCACGTCGTCTCTCTCTCCGCAAACTGCAAACTCGAATAGACTTTTTTAGTGTGCAATATTGAGGAACCTATACTAGGCATTGACTTCTTGCGACACCACAAACTTTGACCGGACCTAGTGCGAAACACCGTGTTTCATCATCTGTCCAAAGCTCACTTCCCCTGTGCTCTGTCAAGCAAACCCCCCCGTGACACGTCGGTCCGGGCTCATCTCATCCGTACATGCTTGTCTCTGTCGATGATATTACAAGAAAAAACGCACAAGTGCCGTGTCGAGCTTGAAAACGTCGCTCGCCTATGCAAGGAAAACTTCGAGCTCTCCCTCCGGCTCCACCAAACTCAGCTCCAGCTCTCCAACACAGCAAAGGAATTACAGACACTGCGGCAAGGACAAAACAAGGTCAGTAAGTGTGCCATATCTGCTTGTGGTCGCAGTAATAAAGCCTCCGTGTGCTTACCTCCCGCTGCACCTTGCAACTGTGCTATCAAGTCTACCATAATGTGTACTGACTGTTCCGCAGGCCCACATCCCCTAACACGGCAGCATTTGAAACTCACGAGTGCGCATACGCGACGAGCATCACATGTTCCTGAACTGACAGTTCCCACCCCTCCCCTCGCGGACAGCACCTCAAACTAAGCAACTTCGGCTCCTGCGTGCCGCCGTGCGACCGCCACTGACAACACAAACAGTGCACTCGTGCCTAGCGCTTCGCCCGTGACCGTGCTGCCACAGGCTGTGCCCTCCGAAAATGGACTCACTAACGTTTCACGAGCTCTACCGAGCTCACCCGACTACGGTGCCACTGCTTCAGGCCGGTGGCCATCTTGTCAAGTTGACTCCTGGGATACTTCGCTGCCTCAGCTCCCATCGGATCTGCCGAGTGGCTCTGAACACCACAAACTCGCCTTGCCTGCCCTGCCTGCCACATATTGTAAACAAACCGTCTCCCGTGCCACCGGCAACATTTCTGTCGGCACCAACGGCACGGTTCACAAGCTTCGCCTCATGATCTCCACTAAACCACGTCAACTTTGTCCCAAGCGCCTCTCCAACCTTAAAAAGCAGATTTCTGAACCTCTAAGCTCCAGCGTCATCGAACCCTCTGCCAGCAGCTGGTCTACGCCCATTCATATGACACCCAAGGAAGACGGGTCCTGGCGCATGTGCGGAGACTACTGTTGACTAAATGAACGAACAATTATGGACACCTACCCCATACCCAACATTGCCTACTTTACCAGTTCCCTCGCAGGTGCGACCACATTCTCTGTCATTGATTGCAAACGGGCCTACCACCAGGTCCCCATGGCTCCTGAAGACATCGAGAAGACAGCAATCACCACACCAATCGGGTTATTTCAGTTTCGATTCATGCGCTTCGGTCTGAAAAATGCAACCCAGACATGGCAACGCTTCATTAACGAGGTGCTATTCGAACTAAAATTCTGGTTTGCATATCTTGATGACATTCTTGTGTTCAGCTCCTCCGTCGAGGACAACATTTGTCATGTGCTAACTGTTATGAATACTCTCATGGCAGCAGGCATCGAGATCAACCAGGACAAATTGTAGCTACACCAACCTGCAGTCACTTTTCTTGGTTTTTGGGTCTCTGCCGACGGCATTTCACCACCTCCTGAGAAAGTACAAACAATACTAAACCTACCCAGAGCTTCGTCATTCAAAGGGCTCCGGCGCTTTCTGGGGATGGTTAATCATTACCGCCATTATCTACATCGGGTTGTGGAGATTCAGGCTCCACTGACGGACGCCTTGGCAGGCACCAAGACTTCTGGATCTCGCGGCCCGTTCCATGGACCCCTGCTATGACTGCCCTCAAAAATCTTCTTGCCAAGACCTGCACCATCGCGCATCCTCATCCCAATGCGCAGCTTTTCATCAACACAGACACGAACGATACTGCCATCGGCGCTGTCCTTAGCCAGACAGTCGACAGCCAAACCTCGCCTCTGCAGTTCTTCTCGTGCAAGCTCACCAGTGCACAACGGAAATATTCTGCATTTGACAGGGAGTTGCTCGCAGTCTACAAAGCGATCAAGCATTTTAAGACTGACGTTGAGGGACGCCCTTTCTATGTTTTAACAGACCACAAACCCCTGGCTGCTGCCATTTCAAACCCGCCAGCTGACCGGCCTCCTCGCTGCTTCAGATACATGGACTTCACATCTCAGTTCACCACCGATGTCAGACACATAAAGGATAAAGGGTGCTGACAATATAGTTGCTGATTTCCTTTCACGAGTCGACGCCGTTCATTCACTGTTAGACCTCGCTGAACTGCCTAACCTCCAACTCATTGAAGAGGACACACAAAACCTGATTTCAGACTCTACCTCTTCACTACACTTCGTCCGCACCGCCTTCCCTGGCATTTCTGATGAGATCTGCTGCGATGACAGTACAGGCACGTTATGCCCCCTCATCCCAACCACGCTCCGTCGAGCTGTCTTCAACACACTGCATAATTTAGCCCACCCCAGTGTTAAAGCGTCCGCCCACCTCGTAGTGGAGCGCTTTGTGTAGAGAAATGTCAACAAGGACTGCCAGCAATGGGCATGCTCCTGCGTCACGTGCCAACGCTGCAAAGAACATAAGCACACTTCACCCCCCCCCCCCCCCCCCGTTGCCTTTTCAATCCCTCCTGGGCATTTCCAGCATATTCATATTGACATTGTCGGCCCTCCCCCCCCTCTAATGGCTTTCGTTATGTTCTCTCTATCGACCGAACAACTCGCTGGGCCGAGGCAGTCCCCCTCCCCAATATCGAGCTTTGGTTGAGTCATGGGTATCGCGTTTCGGATGTCCAGCTATCATCACAACTGACCAGGGCACACAATTTGAGTCGGCCCTGTTCAACGAGATTTGTAACATTTGCAGCATCCGGCGCATCCATACCACAGTATATCACCCGCAAAGTAATGGGCTAGTTGAGCGCCGGCACAACACTTTCAAGGCGGCTCTTCAGACGCTACGACTCTCTATGGATGGAGCCCCTTCCCCTTGTGCTACTCGGCATTCGCGCGATCTATAAGGAAGACCTCAAAGGCACAATAGCCGAGTTTGTATACGGCCAGAACATTGTTCTCGCTGGTGAACTTGTGAGCCCTTCCGCTTCTCTCCCTCAGACTGACTTACCTTCCTTCGCAGACCGCATCAGACGCCACTTCATCAACCTCCACATCCCTCCACCCACCAGCCATTCCCGCCCTAAGGTTCATATCCCAAAATCTCTGAATAATTGCGAGTGTGTCATGCTCCGAGATGACACTGTCCGTGCTCCCCTACAACCTCCATATACCAGCCCGTACCGAGTTCTCCAGCGCTCAGCCAACACCTATGACATCCAGATAAAAGATTCAGCTGTTACAGTCTCTCTCAACAGACTTAAGGTTGCTCATGTCGAGCCCGCTTCTACCCCCCCCCCCCTCAGGCCACGACCATGCCCCTCACTGTCATGGCTCATGACGCTCCGACCACTCCCTCCACGTCGGACTTACACACTCAGTCGAGTGACTTCCAGCTTCAATCATCGAGCTCTTCTCCAACCTCGCCCTCTACTCTTGTCCCACGCACTCCATTGAGTGATCACATGCTCCCCACGTTAAGCTTACCTACGATCACGCCCTCCCCGCCAGGCTCTTCTCCGATCCCTTCGGCCTCTCCCCCATCGCCTGCGTCGCCCTGTCGAGGTTTCCCCCCCCCCCCCCCCCCCCCATCTTGAACGTGTCCTCGCTCGAGGTGTTTGTGCCTGTCCCCCCAGACATAATCCACGACTTCTCTATACTATGCGATGACACACTGTTCGTCATGTGTTTCCCTTCATCCAGTGCTCATGACACAACCTCTGCCATTCCCTGCCACCTGATGAAATGTGTTCCCCTCACACGCAACGTCTACCTGGACATGCTTCGGGTGGTCGCCACCCACACCGGAGACATCATCATCATCATCGTTGCTCCATTCCTCCCGCAAACTCCCAGCCTACCTGTCGCCGCACGACGCCTGGTGCACTTCAATGACTTCCAGGTTCGGTGGCCGTACCTTCCTTCACGACATCTACCCACACAGCTCCTCGACTACACTGTCGAGCTGACCATGGTCCGGCTCCTGTGGACCACCCCTGCCAACGCCATTGTCACTCCTCCCCCCCCCCCCCACCTCACCCCCCCTCAGCCTCTCAAGAGTACTCTGTATCGTGGGGGGGACGGGGGGGTGTATTGTCTTTAAACTAAGCTAAACATTACCTTTATGTAGTTCTGCCTTCCAGTTCTTTCTAAGCCTTGCTTTTGTAAAGAGGTGAATAAATGAACTCCTGATTATAAGGTGTTGTTTGGTGTAACTGACCCGAGCATCCACCTCACTATCATAGGCATATGACAATTATTTATTAGTATTCCTGTATTTCCTTTGGAATATTTAGTTTGTCTCGACTCCTGTATATATTACACATCCTTAACATTTGAAAAAAAAGTCCTGTTAACTGAATGTGCTGTTGTTTAACTGATATCTTATTTACATTGTATCTTTTATTGCATTTATGTAAGATATACTTCAACTGTGTACAATTTGACACGTTCCATATCACAAATATAGTACTCATCCTTAACATGTGAAACACAATTTTCTGTTAATTGATTGTGCTGTTGTTTAGTTGATGTTTATTTAATTTTATCGTTTTATTGTATTTATACAAGTTATATTTGAACTATGTAGAATCTGACATGTTCCATATCCTTGCGATTCACTCACTACCAGGATCTACGGAACATGAAATGAAATAAAGAAATAAATAATAATTAACAAAAATGAACTGATGAATTTTTGTGTTTATGGCAACTGAGAATGACTAGCTCAACAACAAAAGCCAGCATCTGGTGTGTCTAAAAAGGAAAACTCACTATCAGTTTGTATTTCCAATTACAGCATATGGCATTGATACATGAACTTTTAATGGAAGGTTTGTTCAAAATTGGACTGTTGCCCAGTGAGCAACGGGGAACTACAGATCAGAAGTTTAAATTAGAAAACAGACTGGACTGGAATATATCATTATTGGTTTAATTAAAATGAAGTGGAGGTGGTTGAGACATACTTTCAAGCAATTAAGTAGTAAATTTCTAAGACTGAAATTGACTTTTTTGGTGCTATTTAGAGGTCAGGATCATAATAGGAGGAGAGCAGATAGGTTATAGATTTGTGATCATACATTGTTTACACATGCTATACAGCAGATTGTAAAAGCTGCTTCAGTTTGTTCATGGAATCTGCATTCTTGATAGTTGTTCTTCTTGATGACGTATAAAGAACAAGAATGAAGAAGTTAGGTGTGTGTGTGTGTGTGTGTGTGTGTGTGTGTGTGTGTGTGTGTGTGTGTGTGCGTGCGAGTGAGTGAGTGCACATGCACATGTGTGTATGTGTGGCCAGGTGCGTGCATGTATGCATGTGTGTGTGCCTGCAAGACTACATTCACAAATGGCACAATCCCTGTTATTGAATGTTGTTGGTGATGTAGGGTCATCTCTCTATGTTAATCTGTTCTTTAACAAAGACATTATTGAGACAACATAAAGTACCTAAACTTGCAAAATCAAGAGGGAAAGAAAATATGGTGATCCACTGAATTATTATACAATTGAAAAATGAAGTAATTAATATTCTTGTCCTCTTAAACAAAATAGCAAGTAATAAAGAAAGAAAGAAGGACTCTACTATGCCTTTCTGAATGTCATTTAAAAACAGAAGCATTGAAGAGAAATGTAAAGGATTGTAAATCAACATTTGCTATCACAGAAGTATTGCACAAAGAGGTGAATTTGTGAGAAACAATCATACATTTAAGATAATAGACCTAAGTAGTTTTGGCTAAAACATCAGTAGAAGCAAATATACCAGAAGTGTAAAGAGCTCTTTTTATACATTTACTGAATAGGAGCTGCGCGGTTAGAGGCGCCATGTCACACGGATTGCATGGCCGCACCCGACGGAGGTTCGAGTCCTCCCTCGGGCTTGGGTGTGTGTGTTGTTCTTAGCGTAAGTTAGAGTAAGTTAGTTTTAGTAGTGTGTAAGTCTAGGGACCGATGACCTCTGCAGTTTGGTCCCATAGCAATTCACACACATTTGAACTGAATAGGAACTTTTCTAGGAAAATTTAAAATACTATCATGCTTCAAATAGGGCTAAAAGAGGATTAGTGTCTGGTGGTATGGTGCACACAGAATAAACATGCTCCCAGGTAGACATAGAAAAATGGCTTTATTGTCACTGAACACTGAACATGACCAACAGATAAAATGAAAATCTATCTACATAGGAAAATGAGAGCCACTGCTTGATGACAAGAAAATAAGAGACATTGCTTGACGGTTCAATGTACATACCAACAACAGGAAGTTCTCACAGAGCTTACATTCGATCACAGGGATAGGAAGTTTCTCACAGTGTCTACAAACGCTTCATGTGACTTGAAGAATGTACAGCAAGCAGTGAGCGGCAACTGCACACAGCAATAGCATAGTGGTTTGTGGAGCATACAGAGAAGTAGAATCCAATGAGGCTGTTGTCAGTGGCAAGCAGTGACAGCGCAAGGTGACAGTGAAGTGACTTGGCACATCACCAGTGTCTGAAAATAGTTCTGTGTGGTGGCGCTGTCTGGGTTAACACTGGCACCTTGAGATTGTGCAGAACTTTCTGTAATTCTCTTTATGTTTACTGTTAGTGAATAGAGTGTCTTCCACTGATCCAGAGTTTATTGTTGGTGGTCAAGTTGTGGAGAGATGATTGCCAGTAGTCTGATTCTATTATGGTATAGCTGAGTTTCCAGGGGTGCCACATATTGATACCACAACCCTCCTCCCTTAAAGCAGAGATGGTGAAGCCATCTTGAGGCCTGAGAGACTAGAGGTGAGAAACATGTCCTGAAGGTGAGGCGTGCAATGTGTCTCTGGCGGGGGACGGCTGAGGAGCGGGCAGCAGCACCACATGTGTGTGCAGCTGATAGGAGGCGATGCTTGACCAATGACAGCCACGCAGAATGTGACGATGCCAATGGGTCAGTGAGATATGCCAGACAATGCGGGGGGACAGCCGCAGGAAGGGGAAATATGTCTCAGAGGACAATGGGGGTAACCACATGCAGTGAGAAATCCCACATATCACAAGGTTGATCAGAACTCAGAGGTGGCTGGAGAGGTCATCACCAGATGAAGAAAAGCAGATGGCAGTCTGTGTCATGCTGAGTCCTCATTCTGAAAACATTGCAAGGATATGAGACATGAGATATAAGTGCCCAGCCAACACTGCATTCCTTGCAGGAACAAGCTCAAAAGCATGACAAAGAAAAGACTGGGCTGTGGGGAGTGACACTTTGCAGGCTCACTGAGATCCTGGCAGGACCTCGATGATGATGGTGCCAGGAAAACATTAGATGTTGGCGGCTGATGGGAACCAGGCTTTACCAGCAGCTTGTGCTGGTGAGATGATGTGAGGTGGTCCAGGGAGGTGAGGGGCTCAAGCAAGCTTGTAACGTGAGCTCCAGAAGGTGGGCGCAGTGGATATGCCTGGAACTGAGTGAAAGTGCAGTGTGCTGTGAGTGTGTTCAGAAGGTAGCAGGACCAGTACAGGAATGTCCACAATGATTGATTAGAAGGCATGAGTGCCGGATGTATGTGAAACACAGGAGACAGATGGGTAGGCCTTCGACTGGTTGGATGCGAGTGTGCAAAGTGCAATACATGCAGTAATACATACATACATACATTAATCCTTGTTCCATAGATCATGAATATGACATTTTGTAATGATGTGGAACATGTCACTTTAACATAAGTTTTCTTTACACAAAATAATTAATTAATTGATTTTTTTACAGTTACTACTTCACATCTAAAAATTCATCTATTGAGTAGAAGGAGTTGTCATTCAGAAGTGTTGTAGCCATGCACTTCGCTGTTATTTTTTAATTGGGATGGGTTATTAATGACAAATGTCATAAGTGAATATATGTATTGCGAAGGTACTGTGAATATCCTGAGTTCCTTAAATAAATGTCTGCAAGGTGATCTTGGGTGGGCTCCAGCTATTACTCTGATTACACACTTTTGTGCAATGAGTACTTTCTCTCTTAATGACTAATTGCCCCAAAATATGATGCCATATGAAAGCAGTGATTGAAAATAGGCATAGTAGGCTAATTTACTGATATGTTTATCACCAAAATTTGCAATAACCCTAATAGTATAAGTAGCTGAACCTAAATGTTTCAGCAGATAATCGATGTGTTTCTTCCAGTTCAATTTCTCATCATTGCAATCACCCAGAAATTTTGAGTATCCCACCTTAGCAACAGACTTCTGTTCATAGTCTCTATTTATCAATGGTTTATGCCATTTACTCTACAGGATTGTATAAACTCTGTTTTCTCAAAATTTAGTGAGAGTGCGTATGCAGAGAACCAGTTAATAATTTTCTGAAAGACATTATTTGCAATTTCCTCTGTTAATTCTTGCTTGTTGGGTGTGATTTTGTAGTTGTATCATCAGAAAAAGGCACTAGCTTTGCATCTTCATGAAAATAGAGTGGCAAGTTGTTAACATATATTAAGAACAATAAGGGACTCAAGATTGAATCCTGTGGGACACCATTTGTGATATCTCCCCAGTTAGAGGACTCTGCTGGCTTTTGCAGACTATCTGTACTATTAATTTCAACCTTCTGCTTTCTTCCAGTTAAGTATGAATTAAACCATTTGTGCACAGTTCCACTCATACCACAATATTTAAGTTTATCTAGAAGACTTTCATGATTCACAGTATCAAAAGCCTTTGAGAGATCACAAAATATTCGAATGGGTGATGTTCGGTTATTCAATGCATTTAATATTTGATCAGTGAAAGCATATATAGCATTTTCTGTTGGAAAGCCTTTCTGAAAGACATTTTGTTAGTACTTAATTTTTACAAATATGTGATGCTACTGTGGCGTTGATAGGTCACATCGACCATGTAAAGCATGATTTTTGAACTCTAACTGCTCTGACAAGCCGCCATGTTAATGTTCCAGTCAGCCTTTGTACCTTGTACAGTGTACACGTGTATCCTTCTTTGTGCTGAAATATATGTAAGTATAGACATTTATGGGAACAGTTTATTGTTCATATTCCTGTTTCCCATATTGGTGACCCCGAAGTTTCTACGACTTCCATGCCAGTTGTGTGGAATTGAACAGGTTTTACATTCGATGCCATGGCTGCCTCACCAAACTTTTTATACGAGGATTTGGAGGCTTCGCTACTACTACCAGGCCACTACAATCCCCTGCCAATGGTTGTTTCGCCACCAATGTACAGTGATTTGCGATCTCCAACGAAGTTAATCCTAAACTTTGCATCTCTACAATGGCCGAGTGTGACGCTGTTACCTCAAACAATGGACTCAGGTTTAGTATTGCCGGACTGTGCATGCCAACATGTGAAAGGTGAAGTGGACGATTTCCAGAATAGTGTAACGATCGATCACTCATTTAATGTTCAAAGGGACCCAAATTCACACACGTGCTTTGATACTCTACGCGCCGCAACATCGGATACAGTAGTGCCGTGAGCAACGTCTCCATTCATGCAAAACGCACACGTGGTCAACTGCTATCAAGCTCTGCCAGTTTTGCCTTCCTCACAATTTAATAACGGACATTTTTATACATCAAATTCGCCGGGCTCAAACACCACATCTGTTGCCCAGTTTCTCAACCACATGGGTTCGAGCACACCTGATGGCACTTCGCCATCCAGGAACGTTGTAATATGACAATGTGACCACCAGCAGGTTTCACCAGTGATTTATGGTCCTACCACATGGGGTGCATTTCTGATGTGCACAGAAAACACTCACTGTTGCCACACCAAGTACCAAACCACCCCCCTACAACCCCTCACTTACGGGGGCCCCGATTCTGACCATACAGCTGCTCGCTCCTTCTGCAGTACTGTCTGCGCCTGCCACGCCACCCTTCCAAGGTGGACAATTTAAGTACTGTGCCTTTAACCTCCGGTCCAGTTTACGGGCCTACCTCACGCGCTGCTCATCCATTCATTCCCACAGTACCAACCATGCCTGCCATGTCGTGCTTCCGCGACTCATCAGGAACATTGCCACCGGCCGTTGCTCGGGACTGTTTGCCAGTAACACACCCACACCAGTAGTGCTAGGTTACAGGACAGACTATCCTACCACAGGACAGCAGAACTTCCATGATACGCTGAAGCCAACCCCCCGTGCCATCCTCCCTCTGACCGTATGCCAAAGCTACCTCCTTTATATGAGGACAACTCCGCTTCATGGTTCGCGCTTGTGGAGCACCTTTTCGAGTTACATCAGGTGACCGACGACAGTTCTAAATTTCTATGTCTCGTCATGCACCTCCATGACCACTCAGATTTAATTTGTGACCTCCTCCTTTTGCCACTGCCACTGCCAAAATACAAGTTCGCCAAGAAGACAATATTGGACCGACTCACCTGCTTGCCACAGGAATTAATAATCAAGATCCTGTACGAGGAACACCTAGGAGACTGAAATCCGTCACAACTCTGGCACCACCTTCAGCTACTTGTGAGTGATCAAACAATGCCGGACATTACCCTGTGGGCGGTATGGTCTGCCAAGTTACCTACCGACCTGCAGATACTCCTGCTACTACACTGTTTCGAGTCTATCGGTTCTCGCCTTTGCATCGCAGATCAGCTGTATGCACTTATGTGACAAAAACAACCAGCTCACCTCTCACCGCTGGTTGGCACTACGCCGCCTGTTTACCGGCCGTCTGCGGGCAGAGGCAGGGCTCGTTCCACCTCCATGCCATCTACACCACCGGGCAGTACTTGCTCGCTCTCTCCTCTTTCCGAGCACTCAAGAATCGCACAAGCACCATACGTCCTGGTTTACATTCCGGAACAGAGCAATGAGGACAAACATCCTCTGCTGTCACAATCACCACCACCGCCACATCCGGCTCATCTGTACTGTTGGTACCACAAGATTTTCAGGGATGAGGTCAAGAAATGCAGATTATCTTGCCAGCATCCAAACGCTGACTGTAGGATCTAAAAGATGCCGAGTCCTGCGGGGAACTTCACAGGCGTCCTCAAATATTGCACTGCGTCCACTCTTCCTCTCGGCCGAGCGGTCATTTATACGTGACCGACATTTTGTCAAGCTTGTTTTCCTAGTTGACACAGGCGCTGACGTGTCCATCATACCTACATCATTGGCTCCTCCCGATTTTTCACCGATGAAGTCACTTCTACGCATTGTCAACCCATCAACATTACAAACTGTCAGCTCTGCTAAAGTTATGGTGCATCTGTCTCCTTCTCTACGTTTCCCATGGACTTTTCTACACAGCCGACATTGCCGCGCCAATTCTCGGTATGGATTTCTTGTCCCATTACAAACCCTCCCTGAACATAGTCCAAGGTTCAGTGCTACACCACCCTTCTGACACTCAGATACCGTGCTCAGGCACTTATGCTCGTCATTCTGTTTCTGTTGTAGCATGTGATTTGGTTCCACCCTCGTGGACAAAATTGTGAGCTGTGTCACTAATCTCCTGTCAGAGTACAATGCAGTGGCACAACTCTGTCGGCAAAACGATGAGTTGAAACAACGCATTGCTCACACTTTCGATGAGCTCACCATGGCTCGTACCTCGCTGCTGCAACTGCAATCCACAGTTCCTTCACCTTCATCAGCAGACACCAGCATGGACTCTCATCAGGCTAGTTCAAAAACTTTCATTGCATGTGACAATTCGCGTTAAGTGATCTCTGCACCTGCCACATGCCCGTTACATGAAGTGCCATGTGTTTCAAACAGTGCTTCTAATGACAGTCGCACACTCGATGCGAACATGCCCTCCCCACAATCAGCCACCCCATGTGTTGGTAAACATTCCCCCTCTCACGCACCAACCACGTGATTCGGCAGCCATCGCCATTCCCCGCATGATGCCAACGGCTCTCTTGCCCGTGCCGGTTACTCAAAGCAAAGCTAACAACAGACAGTCGCTGTGCGCCTTGATCTGCTCCATGCTGCATGCGCAGCTGACCTCTCCAAACAAGTGCATGCTGCGCTCACGTAATAGGCATGTAACTTTCGTGCTGCCTTTTCCGACTTGCGCTAATGGCTACGCCTCATCGTGCCCCACTCATCCCAAAACTTTACGCCAAGACGTTACTCAGCCTCATGTTCAGTTCTCAGTCTCTTCTGTCACTGACGGAACGACACACAAGATAATTACCACTGCCAGTCCTTTTATTAGGCACAAGGTTAGATACCTCAACCCGATTAAGTTGCGCGTGGCCCGGCAGCAAATTAACGAACTTGTGGAGGCAGGCATTTTACAGCCATCGGACTGCAATTGGTCTTCACCAATTCACCTCGTCACCAAACACGATGATTCTTTTTGAATGTGTGGTGATTACAGATGCTTAAACGCTTGTACCGTAATGGACAATTACCCAGTGCGAAACATAAATGATTTCATCCATATTTTCTCGGGCGCCACAATCTTCAGTGTGATTGACTGTAAACATGCCGATCACCAGATTTCCTTTGCAGTGGAAGACATTCCAAAGATTGCTATCATCACATCACTTGGTTTGTTACAATACAGCTTCATGCCATTCGGCTTAAAGAATGCGGCACAAACGTGGCAATGTTTCATTGACTCAGTCTTACGACAGTTTGAGTTCTGCTTTGCATACCTGGATGACATCCTCATTTTCAGTAAGTTGACTGAGGACGACGAAGATCATTTATCCCAGGTCCTCCAGAACTTGAACTCCAATGGTGTTAAGGTCAAGAAAGATAAATTCCAATTGCGCCAGTCTTCTGTGACATTTTTGGGTTACACCGTCTCTGCAGACAGAATACAGCTTCCCAAATCCTGCGTGCAGGCTATCACATCATTGCCACCCCCAGCTATGTGCAAAGAACTCCGACATTTCCTGGGTACTACAAATTACTACCGCCGACATCTACCTTCTGCTGCCACCATGCAGGCCCCGCTAACGGACTCGCTGTCAGGCAAACAGACATTGGGACTTAAGTCAGTCTGTTGGACTGAGCGTGTGCTAGAGGTCTTCAGGGCTCTGAAGACAGCATTAGCTCATGACGTTGTACTCGCCCACCCCAATCCGTCTGCCGAGTTGTTCGTCACTACAGACACCAACGACATCGCAGTCAGGGCAGTATTACAGCAACGCAAAGGCGACACAGTTTCACCCATTCATTTCTTCTCTAAAAAACTGTCTACAGCACAGAAGAAATATTCTGCTTTTGATAGAGAACTTCTGGCGGTCTATGAAGCCGTCAAACACGTTCGCCCTGACATTGAGGGCCATTCTTTCTTCATCCTTGCTGGCCACAAATCACTGGCAGATGCCTTCTGCAACCCTCCTGAGTACCTACCCTCTCAGCGTGTCCACCGCTTTGAAATGGTCTCTCAATTTACTACGGATGTACGCTACATCAAAGGCATGGAAAACATCCCCGCTGATTTCTTTTCATGGATCAATGCTGTCTCATGCATCATCAATTTATCCGACCTCGCCATTCTCCAGGCCTCTGATGAGGAATCTCAAGCTCTCCTCACACATCCTCAGATATTGCTTGTGTTTACCAAAGCCAAGGTTCCCAGCATTTCGGACCAAGTGTAGTGCGACTCTTCTACCGGCACTCTGCGGCTGTTGCTCCCTTTCACATTGCGCCGACAAGCCTTCAACGCCTTGCTTAACCCCGCCCACCCTGGTGTCCGCACCACCACATGCCTCATCACAGAGCGTTTTGTTTGGAAAAATGTTAAGCAGGGCTGTCAAACCCGGGCACGCAGCTGCATTTCCTGCCAACACAACAAAATTGGACACCACACCTCTCCCCAACTTGGCAAGTTTGACATTCCGCAAGGACATTTTCATCCCGTACATATTGACCTTATCGGCCCTCTGCCTCCATCAGAGGGCCACATATATATCCTCTCCACGATCGACCACGTCTCGTAGGGTGGAAGCTGTTCCTTTACCCAACATCACAGCAGAAACTGTGGCCAAGGGATTCGTCTCATCATGGATCGCCAGGTTCAGTTGCCCGTCCACCATCACCACTGACCAGGGTCGACAGTTCGAGTCTTCACTTTTCACTATTCTATGTAACCTTTGCGGTATCAGAAATATTCATACAACAGCCTACCACTCACAAAGCAACGGTTTAGTGGAATGATGGCACCACACCCTTAAAACAGCACTCAGGAGCCATGACTGCCTCTGGTCTGAGGCGCTTCCTTGGGTGTTACTTGGTCTCCATTTGACCTTTAAACCTGACTTACAGGGAACCATCTACAAATTCATTTTCAGCAAGAACCTGGTTCTACCTGGGAAACTTATCCTGCCTCAAGCACCCGAGCATTTCCCCACCTCTCCAGACTTTATTAGTAGAATGCACACCCACTTTAGACATGCACAGCTACACCCGCCTGTCAGTTATTCCCCGCCGGACACTTACGTGGCAACCACACTCAACACATGCTCCCATGTTATGCTCAGGGACGATTCCGTTAAATAACCCCTGCAACCCTCATACCTCAGCCCCTTTGAAGTATTCCGGAGGGGCGAGACAACGTTCGACATTATGGTTAAAGATTGCCCACAGACCGTTTTGCTACACAGGCTCCAGCCTGCTTTCATGGACTCCGACACCCCTCTGCTGTCCCAGTTGGACCATCCGGACGAATTTTCCATTGCGCAGCCCGATAATGGGTTAGCTCATCCCATGGTAGGGTCTTCTCCTTCTGATGATTCATCACCGCAGTTAGCGGGTTTCCCAAGCACGTTGTCATCAACCCCATGCACAGGTTTTGATGATATTTCATCTACTGAAGAGACTTGCTCCCCGACTTTCAACTTGCACTGCAATGTACCACCTAACCATGTCGACGACGTGTCGATTGTCGCTTTTGATGACCGTGTGCTCATGCTCCTTACAGACACTGCAGACTGAACACTCAATGAGGAACTAGATGTCAAGATAATGCATAGCCTCCCTCCTTCAAGAGTGCAATCTATCAAGAGTTCGTGTGTTCATCTCCTCGGATGGCTCGATCTGTATTAGGAGCAGGCACCCTCGCACGCCGCACCCCTCCCCACACCTCTACTCCCGGGCCAGCTGATGCATCATCTGCCTCCGCTGGCTGTCTGATTACAATGTGGACCTGCAGCCCGTCACAATGCCTTCATTCGCCGCCCTGATTGTGATGTAGCTTCCAGTCGTGTGCCTGCTGCCTTGCACTACTCAGTCCGACACTGACGCCCACATGACCTCCCCTCAGGCCTTACAAGCCATACTCTCTACTGTGGGAGGGGGGGGGGGGGGGGGGGCTGTGTGGTGTCGATAGGCCCACATCAACCATGTAAAGCATGATCTTTGAACTCTTTAACTGCTCTGACGAGCCGCCATGTTAATGTTCCAGTCAGCCTTTGTACCTTGTACAGTGTACACATGTATCTTTCTTTGTGCTGAAATATATGTATGTATAGACATTTATGGGAATAGTTTATTGTGTATACAATTATCCGTATTCCCGTTTCCCATACTACTCTTGAATACATTACTTTTTCAGGAATTTTGGATACAGGTGCCAGAAGTGAGATTGGGCAGTAGTTGTTAGCATCAGATCTATCACCTTTTTTATGCAGTGGTTTAACAATAACATATTTCAGTCTATCTGGAAAAATGCCCTGTTTCACTGAGCTACTACATATGTGGCTGAGAATCTTACTTATTTGTCGGGAACAAGCTTTTAGTACTCTATTTGAAATGCCATCAATTCCATGTGAGCTTTTACTTTTGAGTGAATTTATTATTTTCCTAATTTAAGTAGGAGAGGTGGGTTGAATTTCAGTTTTATCAAATTGCATAGGTACTGCCTCTTCCATATATTGCCTTGCATTTTGTAATGAGTAACTGGATCCTATTTTCTCTACAACACTTAAAAAAATTATTTTTAAAAATGCTTTCTACTTCTGACATCTTGTTCACAAACTTTTCATTGTGTCTGATAGAAATACAATGTTGCTGTGCTCTTGGTTGCCCTGTTTCCCTTTTAACAATATTCAAAATTGTTTTAATTTTATTAGCAGATGTGTTAACATAATGCTCACTTGTAGGCGAGGTTCTAACCTAACCTAACCTCATGCTTTTGGACTTTTTAATAACTTTTCTTAATACAATGCAGTAGTTTTTATAATGATTTACTGTTTCGGGATCATTACTCCTCCTAGCTATAAGATACATTTCCCTTTTCTGTTTACAAGATATTTTTATCCCTGTAGTTTCTTACAATTATATTTCACTGTTTTCTTAGGGAAACTGTTTACAAATATATTCACAAAGTTATCATGAAATAGGCTAAATTTTAAATTAGCATCATGTCCCCTGTACGCCTCGTCCCAGTCTAATTGTTGCAAGCTTTTGCTAAAATTTTGAATTCTTAAATCGTTAATTGAATGCAATATTTTGGAGGACTGTTTTGCAGTACTGTATGTAGCTATATTATATACTGTAACTATCTGTGCATCATGATCAGACAGACCATTCTTAATAGGAAAAGTTTTTATTTATTAAATTTATCTTGGTCTATGAAAATATTATCTATCAGTGTGCTGCTTACAAAATATAGTAAGAAGTGCACACTTCCATGTTGTGTGGGAAGAGAGCCAGAGGTGCTCATGTTATGTACCCAGTGGCATTGCATACGATCGCAATATGTACTGGGCCTGTGTGATGATGGCAAATGGAGTCTAACCTTATTCATTCTCCTCAGTCTCCACACATGGATATGTCCATTGTAATGTTGTATGCAGAAATGGGGCTCATCTGAAAAGATTACATAATGCCATTTGTACGTCCACTGCTGTCCTTGGGTGCACTATTGTCACTATGCTTCTACTGCAACGTCAAGAGAAGCTGTAACAATCATTGCCATGCTGACGTCCAGTGTGTTCCAAAGTACCTCCATTATCTGTGTTGATTCTTGTCTTGCTGCAGACAAGTCCATTTTATGACTCTTGGTACATCAAAAAGCTGTATGGTACTGCATAGTTGAGCTAACAATTTGTGTGTCCTTGCTGGCATTAGTTGCCTGTAGCCATTGAGATCCAGCATAAAATTGTGTATGGCCGCTTAAGGCATCAGTCTCATATTTCCAATGACCAATGTGAACAGCAATATTGGGGAATAATAACCTGCAGTCTTAAGAGTTTATGATACTTTTACTGTCGAAGTCTGACACCAGCTGATTATAGTTTCTCTCTGTTGCATAAGATGTAACATTATTTTCTCACAAACAACCAAATTCAAATGTGAGTTATGAATGAGAAACAGACTGAATAATCTTTCCTTATGTACAGAATCTAGATGGAGCTTCTCCTCCCTACTTTGTGCAGTTGCACTGAAATGCCAGTCATTTGTATAGCAAACAATTTGTATACTTCATGCCAATTTGGCTGTTCTTGCATGCCACAGCTTTAATGACTAGCACTGTATAATTAACAAATAAGGTATGAGAATACCAAAGTGAATCTCAAAAGCAAATAATCATAACTGAAGTGCAGATTGTTTTGGGTATATCTGAATTGCTGTAATCTGACATGGGACAAAGAGATACTACTGTTTTTGGAACATGAAATGTATGCCATCTGTGAATGGGAAGGTATTATTAGTGAGATTTTTATTTGTATTTATACAACTTTTCTCATAGTTGATACTGCTTGCTGTAAGATATTCCTCTGAAATTGTAGATCTTGTACTTATGGCTGCTACTGTAAATGGTTGTTACTGTTTTATTAGTTACAACAGCAGCCAAAAACTATTTTAACAGGCGCACACTCACAAGACACAGGACAGAAGTACTTCATTTGGCTTTAATGGAACAACAGAACAGTGTGACAGAAGGATTCCAGATCGGAGCAAAAGTAACCAACGCAACTGGAAAGATGAAGGCACTCATTACAAGAGGTATGTCAATAATAATGAATAAGGCAGTAATTTGACTCCCATCGTATATAAATCATCAGTTTTGCTGCACATGTAGACTTCATCCTTTGATTTTCTTAGGGGATATACATGTTGCAACTGATCAAAGAAATTTCTTGTCAGATGAGCATATAGTTGAGTTTTCTTCTTGTTCTTGATTCAGAACAATCATACTTCCCTTTGTAATAATGTTGTTGGGAATCCATCAGTCCATGTGATGTTTAGGAATGTGGTTTTTGACTGGAAGTTATGTTTCTTCTGGACTATTAGATTAAATTGTGCAGGAGGTTGAGGGCCAGGACTTATCAGCTGGCTGTCCAGGTAGATTTTTAAAGAGAACAGAAAAACTTGTCAAATGGGTCTATATTTCAATGTACAGGGTACTTAGAGCTCCACTGGGGAAAGTAGCCAGGGGCAGCCTGGAGGATAATGTTTTGATAATGGAGCGAGGAGAGGGAACATGTTACCACTTGAAGGCCGCAAGCAGAGAGAGACTCGTTCTTCATTCCACGACGTGCCCGCAACCTGTGCAATTCACGGCGTGTCCTTCCACACCTCTTATTGGTGACTGCTATAGGTAAGCCAAAAGGCTTGCTTTGCCATCATTACAAGTCAGTGTGGACTGCAAGGACAGCTTTTTGCTCGAAAGAAAATGTGTAATAAATTATTCCAATATTTGTGTGAAGGGGTGGCCACCTGTATAACATATAACAAAGTGTGACTCATTAGTGCTAGTCCATCTCATTTATGTTATGATAAAAGGTAAATGCCAAGTGGATGACATAAATAATTACTGTAGTCAGCATTAACATGATGTTGGATTTAATTATAATGTATGCTTTTGTAACTCACTGATGACACATTTATGATATTCCATTCATTACAAATTGAAGCAAATTATTGAGGAAACATACGTGAAACGATACAGAAAGATAACTAGTGTGTCATAATAAGGAAAGATAGATTGCTACTTACCATAAGAATGACACCAATAAATTGTGGCCAGAGTTCACGTCTGCCCCTGGAAATGTCTTACAATTAAAAGTCTGGTTCCAAAATTTCTGTTGTACCATTACGTAGTCAATCTGAAACCTTCAAGTGTCTCCAGGTCTCTTCCACATATAAATTTTCTTTCATGATTCTTAATCCAAATGTTAGCTATAACGAAATTATGCTCCATGCAAAATGCTACCAGGTGACTTCCCCTCTCATTCCTTTCCCCCAGTCCATACTCACCTAGAAGTTTTCCTTCTCTTCCTTTTCCTACTAATGAATTCTAGTTTCCCATCACAATTAAATTTTCATCTGCCATAAATATCTGAATATTTTCTTTTATCTCATCATACATTTCTTCAATCTCTTCATCATTTGCAGAGCTAGCTGGCATATAAATGTGTACTTTTGTTATGGGTGTGGCTTTGTGTCTATATTGGCTGCAGTGATGCGTTCACTGCTGTATGCTATTCATAGTAGCTTACCTGCATTCCTATGTTTTTCTATCCATTACTAAACCTATGCCGGGATTACCCCTATTTCATAACAATGTGACACATCTTAATGGAAATGAGGTCAAGGAATGGGAAGGGTCACAAAGTAAGACTGTATGCCTTGGATATTCTTCCAGCATATTGAAGTGGCCAGTAGCAGTCATTAAAAATACTTTTTGTATAACATGCCTGCCACCAAGTTCTGAAATAATTGTTGCTTTTTCTAATGACAGCTAGAAAATATGGAACAAGCTCATCTTGTTTAGGGAATTTCTGCAGTCTCTCATTCTGTAAAATACAGCCTTATAAATGAGCATGCCATTCTAGTTTTGAGACAGGTGGAAGGCTTGTGCCAGACACTGCACATACTCTAGTGATCTAGTTTGTTATTTTTCAAAAGTTTACCATAATATTTAGGGTTAAAGAGTACTCTTGAATGGCACACATGTGCCTTATATACCATAGGTGTGGTTGAATACTATTTCAACAGGTTTACATTCCACAGACTGATCAAGAATTGAGGCTAAGGAAGCAGCTGTGATCAACCCACAACATAGTAACACTGAGGCAAATGAAACGGTGTTAACTGCCATTATGAACTTATTTTCTCCCTTTCGGTATATAACAATTCTTAGTTTTTACAGTAACAATATATTCTATGTGAACTTAGTTTCTGTATATATTATTTTTGTTTTAAATGTGGTATCAGTAAAGAAAGATTGGCCTGCCCAGTATTTCAATGTAATAGGAACAGACAATGTTGTAGGATGGTCCATTTTCCTTCTGAGAATATGTGCTTTATGTGTGTATCAAGTCTATCCCTCTCTCTGTTGTTTAGGTCACTCATTTAAAAAAAAATTCTTCTTGTATTTTAATGTGTACATCCAATTGTCACATATTCTATCAGTTACAAACAAAAAGTGTATGGATATTCAGTTTCCAGATATTCTGACAAAGAATACTGATAATACAAGATGGGGAAAAGGATGAATGGCAGATGAACAGTCCTGTTTTTCTCAGAAAAAATTTGTTCTCTGATCAAAGTAGGGATCTTATTTACTTGAGAGAATAAAGTTCTTTTGGAGAGAAACATCCAGTTTTGTCAGTAATATTAGAATTCTTATATACTACAGAAAAAGAACTTAATTGACCAGACTGGATTAATAGAAACTCAGCTTTTAATTTTTCAGTTGACACTTTTCCTTTGGTGATTGCCTCTCCCAATTGCTCTGAGGTAAAGCGCTCCCACTTCTGATACTGAGTAACGTAAACAGCATTCTTGCTCTTTTTTTTTAATCTTAACCCAGTCACTAGGAACACACACATATGGTAAATAATTTTTATCTTGTGTATGAGTTGAAAGGCATGGTATAAGTGGTGGATCATTGACGAGGAAAGTGTTCTAGTTTCCGCATGTCTTCTTACATATGAATCATTGGATTATGGATTAAGTCACGGTTGTACACATAGAAGTGGCTGTGTTTGATTTTGCCGATAGTGCTCATGTCACCCTCTATTATTATCGATAGATACTAAAAAATTTCAAATAAGTCAAGGAATTTCTTACAGCTCCATTAAATGCAGTAAATGAAGAAAATTGAAAAAAATGTGAGTTGGTCCAGTGGTTCAATTCAGCTTGATATTCTGATTTTGACAGAAGTGGGAGGCTTGAATCAGAGTCCATGAATTTTCCAGCAAGCCTGGTTTTAACTTTTTATAAATTTTCTACAAGACTGAAAACTGTAGTGTCCTTGTAATAGGCCCTAGAATATACTACATACCAAGTAACTACAGGGCTGGTTTCAGAACATTTTGCCACACATGTGGCTTACCATTTTGTGCCACCCTTTCCCCCCTTTTCCTTCTTATGCTTTCATCCATGACAGTTTTCAAAAATAGTTCTGATACGCACTGTATACAAATCTTGCACTTGCACGCTCGATGCCCTCGGCAGTCCTCTCAGCTCGATACACCGAGCGGCCGCTACTAATTATGAGACACGGTCCAGTTATATTAAAGTGATCACCACCTATGTAAGATGTCAACATGCATTAATCACTCAAAGAAAGCAGGTGATGCCCCTAACAGTGGAGGGTATATAAAACATGCCGGAGGGAGGAAGGGGGGAGCAGCGGGGAGGGGGGACACCAAAAACAGTGCAGTCATTGTTGTAATGTGGAAATGGAGCAATTTATCTGATGTCTAAAAGAGCCTGATCATGGCTTGTGGGCCAAGGGTGGAAGCATCTCCGAAGTAGCAAAGTCTGTAAGCTGTTTGCATGCCACCATGGTTAAAGTATACTGTGCATGGCAAAATGGTGCTAATCAAAACCGGTGGCAAGGCAGCTGTGGTGCACCGTGGGCCATACGTGACAGAGGTGTATGATGGGTGTATAGATGTATATGGGGAATAGACAGGCCACTGTTGAGCAACTGACTGCCTAGAGGAACCAACAGGTTACCAACAGTGTCTCCTCAGTGACTGTTCAGCAAATGTTGCTGCATAAGGGCCTGTGCAGTAGGTGCCTGGTTCACGCACCCAAGCTTACTGTTAGTGATAAGCAATGAAGGGTGGAATTTGCACACGACTACCTCAATTGGATGTCCACCGAGTGGCGACAGGTGGCCTTTTCGGATGAATCACATTTTATGCTACATCCGACATGGCTGTTGGCGTATATGTTGTGAAACATCAGGAATCAAACACCCTCTGACCAAGAGTGATTGTTATAGACCTAGGAATGTTTTTGTGTCATTCCCTGGATGATTTCATCATTTTGAAAGGCACAATGGTTCAAGAAAAGTATGCATCTATCTTTGGGGACCGTGTCCACTTGTACATGCAATTCGTTTTCCCTCAGCCCGATAGTGCTGCCAGTAGGACAGTGCAACATGTCCAGCGTGCAGTGTATGTGTGTGGTTTGAAGTGCAACAGGATGAGTTTACCATACTCCTCTGGCCACCAGACTCCCTGGATTTAAACACAATCAAGACTCTGTGAGGAGACCACCTCGATCGGGTTGTTCGTGTCGTGGATCCTTTAAACTGTGGCTTGTGTCATTGAGTCCTTAGACCAGCCTTGTATAACTGACTGTTCAAAAGTAAATTATTTCTAAACATTAAGCATAATCTGCACAAGGAAAGCTGAAAGAGAGAAGGCAAGCAAACACTTTTATTGACTATCAAGATTTCCTCACCTATCAGAATTCTGCAATATATTTGTATAGAAAAAAAATGATCATTGCTCCAAATAGGGGGATTCAAAAACAGCAGAAAGAAATGTACCAGCCCATAATATCTTTTTGTGGAAATGCCTATTCTAGATATAAAGATAAGAGAAGCTACAGGTAAGCAAAGTAAATTGGTAAAATCTCAAGTACTTTTAACTTTCAGTTAGAAGACAAGACCTTTGAACATGGATGTATAGTGACCCCTAGTTTGGAAGAAAATATATTCTATGTTTGCAGATTCATACAACTACATAATTGTGTTGTTTGTCAGGGATGTAATATGTAAGATCATGTTATCTCTCAAGTTCTGTCTTGTTGCCATGAATGTAGTATGTAAGATGATGTGCTTTCTAAAGTTCTTTCTTATCTATTGACTGTGTTTAAATCTGTGACACACTATATTTAAAGTTCATACAACTATAGAATTATGTTTTGTTATAGATTTGTGCTTTAGAATTTGATACATTTATGCTATGAGTCTGAATGAGTAGCTCCTTTTTCAATTTTGAGGTGGGACAATGCCATTAAATAACTAGTAATAAATTTTCGTATTTTGTACTGTAAAATTAGGAATAGTATCTTAGTATATCTATGTGTATCACCTTACTAGTTCATTTTTTCGTTACATTTAGCTCTATTTATTGAAGTTTCATATGTGAACACCTTTTAATCCAGTCTGACGAAAACCCTGTATACTTTTCTTTTTGTCAATATACATATATGCAGAGCATATGTCATGTAATGTGAGGGTGGTATTGAACAGCATACTTAGTACACAAAACAGTGTTTCAGGATTTGATGTGAATGTTAGACAGGAAGTAACCTAGCCATTGGAGTGTATGATAACTGTAGGGAGGAAACTGAGAGATGTGGGTGGATCCACTTCAAATTGGTGTGTGGCTGTACCCTTGCTGGTGCAGTTGAGTTACAAGAGGTCATGGGTGTTGGGCAATGTACACAAGCATCTGTCAACTATGTGAATTGTTAGACAAGAAATTATCCTGTAATAAGAATTCATGGAACTGTTTGCTTAAAAACTGGCATGGACAGTGATATTCCACACAAATGTATGTTTTCTCAAGTAGGGGGATTAACCTCCAAATACCTTGCATAACTTTAAATCAGTGTGTATTTTTTTATCAATTGTAAATGAATCTTCTAGGCCTCTATGTACGTAGGTTAGTTTGTATGAACAATTAGCAAATAGTGTGGAAGAGTATATACAGTATAACAAGGTGTATACATTTCTGATTTTACACACCGATTTTGGTCCTGAAGCTACTCCATTGTGTCATCACTCAAAGATAATTTTGACTCTGATGGCCTGTATTTATCCTGAGTAATATTGTATCTCATTGGAACTAGAGTAGTGGGCAAACTCATGCTTAACTTTGTTTTGGGTACCCCTGGTCATGACGACTGTGTGTGTGTACTGAAGGAGAGTGTGCAACTATCGCTCGAGGCTTGATGCTTCCTATAACAACTCTTTACATGTGATTGAACTTAATGATGTGATTGTGAACTTTATTCATTTTGTTATGTCGAAAAATTTTTGCTGGTGTGTACCCGGTTGGTTTGGATTCATGGGCCGGTCCCCACATCATAACTGTTGTGACTTGGCGAGACAGCCAAGTCACTAGGAGAGGAAGCCGAAAGGCACGCGTTTAGCTCACGCAGGCTGGCGTGATGTCTGGAACAGGTCAAGGTCTTATAGTAGCAAAAATGGTACATGATTTCTGGAACACTTAACTTTAATCCATAATTGGTGAACATCGGTCTGACGGTACATGCATCACAGGATAAATAGCAAATGATAATGGCGCCTTGCTAGGTCGTAGCAAATGACGTAGCTGAAGGCTATGCTAACTATCGTCTCGCAAATGAGAGCGTAATTTGTCAGTGAACCATCGCTAGCAAAGTCGGCTGTACAACTGGGGCAAGTGCTAGGAAGTCTCTCGAGACCTGCCGTGTGGCGGCGCTCGGTCTGCAATCACTGACAGTGGCAACACGCGGGTCCGACATATACCAACGGACCGCAGCCGATTTAAAGGCTACCACCTAGCAAGTGTGGTGTCTGGCGGTGACACCACAATAACCTTATGCCTGATTGTTTTTCATTATTTTCTCCTTTTGTGAATCAGCATACCCTTACATACTCTGGTTTAAGTGGCTGATAGATTTTGTATTATATTCCTACTGATGACTGAATACATTCTTCTGGTCTGTACCTGATCTCATGAGTTTTTCGAGTCAGCTCAATCATCATACACTTAGGTGCGGAATTTTTTCTCTTCTCTTTTGAAGAGTTTGAAGGTGTAACTTTATAGATGTAAACTTGCAATTTGTAATTCTAATAATTTACATTGTCACTGTGCTTATTTTTATAGTTTAGTGTTGTACAGTTGTAGTTTTGACTTTGTATCATTTGTCTTGTGACAGAATGTTCCACGGATCTTAAAATCTGAATGCCACGTCCTGCTATATGTATAAATTATGACTTGTATAGTAGATATTTTTCTTACGTTTTCTGTAACATGTATCAGATACTTAATATACATCTGTATTCTATCTTTTGGCATCATTTTGTACACTGTTTGGAAAACTTGATAGTAGGTCACAAAATTGTAAACAAGTTGTTTCCAAATTTTGTGAGGCGGATATTGTAAAGGGACTCCCTCCTGTAGGATTACTTTTACTCAACAGAAGTAGTCGATACCAGAACTAATTTTTGAATTTTGGACAGGTCAATATTGCCTCAGCTGTTTTTCTAAAAAATTTCATATGATTTTGTACACAATGTGTTATATTACAAGCTAAAATCTATTAAAAAAGATTACTTTATTTTCTTTGTTACAATCTGTATAGCAGTATATTGTTCCCTCCTACGTATATCTCGCGAAGAGAGCACGAGGATAAAATCAGAGAGATTAGAGCCCACACAGAGGCATACCGACAATCTTTCTTTCCACGAACAATACGAGACTGGAATAGAAGGGAGAGCTGATAGAGGTTCTCAGGGTACCCTCCGCCCCACACCGTCAGGTGGCTTGCGGAGTATAGATGTAGATGTACATGTAGATGTATATGCACTAGCTCTGATTGTTCAGTTAAAATTTTTTTTTTTAGTAACATTTGAAATTATGAGATATTTGGCACACTTAACATTTC
The DNA here is from genome assembly GCF_023864345.2 of Schistocerca serialis cubense. Classification (NCBI taxonomy): domain Eukaryota; kingdom Metazoa; phylum Arthropoda; class Insecta; order Orthoptera; family Acrididae; genus Schistocerca; species Schistocerca serialis. The sequence continues at coordinate 611,965,707 of NC_064642.1, forward strand.
TGTTATGAATTATGCAATTTGGTGCTATTTATTATGTTTATTTCTAGATTTATTTATAAAATAATAATATAAATTAACAGAAATTCATTTGTCAAGAAACTTTGTAAACTTTTTGGAATATTGTTATTACTGCAGATGAAGTAGTAGTGGGCATGCCTCTGATGCGATCGGACGGGTTTTTGTATTTTAGGAAGAACAATGTAATTTTGGCTTAATTCAAAAGACTCTGATATAGAAAACTGTGAGAGAATAAATTAACAACAAAACAAAAAATTTGCACAGGCATTCTTCAAAGTTAATTACGTCAGTTGGAGCCATTAGAACCTAAAATGTCAAAAATTTCAGTTTCATGACTCAGCCCCTAGACATGAAGAACTGAAGCCACTTACAAGAAAAGAAGATTACTAAAAAGTATATTGTAAATAGTAGTGACATCAACAAATTGAGGGAGGGGTAGATCACAAGTTTCCATTTATCTCAGGTAAAAATTTCAATAATGCCTTGCTCCATGGCAGTAATTAGGCTTATAAGTTGGATGCAAGAAAATTCACAGTTATTTCCTCACATTTTGGATAAATGTCCATCAGGTGAGATGGAGCGTAGTCCAGGAATAGAAGAGCTTTCTATAGCAGCCACATAGATATGTTACATTTTTTTAACTTTAAAAAATAATAATGAGCTATGGACAATGATGCACTTTGATGACTTTTGTGGTACACAGGAACATTTTTCTGCCACAAATTTTTTCAGATTTCTTGGTCTTCTGTATTTACTAATAACTGTAGGTGTTAAGTAGTGAGAGCCTGAAGCATTAGAACATATCATTAAATTTTATAGTGCTAATGTTTGGTGGATAATATTGTAAAATTTAAGTGTAGCTCTTCAGCACTATACCACTGATCAAGAGTATAACGCTCTTTTTCAACAAAATCTTGAAATTTTTTTCACTAAAGAAAAAGTGCTGTGTCATACAGTAACAACATTTCTCTTGGCAGTTTTGACTACCATACTCTACAGCTTTTTTCCACCTATTTAGCGAGGTTCACTGCCAACATTGTTTTTCATCACTTAACTTTCCAAACAGTATCCCACATTAGCTGTAATTAAGTGATCTGAAATGCACACTCCTTTGCTATACTGAAGATGAAATCAGGCTTCAGTGATCCGATCAGTTCTTGGGAAATTCAGCTGCTTCATAATTTTTTAATCAGCAAGAATGGATATGGATTGTAAATTTATTAATTTTTTAATTCTACTCCTTCTCCAGTAACAAACAGTTTGAACTGATACACAACAGTCATTAACAAGTGAACCCAATTTTTCAGTATAATCAGTACTGAAGAGGATGGCAAGTGTTCTCTTTTGGAGGATGGTGCAACAAACTGAGTCACAGACTACCCAATGAGAGGAGAATCAGAATCCCTTTGTTACTTCTCAATAGTTCGTGTTACAAGCTGAAGCCCACATCTGGTGCAGCACTGGAAGGCTGGTCTTGACGCACGGACCCTGGCAATGATGCATTGCCATGAAGATGGTGGCAGCTGCTAAACTCAGCACAGCCCAGGCACAGCATTACCTTGTTAGGTGTACAATCCCAGTTGTTGGGCTAGCTACACCAGAAACTAGTACGGCAGTCCGGTACAGCTGGCCGAGTTTGGGACAGCTAGAATCCTGTCACAGCTGTGGCAAGTGACCGGGAGAAGACGCTCAGGGAGCAAACCCCTGTTTGGAAAGTAGCTGGTTGCGACTGGAGCTGGCTAGGAGGGCCTCAGTTTGGCCCTCAGCCCTTCCAGTGGTGGCTGGACTGCCCTGGCAGGCAATCCTGTCAGGATGACAGTGGAGCAGTAGCGAATTCGCAGTAGAGGCTGACGGTATGACTTGCTGACTCGCTAGTTCTGTGACATGCCTTGCTGGACAGCCAGTATTTATATGCACCAAAGCAGATTGTGATGTTGCTGCCACAAATACCATGTATGCCACATCCCAATATGTCCCTGGTTTCATAAGTAATGGACAGTGATGGGCAGGTGGGTAACGGTGCCCAACAGGTGCCACAGTGTAATTCTGTGCCAGAATGTAACTGCAAATGTACTTTTTTTACAGCAACGAGTGCTCTTGCCTAGGGTTGATCTGTCACACTCTTTTGCTCTTTGAAAAATTCAGCCCTCCAAATTCTCTCTGTTACTGTACCTAGAACTATAATTCAGTTAGTCAAAGATTCACATCATTCTTAGAAGTCCTTTTTACAGCTCTTCTGTGGCTAAAACATATTCCCTGATACATATAAAATATGTCCACATTTTATATGATTCCAGTCACTGGCCGCCCTGTGAACAAATACTGGGATACGTTGAAATGTTATCACACTTTGCTTTTTGTCCACTACATACGTGCTTATGTCCACTTTACACAATTCACTCGCTGCTCTCTGCTGTATTCTCCAAGCTGAGTTTTCTATAACACATTTACAGTCCAAAGACTGTGACTTGTCCATTCAGCAGTGTCAAACTATCTTGTAGGGCTAGGGGTTTTGGGATTCTGTGAAGTGTCCTAGAACAGTACTCTTGCCTGATGTTACCGAAATAGGTATTTGTTCTTTTCCATAAATTATCTCCCTTAAACTCATGCCTAGCTTCATCAATGTATCACTCATATTCATCAAACTAGTTGTCTAACCCCCATATTACACATTACCCTAATAGTCTATTACATCTTATTACTATTTTGAGGAACAAGCATAAAAGTTTGCAACAAGAACTTAACACAAATTATTTATAAAAAAAGGAATCTGTAATAAAGTCACTGTAGTCACACTTCTGATGGTAGCATCTGGAGAACTATGCTTAAATTCTAAAACTTCACCTCTCATCTCCAAGAGACCATTGAGCGTATCGTGCTTCATTACATTTATGATACCACTAATGTATTTATTTAACCACAGGTGCAATACCAGCTATAAACTATGCCACTTAAATCAACTCCTATAACACAGTAACATTTCTCCTCGTCATGTTTCCACGAACCTTGAAATGCTCTTCTGTTCTTCCTTACACTGATTGTGACAGTTACCTTAGCAGACTCTCAGCTGTCATACTGAATGAACTTCAGTGGACTATGAGTGATATAACAATGATGTCACGGGTAATGACCTATCTTGCATCTGTGGTTTCTCAGAACATTGTTATGCTTTTTGAAGTCAGTGTCACATGATAAAAAGACAAAAATCCAAACCATAAGATACTGTTGTGACATTGCTCCATGTTTTATCTTATTAGCTCAGTTCAATAGCATACAACTACCCTACTACAGAATAGAATCGCAAATGGAGCAGGAGTAGGGCAGTGTAGAAATGGATGGGAAAAAGAAATGTTCTACATGCGACTCAGGCAATCTCTCCACATAAACTACATATCTATGAGCAAAGACAATTGGAGAACTCCTAAACTTGTAACTTACGTGAAACACTCTTTGCAATAAACTACACCTTCAGTTGCTTACTTCCTACATTTGCCTAAACTTCCCTGGTACCCGTGGTCCTATGCTTACCTGGTGTAATTCCCTCTTTGTCGCCGTATGGAGTATGTGACTCAATGCATGAAGCTACATGACCTGGTAGGTCACACTGCATACATACCACTGGTTTCAGTGGCTCATCTCTTGGGGCCCTTCCCAGGCACCACCACCAAAACTATTCCTGACATAGTCATAGGACAGTGGAAAAGAACAAATCTGGGAACAATAGACACAAGTATCCTATTAGTGGTTACGGATTGCACATGCTGTCCTCGAAGTAACCGATTTGTAACTGTTCATTATGTCACTGTGGTTCCAACTGCTGCTCAAATTGCTGTTGCAGATGCAGTACAATACACCAGAGCCATAGCCCAAATGTGATGATCTTCCCTCTTGGTAGTGCCATGTGGCTGTCTGGAGCCAGATCTTCTTATGACTGTACGTTCTCATGACCACCCCTACCAGGATCATGTTCAGTGGCTACATTCCTGCCAAGTCTTTCTGCAGTATCGTGGAAGGAACATCCAGCTTCCTGTAGCTCTATTACATGACCTCGTTGAAACTCAATAAGGTGCTGATAATGGTGTCTTTGTTGCCTTGAAGGCATTCTTGATTAACATCAACCCGCCATGTCCAATCTAAATGCTAACGAACACTCTTACAGTGTGTATTTAAAGCAAACGTAATTTGCATCCTCATAGTGGTACTACTTGTGCCGCTCTTATGTGACTAGCACGAAATTTTATAAACATGGTCTTTCTCGATCTTGATTAAACATGCCTACCAACTTTTGTTTATGTCACACAACTACTCCTTGGTGCTGCAATTCATTTTTCTCTGTCAGTGTATATTTTAGATAATATATTTTAAATACACCAAATTCTTAATACTGATTTCCTTTACACAGTTTTAAACATTCAAGACCTATAATGGAGGCAGTACACAAATTTGATTGATAAATTATAACTGTATGGGTGCTAATGACATAGATCATCGAACACTTTCAGAACAAATCAGCTGTACTGTGAACATTATTGCTTGCCCTTAAAGATAGCATTAAATTCCTATTTCACTTAAGAGCTGGAACATCTCTGCTATACAAAATTCTCTATTGTGTTACATTTCAACTACATAAATCAATATTATCTTACCATAACTAACTTCATTTGTCTCCATCGCTTGCAACAATTACTAAGACAGGTCTGTACACTTATCCTCTTGAAACATGTTTTTCAGTCAAATCTTTAAAGCAAGTAACTCCATCAAGTGTAAAATGCCGTGGAACAAAATGTAAGTGTGATTCAACATATACATCTGCCTTGATACTGGAGGTTTTGCTGCTAATTTAATTTCATTTGTTTAATTTTTTTACAGCTAAAAGAAAGATTTTTATTTGTATCATGTTGCAGATATGAAGATATGCTGCAAGCCATAATTGTGTTTCCAACCACAACATAAAAGATTTCTACAAAGAAAACACAAATATCTTAATTTATGAGAAATTTTTTTCAAGTAAAAATCTTCATTAACATATTTTGCGAATAGAGAAACTTTCATTTGGACTATCTCAGTGCTTACTTTTGGCCATGTCACAGTATCTTTTGAATAAATGAACATCATTTTTCTGGCTACACTGTTCAGCTGATTAATATTTCACTGACTGTTTTGAATTTCTCATTTGTACATGCACATTTCCACTTGTGATGTGAATTGTGGCTTGTCCCTTCTACTGTTGTGCATCTCTTTGTTTGATGTGTTCCTATTTCATTTTTCAGAGTTTATACCTTCAGGTACTTGTTTTGGATTTAATGAGTGAAGCATTCATAAAGTATTTTTAGTAGCTGAAAAGATAGAGTATCTTAAGTAATTATACTACAGTTGTCATGGTCACACAAATGTTTATGATGTTGTTTATATATGCAGGGCACCCTCTGCTACTACATATGGTGAGAGCTGTTCATCATCTCAGTTGCCTCGAGAGTTTCTGCACAGCAGCTATTTTAAAAATGATACATCAAAAAATATCCAGACACACAAACACAAAGGTAACTTTTAATATCCACAAACACATATGCATATTATATATTATTTAAAACAGGCCCCACTAACTGAAGTTCCAGCAACTATTTATTACAAGAATAAGATATAATAAAGTAAACATTTCTTTCTGAGGGTAAGGAAGATTAATAGAGAGGATTGGTCTCTTAATAGTGGTAGAGTGGTGACGAGGCTACCACCATGACACAAGAGTTCATTTCCACTCAGTCAAATGTAAAATCGTTCATGCTGTGTTGTTTGAGCGTTCCTTGATATAACAACTGCTTAAAAGGGTTTCAGGCATTGCTTCAGACAGTGTTGTGAAAACTACACAATGTATCAACGAGGCAGCTAATCACCTTCAAATTCAACTGTGGGGAGCTGTAGTGGATCATAAATTTATATGCTGGTCTGCTAGAAAAGCGCAGGCATGAGGAGCCAGAGCTATAACATCATCACTGGGAACACTGACATCCAGAGCCTGATGTGGAGAAATGAGCTACAGAAGCAGCACACATAACACAGGATAGCCCAGCTGCAATACAATGGACCTCAGTGTATGCATTCAGGCACGGTGTTTATATTTTGTCTACTATCCTGGCTCTGAACCCTAGTCAGTGTGATCTCATTGAATTGTTTACCTGTGGTCGATGATGCCTAAGTGGTACAAATTCTGGTTCACGTACTTTGCTAAACTGAAATCATGTTTCTTCTGTTGAGTAAATAATTTGCTATGCTTATTTCTACTGCTTCTTTAATTATGGAAACCTAATAGGTGAAGGCAGATAAGATTTTGGTCTCTACATAGTTAATGCCATGTTCCATATCAAGACGTAGCTCAGCACCAGCAGATATTTTTGGCTTACATAGTTTGGTATGTCATCTATGTTTATCATATCTGTCTTTAACAATGCAACATAAAGACCAAAGTGTGATTTCTCACACAGTATTTTCCTGGCGCACTTAGACATAGGTCATCGTTTATGAAACCCCGCATTGTATGCACTCACAGTGGAGGATGGACATTGCATTTCATCCACTGTTTCTTGAAGAGCTTGCTGATACTGAAGGACACATTGCCAATATAAGGCAGGAAAATCGTCCTGCTGGAGTTCTCTGTATCTTCTGGTTGCTCTTGATATTTGATGTGTGTTTGTTGAAATGCACAGTGGATCTGCTTATTGTACTACCCGTTCTGGAAAAAAATAGGGTGGAGATGGCTAAGTTCAGATGACAAACTTTCTGGATCTGAGGTAACTCAATCTCTGTGAGCAATTGTGAGCCATGTTTTTTTTGTTTTTTCTTACAAAGTATGACATTCAGAAAACAGAGGTATCCATTTTTCTCTTCTGCTATGGTGCAACAAATGCTAAGGTGAACAGAGTTTAAATGTTCTAAAATGAAGAAAGTGTTGCAGCCCCATATGTCCATACCACAAAGATGTCATCTACATATCTCCAAAATCATTTGGATTTCAGCATCTTTGATCAAAGCTGCCAGTTTATCTGAAATATTGATTATTGAATAAAAAGTAGGATGATGAAGAGAGGTAAGATGTCATTTTTCAGCTTAGTTTCTATGAGATGCAAACAATCCACTAAAGACCCAAGTGTGAATAAGAGATTGCATCAAAACCTACTGCAGGAAAAAATATAGTGAGACTCCATGTAAAGATGTATTTATTAGATTTTATGTGAATTAATTAATTTTAGTTAAATTTATGTAGGGTATATTTTCTGTGGGTGATTTTTTCATACTGGAAAATTCATAATTTATATATCCTAAATGTGTATGACTTTTGCTATAATCTTTCATTTTTTCAGAGTATCTCAATTTGGGAGAAAACAAACAAAATTTTTTAAAGGATGCTGCACAGAAGTCTTCCCCATTACGAAAACAGAAGATTGCATCTCCAATGAGTTTTATCCATCAATTACCATCAGGTAGCATCAAGCAAGTGGATATTCAGACTGATAATGACAGTGATGAAGAAATAAATCAGCATATAAAAATACTTAACAGTTTGAGAAACAAATGTCCCTTATAGAGCTACTGTGAAATTACTGGTATAGAAAATAACACTAAAACTATTATGTTGTCTAAGGCTTTCCTGGTGTAAAAGCACTCAGAAGTCACAGCTGATGGTTTCTCTTCCAAGCTAAGCAATACTTTGGAAATCACATGCTGCTTACCTTGACGCAATAATGTTGACTATCTGTTTATGTTTTGGTGAACTAATGCCTGACTCCTGGATAAAATTGCTTTGTGTTGAAATGCAATGAAGATGGGTCATAATGTGGGCTGAAAAACCCTAATTTGAAAAGCAGTGGCTCTTGTGTTTATCTTGCTCATTGTCTTCCATGGACAATATGATTCATAGCCTGACACAGATCACATGCCCTGCTGGAATAATATTTTGTGCATCTATTTAATTAAATTATCAGCTATAAATGCAAGGGCAGTTTTTTTATAGCAGTATTACAGAACAATGAAGCACCAGAAAGGATTGTGGTGGTGATGTAATGTATCTTATGTCCTGTATGTACCTAGCACACAGTGGCTCCTGATTTTTCCAGTTTTCTTACCTGTTGCTGTATCATGAAGAATAAATAAAATTGCTATACATGGTGAGGGCAGTCACAAAAGTTAATAGCTGGTGAACAATAAAAGAGAGCTGGCCACGTTGAAATCATGTTGATTATAAAGGACAGTGTCACAAATGGACTAGGTGGTCTAGGACTTTTTAATTCGAGAATTTGACAACCCACTCAATGGCCATTTTTCATATCTTTTTCAATAAAGTACACTGTTATCTAGGTATGGCTGCTGATAATCGTTTCTCATTACTTCCATTGTTTCTTGTTTTCTTATACACTACTCCATGACATACAGACGCTGTCCACAAGTTTCCCACCAAAATATTAGTGTCAATGGCCAAAGATGACAGATGAGTACTACATCAAAACACACTATAATTTGAGGGAGGGAGACCATGTGAGGAAAACTTTCACAAACCCACACAATGCCCAATAGGTTCAGTAACCTTAATATATCCACTGTATTTGGTTAGAATGTATATGATGAAGTGTTTGTATTGTTTCAACTACCATAGGATTGTATAAAATGATAAATGTCATGGGATAACTTTTATCTCTGTGTCTTTAGAGATCCAAGTCAAGACAAATAATTTCTTCTTACAAGTTTGTGTCAAACAGGACATATTGCTTTGTGCTAATCATGTTGATTGTTATTTTGATGCAATAATCACAGTGAATGTTTCTTCTACTCTGTATGAGTAGATTAAAAGATATCAGAAGTGAATCCATGTATTACTTAATTTCCTTGTTGCATTTTAAAGGATGATAATGGAAATCAAAGTTAACGAGAAATGAACCAGTCTATATCATCCAACCCACTTCCGTTGACTGATCAGGCAAATCTGGTATATGACTTTAAATAATTTCGTAGTGCACTTACGCTATATGCAAGTGGCACCAACCTTTTGTTGAATCCCATCACACATAGTAATGAGAATCTTATTTTTCTATTCATATATTTTCAGTCATCTGAAACCCATTCTTTTCAGCTACTACAAAGCAGTTTGTTTGCACTGGTGGAGATTCTTGTAGTGGTTAATAAAAAATAAAATAAAATGAGAAGAAAGGAAAAAGAAAAGGTTAAAAATGTGGGAAGAAATGGTGAATAAAAAAGAGGTTTTATAATCGTAAATGACCGTGAAAAAGGGGAAAAATGAAAAGCAAATCGGACTTCGTATTACAGAAAAGCTATAGTTGGGGTGGTCCTTGTGGCGTTTTTGAGCAAAAGTTAAACCAATTTCCACTACAAAACTTACTGAAAAGAAACAGAGAATAACAAAATGTAACTGACAGGGGGAACTGGCGTGGATAAATCATCCTTTACCAGGTTAACTTGTCTTCTTTCATGCGGCGTCCAGGTCTTCAAAAATCTCCTTCATTTCTGCGTGAAAGGTCGGCTCCGAAATCTTGCAATAAGTTTCATTGTCCAGGAATTTCTAATGTACACAAAACCGTCTTGATATTAAATGCAATTTATTTTACGTTGCTTCCCTCCTCCAAATTTCATAACAACTTCCTCAATGTGTCTACACATTAAAATCAGATCAAGACTAGCTATTAAGTTTTTTACTTCAGCATCAGATCACGTTTGCCTTAAGCTTCGGCTATCAAGAGACAATTGAAAACGGATAGAAAACAAAAAAAGTTACAATTTTGGTATTTTCTCTGCCGTCGAGCGCTCATACCGCTGCGACGGGAAATTTTTATCTGAGGGAACGAGTGTAGCGCGGCGAAATTCAAAGTCCCGCTACATCGCCCCCTCGACTGTCACGCTAAAATATTTAGCGTGGCAGGCTAGCAAACAATAGAATAGATATACCTAAATGTCTATTATACATATTTTCATAGGAAACGCCACGTGCATACTTAGGGGATTATCTTTGTCGATACTTACTTTCTAAATCTATATACTACATACAATTGTTACAGTTTTGATCCTTTTTACACAATTAATATATATTTACATACAGTTTGTTTGAACAAGCTGTTCGCCAGCGCAGTTAATGTTGTGCGCTTCCAGCGTTGGTTTCCCAATGCATCTCTGGCAGCACTTAGTCTTTGCGCATGCGCAATAGCATCACTGAATTTCGCGTGCGGCAGTTTCAAAATCGCTGTGTTATGACAGTCTTGAACAGTATTCACTTTCACATAGTGTTCATTACAAGTTGTTATTCCAGCATAAATGGCGTGTTAAGTCCGGTGACACCATAAGATTGAGCGTGTGCGTGATCTGAAGCAAAGTCCATGTCTTCTGTTACGACACAACACTCCAGGTCCTTGTGCGTTTTCATGACTATTGTTCCCGGGGCATATATGGTCGATGTAGTTTTTAGCCTCCACATCGCCTACGACAGGTGCTGAGTTTATTTTCTCCAAAGCATCTGAAGGCCGGCCAGGAACAACGGCGTCGATGTTCGCAAAGGTAGGTGTATCATCACGTTGTTTACACTCGCCAACAAACGTTCAATTGCAGTGTGAACATCCTCATTATCGTCGAAGTAAATTACAGTTTATATCGATTTACAAACAGTTATTTGGTTTATGCACCATAAGTTTCACAAATAACACAAAATTCGTCGTTTGTAACGTTCACAGTTTAACACAGTTTGCAAAATTTTTTTTGCCATATTTACATTTTAACAAAGTTCACGGTGTCCCAGCATGTTTACATAGTTAATTATGAAAGCTTACATTTCGTGGTCACATTTCAAAATATGTTGGCAATATGCAAAGTTTTAATACATATACAAATACATATAAATTTACGAGAATGTGCATGTGAAATATTTACACTAAAAAATTATACTATTGGCTTTCTTTTATTGGGGAATTAATTTTTTTTTTAATCAGGTTTGGGCGTGCCCAGGGATATCAGTCTTAATACTTAAAGCAGGGGCTTTCCTTCATTAATTATTTCTTTCTTTCTTTCGATTCCATATCTTTGGCAAGTGGTTGACCAGGCTTGTAATGCCATCAATATTCATGTCCTTTTATTCATACCTGAAAGTTTAGGTCACACAATATATTCTTACATTCCACAAACAAACAATACCCAGCTGCAGGAGATGGTAGGATAATGGAGAAAGAAAGAAAGATAGACTGGAAGAAACTATTCATTACCTAAAAACTACCAAATCCTACAGCTACTACATACAAAGAGAACATAATACATTATAACATTTGCATCACCTTCAAGGGGTGTATGAAAGGAGGTGCTTACCATTTACCAAATCATAGGTAAATGTAAGTGTCCTTACATCAAGTCTGCGTAGTGTCACATCATGACAGATTCTCTGTTTGTGTTGTGATTGTTCATATGACTTAGTGTATTATACCTTAACAAATCGTTGCATGAGTGAATTGCATATCTGCTCAGTACTTCCTCAACATCTCCACTTCTTGTGGATACCGTCTATACAAATGGAAAATGTATCTCAGAGATTGTCTCTCTCATAATGTGTATTATATGATAACATATCAAATTTCCTCTCAAGAGTTCAACCATGAACTTTCTTCTACTTTAGTGAAGGTTAAACACCATGTATGTGGTGTATATATATCATTTCTTTCTATAAATCATAAATAAAGAACATAGTATTATAATTGACAGTAAAATGTCTCTTTCTCAGTGTCCGTTGCTCGACGTCGGCTGCACAGATGGTCACTGCTCCTTTGCACTTACCTTGCATAGCCTGAAAAGTCAAATGTCTTCAACGTAGATGTAATTTTGTCATCTGTTCGCTTAAGTGGAGGTGTTGTACGAATCACAAAACGGCCTTAATAACTCTCCTATCTTTTGTTTCCTCATGGTTTTCTGTGGTGTGTATAATAAAGGCTAACATGGCACTAATTTCACTTTCGTAAAAAAAATTTTTATACAAATGTATTCAGATGAGGGCTGTTTAAAAACTATATTTCAACTTAAGTTCCTTAAAATATCATTCTCCTGTCTGAACACGAAATATAAATGTTTTCTTCCACACAATGGCTTAACAAAACTTAACGAAAGGTTACTAAGTTACACTTCTGAAATAAATTAAGGCTAATGTGTTTCCAAGGTACATTCTTATTACATTTCTTTCAACAGCTGTAATCATCATTATGTTCACTCTGCTTTTCTTGCATTTGTTCATTTTCAAGAGCACTGAAAATAGATTCACATTTAACGTGTTGTACTCACGTGTTCTAGCTCGTCACAAATGTTTTCTTTCAAATTGAAATCCTTATGTAATCAAAAGATGTAGACTATTTACTCACTTCTCTAGGTAGCACAATATTACTAAAACATTCTCACTCATTCTTTACTCATATATTCATCATAATATATATATCCTTATACATTAAACATATTCCTCATCAAACATTAATATATCACATACGTGGGGCACTTCCATTCTCATAAACTTTCAATAATATTTTCCTCAAATAATCTCTCGTCTCCATCAACTACTTCACAGTAATTTACCTTCTTATAATAACCTAAATATTAACTCATTCATACTGATCATTCAGTCTTACGTCCTCATTCATTCTGCTACATACATATGTCATTACTGATCTCAATAGCTATTATTTCCTCTCTTTGTAGTGCCTTGAAATAACTAACTAGTTGTTGATTCACCTTATAATTTACAATTAACAACCAATGTAACCTGCATAGGTCTCATTCCTATATGAATATCTTTTCTCATTCAGTAAGTGTACTCACCTGGGTTTACCTTCTCTTCATAATTATGTGTACAAGTGTAACTGCAGTATATAATTTCCATAAATGAATGTTTGTGTTCTTAGGCTGTATAACTTAATGTTCGTGTATTCAATACAAATATTTATGATCTCGTTTTCACAGCAACTTGCTCATGTTCAACTTAGTTATCATTATATTATGTTGTTTTAGTGCACAAAGGGTTTCAAATGTCTGTGGGGATGCAGCCCCCTCGGCTTGTGAGATAACGGGTATTCTAGGGAGTAACAACCTGGGTGAGGTATGCTTGCTATTCTGAAAGGACCTGAATATAATAGCTGCCATTTTCTGTTCACTTGTTTTAACTTTGTAGACTTGGGATGTGAACGCAAAAGAACAAGGTCATCAACCTGATAGGTTTGTGTATTTGTAACGTGTTTGTCATACTTCTCTTTCCTGATCTTGGCTTTATTGCACAACGTAGTGTATGCCTGTCTTACTTTCTCTTCCAAAGGTGTATGTGTTGTGGATGCGGTTAGCTTTGGAATGGGCATAGCCCACTTGTTCTGTTCAGGTTTGTTTAATAATAATTCCTGTGGTGGGTATCCTGTCGAGGCATGAGGCAAATTGTTTACTATCTGCTCAATGGGTGCTAAAAATTCGATCCACTTTGTGTGTTTGTGAGGTGAATGCATTCTCATGAATTGACCAAGCTCTCTAAAAATCCTTTCTACGGGGTTCCCTTCCGGGTGAAATGCTGATGTAAGAATATGTTTGATGTTATGTGTGGCAACAAAAGATTTCCATTTTCTTCCCGTAAAATAGGGTGCGTTATCCGTGATAATGCTGTGGGGTTTGCCAAACCTTGTAAAGTAACTGTTAGTCAAACGTCTAGCAATAGCAGATGCGTTGACAGTGCGGATAGCAAACAATTTTAAGTATTTTGAGAAGACATCAAATACAGCAACGATGTATTTCACACATCCACGAGCTCTGGGATAAGGTCCGGCGATATCCAACGATACTATCTCCAAAGGTCGGGTTGGTACAATAGGATGTAATTCATTCAAAGATGATCGGTGGGAAAATTTTGCTTTTTGGCAGATGATACATTTACGAACAATTTGCAACACTCTCCGACGCAGATTGGGAAAATAACAGTACTGTACTATTTTATCAGTGCATTTGGTGACTCCGTAGTGTCCCCAAGTTGTGTGTGTGAACAGAATAAAATCGTCAACATGCGCGTCGGGTAGACAAACACACCAATGGTGCGAGTCTGGGGTACGCCTATGAAAAAGTACATTTTTGTGTATTGTGTAATATTTTCGTAAATGTGAAGAAGGATCTGTACGTAATTTCTTTTTGATATTTGACCACCTGGGGTCGCTGTCCTGAAGTGAAGCAAAGTTCTTGCACATATTGCGGTAGTATGGGGCGTATGTACCATCATACATAAGTAAGATGTTAAAGTCTGATGTTTGCTCTGAAAGTTCCGAAAAATCCTGTATGCCTTGGGGCAAACGGGACAGGGCATCGGCTACTACGTTTGATTTACCTTTAATGTAAATAATTTCGAAGCAATTTGCATGATAGCAAGAAAGAAAGGGCTTGGTGGTCTGTGTATATGCGAGTATGTTTACCCCAAAGAAAGTAGCGAAACTTACGGAATGCCCAAATAATGGCAAAAGCCTCCCGTTCCGTCACCGAGTACGACCTCTCGCACTCAGTGAGCGTGCGGCTCGCAAAATTTATCGGTTTGATGACAGATAGTCTTGATTCGGATTGAATTTGAAATAGAAAAGCTCCAAGGCCGTATGATGACGAATCCGTGGCTAGGCAAAAATCTGACGTCATGTCGGGGTGGCAGAGGAGGGGTGCGTTCACCAATGCATCTTTCATAGCCTGAAAATCAGCTTGGCAAAACTCTGTCCATCTCCAAATTGCGTTCTTTTTCAGTAAAGTTAGCAGGTGAGAGCTGTTCAGAAGCTGTTTTGAAACAAACTTCCGAAAGAAAGAAGATAAACCTAAGAATGCTTTCAACTGTTTGCGGTTTTGTGGAGGAGGGAAATTACGAATAGCATCAATCTTCTTAGAATCGGGACGAATACCTTCCGGCGAGACAATATGGCCTAAAAACTTGATTTCACGCCTTCCTACTTTGGACTTCGAAAGATTTACTGTGACTCCAGCTTGTGAAAATTTAAATAAAATTTGCTGCAACAGATCAATATGTTCCTCCCACGTATTTGTTGCCACGACAATATCATCGACGTACGCCGTGACGCGTGACAACAAACACGGACCGAGAACGGCGTCAAGCGCTTCGATGAACACGCCCGCGCTTACGCGCAAACCAAAAGGCAACACACAAAACTGATAACTGCGTCCTTCACAAAGGAAAGCAGTGTATTTACGACTGTCATTGTGAAGGGACACCTGCCAGTATGATAAGCGGAGGTCAATATTCGTTAGGTATTGTACATTATAAAATTTTAGCAACTGTTCATCCAAGTTGACGGGTCTTGTGTTAACTGGTATAATAATTTTGTTGATTTCACGTGCGTCTAGCACCAATCTGACATTGCCATCTTGCTTGCCTACCGCCAGGATAGGACTGCAATAAGGGGAATGTGATTTTTCTATGACACCCCAGGTCAACATACGCTCGATTTCACGTAAAACTGTAGGTTTCTTCGCCCATGGAATATTATAATGTGTCCTACAATAAGTCTTATGTGGCTTAACATCTATTTTGTAGCTATAACCTCTGATTACACCAGGCCTCTCACTGAAAACTTGTGCATAATCACATAATAATTTGTACAATTCTTCTTGCTGTTGTTTCGTTAAATAGTCAGATTCGACACATTTCTGATACAATAAATCCTGCTCAGTCTCTTGATAGTCTGAATCTTCAGTTGTTAAATTACATACAGTAACTATGGTAGGATATACCAATTGAAATTGACTTACTTCGTAATGTTTTTGTCGTGGTTCAATCGTCTTGTTAAGTTCAACATTAATTAGTTGTTCTCCTACGGATAATTGACATATGCCATTACTTAAATATATGATTGCTTTGTGTTCATTCAAAAAATCCATCCCTAGGATGCAGCGTACGATAAGCTTGTCTACAACCAGAAAATTACACTTGAACTGTGTATTGGAAAATGTGAAGTTAACAAGGGCTTGCATGCGTATATTCTTAGATTTAGTACCTGTGGCACTAACCACGTGGCAATTCTGTACAGGTAGTGTACGTATGTTCATAATTTGTTTCAATTCATTATATAATGCGGTTGACATCACACTTGCAGCAGCACCTGTGTCGAATAAAATTTGTACATCATAATCGTTAAACTTAACCCATGCCGTAGCTTGTATGAATTCTTTAACACGACTGTCTGATTTAATGTTTATCTCGTCGGTTAATTCCTGTTCTGCTGTCATTTTGTCATCGTACCTGAGGAAACAAACCGTCTCAGCCGTTGCGCTCTTACAACACCTCACGACCGAAGCACGAGCGCTTAGCTCGGTCGTCGACTGTTTTCCGTCGTCTGCTGTGTTTGGCCGGGTTCATTGACCAGCTACACTATGTTTACATTCCGGCCGGTTGGCGCCCACGCGTCAGCTGATGGCACGCCGCAATTGTTATTGCTACTTCGTGGCGGGGAGTGCAACGGGGGCGGATTCCGTGGAGGGTTATGATTTGTCATGCGTGAATTTTGTGTGTTCCACATATTCTGTCGGTGATTGTTGGGATTGTTATTGTTTTGGTGGTAATTATGTCTGTTATAGGTCATGTTCCTGTCAAAGTAGCCCGGGTTGTACCGGTTATTCTCACGTCTCCTATTGTTGTTGTTGTTGTACTGTCTGTAACTTTCATTTTGCTTGTAGTTACCATTTTGATATGGGTGATAATTATTGTTGTTATTATTATTCCACGAATTTCTGCGGTTGTTCCTGCTGTCATACACGTTTCCATTTGAATATGTTTCGCGCGCAGGCATCGTATTGTGTCGCGGCGCGGACGGATGATTCCACCAAACACCGTCACTACGGTTCCTTTGGGGTGGGTGCTGATTTTGGTTACTAATATGAGTAAAATTTGAATGGCGTGAATCGCCTCTGTAAACTACGTCCATTTGATCTAAGAAGTTTAAGAAAGTCTTAACGTTATTCTCCGGTACTCCTATTAATCTGTCTCGGTATGGAAAGGGTAAGTGGCTCTTTAAAGTGTCAATTATCGCTGGCAAGTCGGCTGGTTTGGACCAGTACAGTGTCTTGTCTAGGTACCTCTCAAAGTATTGTCTTAATGTCTCTTTTTTAGGGTCATAGGTCTCGGGGTTGCACACTTCTCTCCTTAGACTCTGTTGCTCATTCTCGGACCAGAATTCGTCCAAGAAGGCTTGTTCGAACTGATCAAACGTAAGGCACCGCCGTTTCATAGCGGCACCCCACTTAGCTGCTCGTCCTCTCATGAGATTGGTGACGTATCTGATTTTATCGACTTCTGACCAACTACGTGGAAAAACACCGTCAAATGATCTAATAAACACAATAGGGTGGACTTTGTGCTTGTCCTCACTGGAAAATGTCTGGAAATACCCATGTCTTACAAACGTGTCATTGTCCATGCCGGTTGGCATAACTGTATTGATGTGATTTAGGTCACTTGCTACTCTAGGTGTCGTACCGTAATATTGCTCGTTTGGTGGAAAAGAAAGCTCCACATTGTAATTTTGATTGGAAATAGGTGATTTCACAATAGGTGTTCTGTCTGTGTCATTAGCCATGGTTTTAGCTGTTTTGTCGTTTCCTAGCGATGCGTTTGCACAAATCGCCAAACACGGCACAACATTGTCTCGTAATTTTGTCACTTCGTCTTCTATGTGTTTTGTCTCGTCTTTAACATGTGCCTTTGTTTTTGAAAGTATGTCCTGTGTAATTGTTTCAAGTTTTTTGTCCAGATAGTCGTCACACAATCTACATTCATGTACGATTCTTTCGGCCATGTTGGTGTCGTTGTTTAGTGACGCGAGGTCCGCTCGGTCTTCTAATTTTTCTATCTTTTCTTTGAGGTAGGTTTGTTCAAGAACTACCATTGTGAGTTGTTGGGTAATATTCCCCACTTCTTCAGTCAGGTTTTCTTGGGTGGAGCTAGCTGAAGTGTGGGCCTGAGCTAACTCTTCCACACGAGTGTTCACTTCCTGCTGCACATTAACTATTTGAGTTAACTGATTCTCACATCGGGTGATATTGTTTTTTGTTTCGTGTGTGAATGTAACCAAAGTTTCTTCCTGTTTAGTGACTCGATCGGACAATGTCTCAAATCGCTGGCTGAGCTGTTGAGTGGTGTTATTTAATTCTGTCATCTGTTTTGCCGTCCGTTCAAAATTTTCGGTCATAGTATGGTTTAATATGTCAATTTTCTGACTAACGTCTCGTTTCATGTCTGCAAATAACTCTAATAGTCGGTCCAGTTTGTCAGTTTCCTGTGTCCGATTTGTGTCACATTGCTGAATTTGTCTCATATTCGGTTCTGACATTGATGTTAACAATGGCGCTGACGGTCTAGTCTCGCGTCCATTCCACATTTCGTCATTTAAAGTCGCCATCTGTGTATTATCACAAATGTTGCGAGTTTGAGGCAAAATCATTGCATTGATCTGTGAACTCGTCCATGGAGGGAAACGCGGACTTTCTTGTTGGTTGAAAGATGAATCTACTTCACTTAACTCATCTGCCGAAACTATCTCTACCTTACCGCGTTCCATTGTAATACGATGTATAATCGTAAGTCAAAAAGGGAATAATATAAGTCTGACTAAGAAAGATTTGACTCAAATTTAGGTTGAAATATTTTCTCGTCAATGTAAATGATTGGTCTATTGCAAACAATGGTTGAGAAAGATGCAGCAGGGCGGACAAAATTTTTCGTAACAAATGACTGCTTGGCGGTCAAATTCACGATCTTCATATGCAGCTACAACAATACTACAATTACCAAAAACTACAATAGAGATAGATAATTTTGGAAAAATCTAGAAGAAAACTACAGGATGTGTGGAAAGGGAAAAATAGATTCTGCAGTTGGCTATTGAATGCTTGAGTGAAACGTAATTGTGTGACTCACCATTAAATTTTCTGTCCTGCAGCGGCTGGTCAATCACTTCTGCGTAAATCTTATTCGTCAAAATATGGATTTTCTTAATACGTCTCCATCGGATAATCACCAAAAGGTCTCAAAATAACAGTTTTGCATCAATATATGCCATGAAAAGAAAACAGATTGAATTAGTTACAAAAATTCTTTAAAATATTGTTGTATAATCATTTGCTTAGATACAATAAAGTTAGTGTTTTCGTTACCCTTTAAACTTCAGGATTTTTGGTAAATCTCTGTTGGGAAAAACTACAAATTAAAGTTTCAAATTTACTCAAAAACGACACATCCGAAAATTGCGTCCTGTCGCGGGAGCAAGTTGTAGTGTTTAATAAAAAAGAAAAGAGAGAAGAAAAGAAAAAGAAAAAAAAGGTTGAAAAATGTGGGAAGAAATGGTGAATAAAAAAGGGGTTTTATAATCGTAAATGACCGTGAAAAAGGGGAAAAATGAAAAGCATATCGGACTTCGTATTACAGAAAAGCTATAGTTGGGGTGGTCCTTGTGGCGTTTTTGAGCAAAAGTTAAACCAATTTCCACTACAAAACTTACTGAAAAGAAACAGAGAATAACAAAATGTAACTGACAGGGGGAACTGGCGTAGATAAATCATCCTTTACCAGGTTAACTTGTCTTCTTTCGTGCGGCGTCCAGGTCTTCAAAAATCTCCTTCATTTCTGCGTGAAAGGTCGGCTCCGAAATCTTGCAATTAGTTTCATTGTCCAGGAATTTCTAATGTACACAAAACCGTCTTGATATCAAATGCAATTTATTTTACGTTGCTTCCCTCCTCCAAATTTCATAACAACTTCCTCAATGTGTCTACACATTAAAATTAGATCAAGACTAGCTATTAAGTTTTTTACTTCAGCATCAGATCACGTCTGCCTTAAGCTTCGGCTATCAAGAGACAATTGAAAACGGATAGAAAACAAAAAAAGTTACAATTTTGGTATTTTCTCTGCCGTCGAGCGCTCATACCACTGCGACGGGGTATTTTTATCTGAGGGAACGAGTGTAGCGCGGCGAAATTCAAAGTCCCGCTACATTCTCCCAGAGCCACAGCAGTTAATGGCACTTTTATCTAAAACAGTTATCTGTAGTAAGTTTATCCAATGTGATTCCTACATCATATTAGATAATACTGTAACACAAGAATCTAGCCATTTCATGGTAAAAAGGATTTTCAGCATATGAAGAAAATTCTTGAACAAACCAGAAATGTACATTGAAGATTACAATATATGGAAATGGTAATGAAGCCCCATGCTTCTTAACAGAGTTAAGGGAATGATGTGGGAGACCCGCACCGCCGTACTAGGCAAGGTCCTAATGGAGGTAATTTGCCGTTGCGTTCCTCCGATCGTAATGGGGATGAACGATGATGATGATGAAGACGACACAACACCCAGTCATCCCAGGGCAGGTGAAAATCCCTGACACGCTGGGAATTGAACTCGGGACCCTGTGCTCGGGAAGTGAGAACGCTACCGCGAGACCATGAGCTGTAGACTTACAACATATACCAGAACCAAAAATGGCATTCATTACTTTAAATTAAAATTCACTGGGAAGGAGGAATGTTGCTACTAAATCTTTTACTATATACCTGACAGCAGCAATGTCTTCAGGGTAACTCCCCCTATTCTACATCGTCATTCCGGTCTTCAGTCTAAAGACTGGTGTGATGCAGTTCCCCATGCTAGTCTATTCTGTGCAAGCATCTTCACTCCTGAATAACTACTGCAACCTACAATAAATTTAAATGTGATTACTCTACTCGATTCTTGGTCCCCCTTTACAATTTCTACCCTCACACTTCCTTCCATTCAAAATTTACTGTTCCTATGCTCCAGGATGTGCCCCATCATCTGATAATTTCTTTTAATCTAGTACTGCCCTTCATACACTCCTGGAAATTGAAATAAGAACACCGTGAATTCATTGTCCCAGGAAGGGGAAACTTTATTGACACATTCCTGGGGTCAGATACATCACATGATCACACTGACAGAACCACAGGCACATAGACACAGGCAACAGAGCATGCACAATGTCGGCACTAGTACAGTGTATATCCACCTTTCGCAGCAATGCAGGCTGCTATTCTCCCATGGAGACGATCGTAGAGATGCTGGATGTAGTCCTGTGGAACGGCTTGCCATGCCATTTCCACCTGGCGCCTCAGTTGGACCAGCGTTCGTGCTGGACGTGCAGACCGCGTGAGACGACGCTTCATCCAGTCCCAAACATGCTCAATGGGGGACAGATCCGGAGATCTTGCTGGCCAGGGTAGTTGACTTACACCTTCTAGAGCACGTTGGGTGGCACGGGATACATGCGGACGTGCATTGTCCTGTTGGAACAGCAAGTTCCCTTGCCGGTCTAGGAATGGTAGAACGATGGGTTCGATGACGGTTTGGATGTACCGTGCACTATTCAGTGTCCCCTCGACGATCACCAGTGGTGTACGGCCAGTGTAGGAGATCGCTCCCCACACCATGATGCCGGGTGTTGGCCCTGTGTGCCTCGGTCGTATGCAGTCCTGATTGTGGCGCTCACCTGCACGGCGCCAAACACGCATACGACCATCATTGGCACCAAGGCAGAAGCGACTCGCATCGCTGAAGACGACACGTCTCCATTCGTCCCTCCATTCACGCCTGTCGCGACACCACTGGAGGCGGGCTGCACGATGTTGGGGAGTGAGCGGAAGACGGCCTAACGGTGTGCGGGACCGTAGCCCAGCTTCATGGAGACGGTTGCGAATGGTCCTCGCCGATACCCCAGGAGCAACAGTGTCCCTAATTTGCTGGGAAGTGGCGGTGCGGTCCCCTACGGCACTGCGTAGGATCCTACGGTCTTGGCGTGCATCCGTGCGTCGCTGCTGTCCGGTCCCAGGTCGACGGCCACGTGCACCTTCCGCCGACCACTGGCGACAACATCGATGTACTGTGGAGACCTCACGGCCCACGTGTTGAGCAATTCAGCGGTACGTCCACCCGGCCTCCCGCATGCCCACTATACGCCCTCGCTCAAAGTCCGTCAACTGCACATACGGTTCACGTCCACGCTGTCGCGGCATGCTACCAGTGTTAAAGACTGCGATGGAGCTCCGTATGCCACGGCAAACTGGCTGACACTGACGGCGGCGGTGCACAAATGCTGCGCAGCTAGCGCCATTCGACGGTCAACACCGCGGTTCCTGGTGTGTCCGCTGTGCCGTGCGTGTGATCATTGCTTGTACAGCCCTCTCGCAGTGTCCGGAGCAAGTATGGTGGGTCTGACACACCGGTGTCAATGTGTTCTTTTTTCCATTTCCAGGAGTGTATGTGAATTCAAGAGGACATACTAAAAAGTACATTCTGCCATGTATTGTACAGTGCATTCATGTAGAGTTCTGCACAGTCACAGATATATGCAAAAATAATTAGAAAAATGGAATATGTTATTCACCATGTACACTAATACAGTATAATGTTATGAATGACGTAGTCAGATGCCATAGAAAATCACAGAATATGTCAGTTGACGGTTAAATATCTCATTATTGCACAGGTGAGTAACAACCAGTGAGTGCATTACCTTAACAGAAGTGGGACACATTGCTGACTGACTATATAGAAGATAGCTTGTACTTTCTTCATCCCATTCCCCCCCCCCCCCCCCCCCTCCCCTCCAAATCACAGACAAGGAGGTGAAATGACATAAAAAAATAAATATAGTAGTACTTCTGTCTCCCTGCGTGTGCATGCATTTTTGTGGTCATTAGTGCCCTTGCCGGATATGAATATACACATCTCATGGCTTCAATGATGTTTATCTCAAAAGTAAAAATTTCTGTGACAATTCCCTAGGAAAACATATTAATGGTTTTTTCAGACTGTCTCATTATGTCTTTATGTCCATGTCCAGTGCAAAAGCATAAAACATAAACAGAACAATGATTATCATAAGCTGCTCACTGAATGTAAACCATTAGTGAAAACAAGACAGTTCAGAAACTAATTGAGTAATTTGTGAAAACTGCACACTGCATTTTTGTCCATCCCCAGAGTTGCAGTGATATTATAATAATCAAAGAACTTCATGTGGCATGGTACAGTAGTATAATGTGAGCAGCCCCCTTAGGTTGATTGCAGGTGACGCTGTAATTTACCATCTAGTAAAATCATCAGACGATCAATTCCAATTACAAAACGATCTAGAAAGAAGTTCTGTATGGTGCGAAAAGTGGCAATTGGCACTAAACAAAGAAAAGTGAGAGGTCATCAACAAGGGTACTAAAAGAAATGCGATAAATTTTGGGTACACGATAAATGGCACAAATCTAAGGTCGGTCAATTCGACTAAATACCTAGGAATTATAATTCTGAGCAACTAAAATGGGAAAGACTACATAGATAATATTGTGGGGTAGGCGAAACAAATACTGCGCTTTGTTGGCAGAACACTTAGAAGATGCGACAAACCCACTAAAGAGACAGCCTACATTACACTTGTCCGTCCTCTGCTGGAATATTGCTGCGCGGCATGGGATCCTTACCAGGCAGGATTGATGGAGGACATCAAATAAGTGCAAAGAAGGGCAGCTCGTTTCATGTTATCGCGCAATAGGGATGAGAGTGTCACTGATATGATACGCGAGTTGGGGTGGCAGTCACTGAAACAAAGGCAGTTTTCTTTGCGGTGAGACCTATTTATGAAATTTCAATCACCAACTTTCTCTTCCGAATGCGTAAATATTTTGTTGATACCCACCTGTGAAGGGAGAAATGATCATCATAACAAAGTACGAAAAATCAGAGTCCAAACGGAAAGATTTATTTGTTCCTTTTTCCCACGCGCCATTCGAAAGTGTAATGGTAGAGAAGTAGTATAAAAATGGTTTGATGAACCCTCTGCCAGGCACTTAAGTGTGAATTGCAGAGTAACCATGTAGATGTAGGTGTAGATGTAGGAGAGTGGCTCGCTGGCTGCCCTATCCCTGAGCGAGATGCATGGCCTACAGGTGGCTAGTGGCAAATTTCAGGTTTTCATGTTGGGGATTTTCCACATTTTTTCAGTCACAGGTGACTGTCGTAGCCAGATGCAGTGCCTCTGCATCTCTGTCAATACCTGCTGTAGGTGGAGCACTAAAATCGAGACAAAAATATGTGGTTGATCAGTGATAAAATTAGTTTATCAGTTTCTTTGTTATGCATTAAAATCCCTCAGCTGTTTGTAAAAATGTCCTTTAACACTCACTTAAAATAACTGACTTTCTCTTCCCTTGGTGGGTGGTTAATTAGTGGTGAGTTTGGGGTAGCTTTTAATAGCTGCATTACTAAAACCCATAAAATTTTCTTGAAAATTGGGTAAAGATACTTAAAAAGTTACTTATCTCTCTACAAAATAGAGTATATTGGAAAAATTTCATGCAAGTGTAAGTGTCTCTGTAGTTGAATAAAACTGAACTGATCCTAACTTGGCATCCTATGTAAGGTAAGGAACAAGAATCAGTTGAATAAAAATGCTAAATCTGCCTGTTTTGTATTCCATTGTGTAGGTGACGCATGTTACAAAAAGAGATATATGTCCAGGTAACATAACAATAGAACTTTACAATTAACACAGAGAATACACAATAACTGAATAGCAAGTGACCAGCTTCCAAATGAATGCAACTGAAAGATTGTCTCGGTCTGATGAGAAACTGGACTAATTGATAACAGTTCTTGAAGATACAGTTTGAGTACATAATCTGTCACAGTAAGGAAACACTGCCATAGGCAAAGATTTATTTGCTTCACTGTCAACATTTTAGTTCCGACTGGCATGAACTGCACTTTGATGAATAAAACTCGTTAATTGTTGATGTCAGACACACACACACTCGAAGACTGACTGGCATGCTGCTGGGTGGTGTAGGAGTACTGAGAAGTCGTACTTGTATTGCAGGGCTCCAGTAGGCGAGCTAGTGGCAGAGAGTGATGCCATCAGGTACCAAAGTGGCTGCCACAGGCATAATGAGCTGTGGCTGAGCTATAGGCATCTCAGCAGGGTGACAAACCACAGCTCTCTGCTGTGCAGTTGGTGGATAAGTTGTAAGTTGCCAACCAGGGATACTGTGGTATGTAATATGTGAATTGCTGACTAGTTATTAAAATCTAGGGCTGAGCTTTCCACTCAGGCTGACATCCTGCATCCAACACTTTGGGTAGGACGACTTAAAATTCACAAAACATTGAAGTCTGTGTTACACCGTTGTCATTGCCAGCTAGGATGGTGGATGGGTATACAACCAAGCTGCTCTTATGTTAGTTCATGAAAGAAATGTAGATCAAATATGTTTTACTGAAAGTGGTACCCCACAAGCTTCACATATTGGAGGATTGTCCTGCTGAATGAGGAAAGTTATGTGTCAGTGGACAGTACCCTATTCGTAACATTGTAAGCATCAGTTCCTTCCATCGATGTAGCTGGCATGAGGTCTGCCAAGGCTGTGCAGTCAATTTGATAGGGCACAGTTACTTATTTACCACCTCCAACCACTTGTCTTCCCATAGCTCACAATGCCTTCATTACATGTTTCCTTGGCTGCTTTGTCGCCTGCATCATTTCCCAATATCCTGACGTGTCCTGCAGCCCAGCAAAATGCTACCTCCTTACTGGTTTTGATACTGCCGTAAGGCACCTTAGGGAATATGAGTCCTTTTGTGTGAGATGCATTTGCTGCATACATTGTAATGCACTGAGAGAGTAAATGGATGAGACACTTTCTATTTTAATGGCTTCTTACCTGTTCCATTACCTTCAGGACTCCGCACACCTCAGCATAAAAATTTGTTAGTTGTTTCAGGAGTCAAACTTTGTTAGTTGTTCCAGGAGTCAAACTTTGAAGGTACTATGAGAGAAAACAGCTGAACAGCAGAGTTTATTCCGCTTCATAAGCTTATAAACCTGTGAAACAGTCTTAAAATTGAAGAAAATGCTCTTATAAAAATTTAACCCGGATTATAAGATTTCTTGCACTCTGTCGATTCTAATATCACTTTGCATATATGGAGAGATCAAGTTGGCTGTTTGTTCCATTCCAGCCTCCTTATCCACAGGTCTAATAATCCAAACCTATGATCCAGTTTTTAGGAAAGATCTCAAATGGCTTGGTCATTTGCGACCAGTTTCTGTTCAAAACTAGGACTATCCACCACACTAAATGCTAATGACAGAGGCATTGCTAATGTTCTCAGGATGTTTTTCTGGGAGGAGACACCATATTTGGATTGTTAGTTCACACACATACTCAAAACTGGCTGATCTGGATAGGATCCTGTTAAAAAAAAAAAAAAAGACTGGTACTCTAGTGGTGGACAAAATCTAGGATCTTGAAATTGGAGTCTCATGTTGATCCATGAATAAATGCTGCTCAGAGTTATACAGATGCTCTGTATACAGTGGGTATTACATGACGATCCACGATGAATGGTACTGGTTTAGTGTGACAGCCATCTAGCGGTAGAACAGGTGAAACTACGAAAATTAGCAGGCACATTATCTGCACGCCAGAATAAACAGCAGTTCTAAACTGCCTTCAATCTGCGCGTGCACACTAGGCAGCAATAACTCGTGCATGTGCAGAAGGGGGTACTGCAGTGCCTTCTGCTTGTTATTTGATTATTGTTAGGTAGCTAGTGGCAAATTTCAGGTTTTCATGTTGGGGATTTTCCACATTTTTTCAGTAAGTATGTTTTCATAAATGCACAAAAAGCTTTCTTTCCCAGTCGGCAATCGTTTCTTTCTGAGTAATATGCATCTAATGTTACATGGTGATTTTCGATATGTATCATAATGCCTTAGCTTATGTTAAGTTCATGTTTGATTTGTTTGCATCTCTTGTTTTATTTCAGCATGGCAGAAAAGAGAAACTTGCAGTGATAGGCAAGAAAGTTCCTGCAGTTTGGCCCAGTGCGATAGATGAGGACTGCAAAACCCTCAGTAGCACATATAATTTTCCCAAACTTTGAAAAATAACACAAGTGCACCTTTAAGTATTGGTCCTTTGAAGTGTTGCAAATTGGAGTGCATACATCCACAACTTCTGAAATGGTGGACTGTGCTATTCTGTGGCTAAAATCCAGACTCATACAAGATTCCCAAGTCACCAGGAATGTTACAACCTGCCTGCATCATAACAGGGCACTTACTGGTATTTTACTCATGATCTAAGATGGTATGACCACAAAACGTATAAACATATGATTTAATTCTTACTTTTGAGAATGTGAGACATCCTCTCTCATGACTGTGTCATACATGCTAATCCCACCTTCTATCATAGACAGCAGCCTCTCGAAATAGGCCATGTCCATCCTCATGAAGCTTCGAAATTCTTGCGGATCTTTGGGCCTCAGTTCTTTCTTAAGCGGTGTATATAATCCGCTGCCTTCATCCCTTCTTTTCAGCCAAGGTCAAACTCAACAACGTTTGGCTTTTTGTTTTCATCGTCGTTCTGCCCTAATCCGAAGATTTACTGCCAGGGCAATAGCTACAAAAAAAAGTGGGTCCCCCATGCGCAAAATGCTGTATAAATGTAAATTTAGATATACCCTTAAGTGCCATAATAGAAAACTAACTGTTGAGTCTGTAATTCAGAACAGTAATAACCTACATAAGAGAATACCAATTAACTAACAAATAATGATGAAAAACAATTTCTTATTAAACTGGACCCTTGAGCTCACATAAATAATTTGAATGGTTGACGTTCCAATATGTCACATGGTCCCCCTTGTGTTTCTCGCAGAACAACAAATGATTTTACAAGAGACCAGACAGTCCTATTTGCATTTCGTGCATTATTACTGTCTACTGTGCATGTGCGAGGGGTATGTCATGGGTTGATGGTGTAATAGGTCTTTGTGAACCAGTCCGTAGTTACAGACAGGCACACTTGGGGCGCTGGTGCATAGGTGTACAATTTATGCACATCGTGTAACAGGGGGCTAACTGTTGAAGATATGACCTGTCTGGACTCTCACTCCTTTCTGCTGAGGCATTCCAAAATTTTCAATGATTTTATCCTCTTTATTATTGGGTCTTTCAGGGGCAGTTCCCAGGAAGGTTTTGTCAAGTATCGAGCCCAGGAGCAAAACCTTGTCTCCCTTTTTGAGCCCTTAATAGTTAAAACAGCAATTTGAAAGCAAAAATTCACACTAACACTGTTCTCTGATGAGAACCTAAAACAGTTGTACTACCTCATGTTTCCATTCTTCTGGATGATCAGCTGTAATTGCTGCATGGTGGTTTTAAGATGAGACGCAGAATAAAAAATGACAAATAATACACAAACAATGAAATTTTAATGGAGTTCCTGATATCTATTGCAAACTATGCTACACTTGTCATACTCCAGTCTCTCGAATAAAGTTGTCTGACAGGGCATCACCAACATGGTGGTGCTAGTAGCTCTCCACAAGGATGGAGCCAATAAGAACTGGAAGGTGAAGTTGGTGAAGGATGTTTTATGTATATGGTCTTTCTGGTATTGTCATTAAGTATCAGCCAGGATTTCCGGCAAAAAAGGTAACAGTTGTTGCAATATACTTCACTTCTTCATTCCAGTTTCATCTGCACTGATTGTATTTAGCAAAAATAAAAATTCAATGACCACTGTCAGTATAAACATTTACAATATATACAGTTATCAATAATTACAAATCAGAGGTTACATAGTTAAAAACAATCTCATAGGAAATTGTGCTCATTAAACCAAATGGCCAAGAAGTAATACCCTCCAGTTTCACTTCATGTTCCATAATTCAGAAGTAATGACTGAAGCTGCTGTAATAAAATGAAGAATATTAAAACAAATTTAAAAAGGGGTACACAAAAATAAACAGCCTCAGATCAATGAAATACTTACTTTGTTTCCAAGTTTCAAAATTTTTTCATTCAATTGATGGGCCAAAATGTTGTCATTCTGTTTTAAATATGTAGAAACATGATGAACAGCCACTCTGTATAGTACAGGACTCCACTTTTCTTGCACAACTCCTGCAGGAAGACAAACTGATTGTGATATGCCACACTCAAGCTCCTGCCATAATGAATTGTTACTCAATTTTCAAGGTGAAAACATAAATACATATACTAAATGTCACACTATTCAGCCTGGTTCAACGTTCCAAAAGTAAAGTTCTCAAACAGTATGAAGTTGCGAGGTTTCATTCTTAACTATCGAGAGAAGTTCTTCAGCACTGATGGCAAATTGTATTTTGTGAATTACGTGAAGTTAAAGTTAGTGCAGAAAAATGCTTCAGTATGTAAAAACATTGTAATACTGTCAAACACAGCTGTTGTTTGAAGAGAAATGCTGAAAACCATGGCAGACAAATGCTGTTACCTGAGCAGACTCTCTACCCCTGAATGGAGTACACCATTTGCCTGGTACATGTATTGCACAAGGTTGCAGAAAAGGTGCGATCAAATTACCCTGATGTGAAAAAATTAATTTCCTTTGGCAGAAAAATCTATGTGAAAGCTCCAATACAGGTGCAGAAATTCAGGACTAAGCTCCTTCACTGCCTCTCCTCCCTCGGCCTGTTCTTACATGTGGGATTCTTGGCTTAGTGTTGCTTAGTTCACAGAATTAAAGACAATCTTTTGTGAGACTTATAGCAATGAATCAAGTGCTATCGATACTGTGAAAGAAGTCTTTACAGATACCTTGTCTTGAGACTTGGCATACAACAATGACAATTTTTCAGTGGTAAGCCATCACATGACTGTAAGCTGCTGGTACTGGATATTGTGCAACATGCACAGAGAGAGTTGTGTTGAGCTCATTGTCAATGTGGCTGACAAAGTGAACAACAAATTACAAACTGTTCTGTAGAAGTAGTAGTAGTAGTAGTAGCAGCAGCAGCTTTATTCATCCATAGATCTCTTTTTAAAGGATATAGGACATGTCAAAGTATTTACAAGTTTAGACCAATTTAAAATAAGCTAATTCGATATACACATATTACAGACTTCTAGTTAGACATAATCATTAGATTATTCTACAATGTGCAAAATTAATGACAGTCTTTCTGGGAATGCCACCACATTTGAAGACAATGAACCAAAGCTGGCCTGTAGTAACCTCGCCATCTCCAAATATGCTCCTGTGACACCATGTGATGATGTGTACACGAGCTTTACCTCGTACAAAACTATCCTTGGCAACAATTATAGGTCTTTTAAATGGAAACCAGAAAATGCACCATATGATCCAGTGCAACTATGCAGCAACAAAATTGACAGGCTGCAATAACTAATTTGTAACACGTTAGTAGTAGTTGTTCAAAAATACTGCAAAAATTAAATATTATTGTCACAATTTGTTCAGAAGTGAATTCTGTATTATATGGTATATTCAAAAATCAAAAAGAATGTTTTTAAATAAATTTGTATACAGTCATGTTTTATAAAATGTGGGCAATGTGTCAGCTAAAGATTCAAGGACACACAGTAAGTATTGCAAAGGAAACTAAAGAGAACACTTAAATTCTTTCAGATGGTAAAACTGGAATAAACAGAGGCCAAGTCACAGATCCATTAAAAATGTATGAGGAGCATGAAAGCCACAATTTGTCTTGCCCAACTGAAAGATGCATTGAATCTGAAATAAGTATTCAGAAATATAATCCGAACCAAACAATCTAAAGGGGAATTTATAACAGTTCATGTATCTGGTGCTGTCAGTAGTTTTCAGTTAGTGGCAAAAGATCTTCCAATTACTCCAGAACTCCTGGGAACTCTACTGCTTAGTATTTTTAGTAGATGAAATATAGTTTATGACATTGACATCCCCCATTAACCACAGATGGGCAGAAGGAATGTAGAAATAATACATTCAAATGGTATGAGTTGTCGAAGCAACATCCATGAGCATAGAAAGTTTATGAGGAATTGAAAACCAAAATTTTGTGTCTATGAGAGCTTCAGAAAGCCACACACTGGACAGGTCATCAAAAAGAGCAAAAATAACGACTGTGGTCGTCAACTTCAGTAAATATAACTCAGATTTAAAAGTGCACAATACTGTAGCGAACTTTTGAAGCTGTATAATTGTAATAATGTACTTCCAGTTCACCTGCATCACAGGTGAGTAATTACATAAATTTTATGATGCTAGTCACCATGGTCAAAGGAAAGTGCTATTTGTGCAATGGATGCAAATGTGGTCTCCACTATGGCACAGTATAGTACAAGGAAAAACCCAGATACTACTGCTGGATGTCATAATAGAGTTTAAAATGAGGTGTTCAACACAGGCAGAACCATATTCAAAGGCAGAACCATATTCAAAGGCAGAGCAGGTGCACAGTTGGAGATAGTCATCATAAGAGTAATTAAACATGCAGCTGAATTGATTGAGATTTGGACACTGAAGAGCGGTGTTACTACATACGGTCATAACTGATTACTCTGAAAGTTGCAGAATTGTGGGTATAAGAAGATACAAAGGAAAAAATACAGTATTATACAAGAAATACTGACTGGAACCAATTGAGAAATGGTATTTTCTGATAGGGCCTGTAGACATTAGTTACAATATTGACACAAAAGCGAAAGACTGAGTCAGAACACAATACAAGCAATATTGGCAGTCAGGCACACTTAATCGGCAAAATTATTAAGGCTTTCACGACTACTTGTTGACAAATTGCCTGTTGGCTTCTGCCTTGAGTTCTTTGGCCGATGTTTGTTTGATAATTATTCTAATGTTTCACGACCACAAGGGGATGGCATTGTCAAAGCTTCACCCTCCATTACTAGTGATGTAGCTGATGATGGAGCTTTGGCAATATCAGCAAAACGTCAGAAAAATTATCAAACAAATCTTGGCCAAGGAACCTGAGACAGAAACCAACAGGCCATTTGTCATACTTGATTGAGCTGGCTAACTTCATGGAACGCAGGTCTCCAGAGATTAACAAAAGAGGTCTGACGAACAAAAAGATTTTATCAAAACAAGCTGCACTATGGAAGAAAAAGCTTACAGTAGGAATGCTACAGGAATCTGAGGCAATAATTTAAAGAGAGTTTGCGGCAAGTAAGAATGGATAACAAGAAGAGGTGTGTAGCACAGAATCTTCACTTTGGTCTGTGGAACATAATATGTATAGAAAGAAAACTTAATCTTGAATGTGACTTAACATCAAGATGGTGGAATAGTGTGTCCATTTGTAGAGGAAGAAAATCAGAAGCAGCACTGAAACTAAAGGCTATGAAATTTCTGTGTCCAGATCGCATTCCTGCAGAAGTTCTACAAGCTGCTCATGTGCAAATTAGTCCATATTTCAGTCAATTTATCAACGCATGTCTCCTGCAGCACAGAACACCAACATTATGAGAGATAGCAAACAAGATTATTTTGAAGAAGAAAGTTGTAAGTCCTACAGGCCAAACTTCTTTTCCTAAAGTTTTGGAGAAATTGTTATGTAGCAGCCAGTAGGAGCAAAGACCACTGTATTGAACCAGTCATCATTTTTTTTCTATTTACCATGTTCCGTAGAGTAAGTAGTATCTCACTCCCATAGTTTTCAAAGAACTTAATGGATCTCGAGACCCA
Organism: Schistocerca serialis cubense; assembly: GCF_023864345.2. Classification (NCBI taxonomy): domain Eukaryota; kingdom Metazoa; phylum Arthropoda; class Insecta; order Orthoptera; family Acrididae; genus Schistocerca; species Schistocerca serialis. Next base: position 611,998,305 of record NC_064642.1, read on the forward strand.
CAGAATCTGACCCATCATTTTTTGTTGTCTTTTTTTTCAGCTAGAGATTAATTATTTTACTTTACTGGTTTATTTTCTGTGCTGCTGTTTCATTTCAGAGACAATAAACTGATAAGAATATAAAACATTATAGACAAAATATCTAACACTTTTGTAGTGACTTAATGTAAGAGGAAGTAGCCATTTCCAAGAACAGGCAATTACGATTTTCGAAATTAAGCAAGTCAATTGGATGAGCAAATCTTGTATGTATCAGCTTTCCCATTTTAGTTCATAAACTCAAACTCTTACTGTTATCACTGAGTAATGAAATATTTCACATTCTGTTGTCAAATAAAAGAGAGTGGTTTGTCTTAGATGAGCTACAGATTTAAAAATTCATGCAGGAATGTGAAATCTGGTAACACATGATTTAAATGACTTGTATACATGCAACTATCAGATTATTTTTTTTTTTTTTTTTTACTTTTTTAAAATTATAGAAATTTCTTAAAAGTGAACTAATATCCGTGAAGTTTTATCTTACATGTAAACTGCATAGGACTCAGACTAAATTAATAGGACAAAAATATGGAATGTGTTGAGTGGAAAAAACCAGGTTCATGAAAAATGCAACTGGTAAGAGATATGAAACACATGCAACCTGAACAATTTCTTTAGAACTGTTTATTTAGTAGCAAGCAAATGCAAAAAGCTTTCTTGCAAATTTTCTGATTTTATGCTTAGCATGTAAGAACATAGCATTAGTTCATCATTTTCAGCAATTGTGGTTTACGGAATCAGCCACTTTGTTGACATCAAAAACTGATTGCGACATACGCCATTATAGCTTGCTTCTGTGCATTTAATTTAAATTGTGTGTTTCGAGCGTTACATTTTTTTAAAAATAAAGTTTTTAAGAGAAAACTGAATATGATTAATCATTTGTAAAAATCACAGACATTGCTAAAACTCAATTGATGGTAAAAGTGAACAACAAACTACAGAAACTCAATTCATGCAGACGAAGGGCAATACGATTGAAGCACAAATAGAAATGTTAATTAAGATAACTGTACTAGTACAAGATAAAAACCATCAAAAAGTTCAGAAAAGGTAGGATAGCCAGAAAAAATTTTGGCTATTCCCGGGAAGAGTATAAAGAGCAATGAAGGACCATCTGTGTGGAATTGCTTGTGTGTCACAAGGCTGATCATGAAAATTTTTATCGCTGCAGCAAGATGTTGCCTCTGACGTCGACCAGTAGAGTGGTACCATGCAGACCTACAGGCCCTACCAATAAAGTGACATGAGATCGTCACATTCAGCAGAGATTATGTTGAAAAATAGGGTATTATAGCCAAAAGAATGGGGAACAACACGGTGTAGTGGAATCACGAACAAAACTTGCCTGCTTTCAGAAAAAAAATGTATTGCATTATTTACTGAACGTTTCTCATAGATAATTTAGCACAAAATGGAGGATAGGATGTTTCTCTACTGACTTCTACACATACATACCAGGGAAGAAGGATCCTGTTGTATTTATTCGATCATTTGAGAATACTACTCCAAAGCTGGACAGAGCATCAGTAATTAATTTTTCCAGTGGATACATACAAAAAGAGATTAAGCCCTTGCAGGTTAGAAGTATTAGACCAGAATGAAGATTTCAGAAAGTTTTTCTCAAGTAGTGCTCTTACAAGCACACACAGGAAAACTTAAGGAAGGAGATGTTAAATCCAGAACCATTTAACTTGAGAGTGAGCAATGCGAGGGTGCATTTCAGAAAAATATTTAAACAAAGCTAAATATTAGGAATAAGAAATGATGCAGATAGAAATACTCTGGATTCTAAAAGAAAATCTATGATTAGAGATTAGAGAAAAATTATTATCCATGCTGGACCAGGACTTGCTTGAGGAAGATTGAAGGGCAAACGTGGCACATTATTCACAAATCTTAAGGCATGTAATAGAGTAGTACAGTTCCACAGTGCACATGTATAACGGCATACTGCACATAAAAAATGATCAATCACAGCAATTACCATGCCAACATGAGAGTCATGGCGATGGCTGCAGTAGACTTGGTTGTGGGAACAGATGCTTGAAGTCTCTTCAGGTTTGCTGCACGATCCTAAAATCAACTCGATTTGATATTTCGACAATCCAACTGCTCACCATCTTCAGAAGATGCTGAATTATCAGTTCTCAGCAGGACTCATCAACAGAAGCAGCATTTTCCTGAAGATGGCAAACAGTTGGATTGCCGAAATATCGAACTGAGTTGATTTTAAGATCTGGCAGCAAAAGCCAGACAGACTTTCAAGACTTATTAAGCCAGGAAAGCCTATGAAGAACGGATGCTACTGGACTACCAGAGAAACTAATTTCCTGATGGTCTAAGAAGAAGACAGTGTGAATACAAACAGCAACATCTGAGATGTGGTTATCTGATGAACAAACCACAAAAAGGATGAGTAAGAAAGATCATGAAAACTAAAATTGACCAGTAACAGTCCCTTTAACTTGGCTGAGAGAACATGAGTAAGCAACGAATACAAAGTACAGCTGTTATGGTAAATTCATGGAGAATTAATGGCAGAAGCATGTTATACAGAGCAGACAGAGTATACACATAAGATAGGCAGGCTGCAATAAATTTATGAGATCATGAAATTATGATAAAAGGTTTCTTCATGAATGCAATACAAAGATAGATTTTATATTAGGAAAATTTGTGCTCTGTGCAGAAGATTGAAAGATAGATTGACATGGTAGAATCTCTTTCAAGGCATGAACAATTTTACGAACATATGCAATCAAAAGTTGTATGTACTGTTACTGGTCCACCACGGAATGTAACTTCAGCATTCTGAATCGATCTGTGTAATGTTTTGGTGCATTTTTCCAATATATTTGAGAAAAAGCTAGAAGACATCACAGATTATGAATGCAAACTGGAAGTCAGATCACATGAACCATTAAAATTACATACTTCTGAAGAGAGCAGTAGGTCAACAAGGACATATGAAACGTGATAAACCAGAAGTCGTAAGAGAAATGAGACTGTTGTATTCTGGAGCATACATTATTATGATAAACCTTCATTACGGAGTGTAGAATGTATGATCAAGAAGTAAAGGGAATGTTTGTTTTCCTGAAAGAGACCTTATTCCTTCATCAACATCACCTTTGTCCCCTTTTGTTAGGGTGTTAAGTTCCTTCAGTGATCTGTTTTTATTATCTCATCAATAAAGGCAATACAATGTCCTTTAAATGTTCCCATCAGCCTCAGGAATAAAAACAAGGGTCAGGGAGACATGTTGAACGAACATGGTGGCTAAGGCAACATTATGTCTTCTTTTTGCCAAAATATCACAAATAAACACTGAAGCGTGAGCAGGAGCATTATCGTGATGCCATTTTCATGAGTGGTTCTGCCACAATTCTGATCATTTACTTCAGATTGCTCCACACAAATGTTGTATAACTTCTTCCAGGTTGTATTCTTTATTGACCATAAGGCAGGTATTCATAATGCACTATCCCATTGTAATCAAAGGAAATGGTAAGAAGGAGGTTCACATGTGATCGAACTCATCAATTTTTTTTTCAGTCTTGGCTCTTTAGGCGGTTTTTGTTGGGAAGGCAGTTCCCATTGGTACAATTGGGCGTCAGGTTTGACATCATACCCATACGCTGACATTGTGTCACCTGTTATAATCTTCTTTAGACTTTCTGGATCATTGTCAGCTTCATTCAGCAATTCCTGAGCGATATCTACACAACATCATTTTTGGTTGAAATTCAACAGTTTCGTAACAAACTTTTCTGCTACACATTTTGAGCCCGAAACATCTGGGAAAAAAAAGATAAATGCGAATTAGCCAAAGGATATCCTGACATCTTCAGCAACCTCTCTGTCGGTGATTCGGCAATTTTCCAGAACTGTGTTCTTTATTTCTTCCACATTGTCTTCAGTAATTGATGTGCTAGAGTGTTCATGATGGTTGTTGTCTTCAGTGTCTTCTCGACCCTCTTTCAAGCATTTATATCGCTCATAAACTCTTTTGTCTTACTCGTAGTAGATTTGCCAATAGCCACAGTCAACATTTTGTATGTAGTGCTGCATTTTACTCCATTTATCAAGCAAAATTTAATGCAAATTCTTTGATCCATCTTTTTCATTGAGCACTCAAAAACTTGTATAACCTTCTCGACTATCAACAATAAACTAAAAAAATTCAAAAAGCCGAAAATTCAAACATGTATCAAGAATATGTGTGCCAAACAAGATCAGATGTATAAAGCCCACTAAATTAAAAAATTCACATTACTTTTTGATCACATCTCATACCTGTTATGTTTTCTAAACTCTAAGAGCATTACAGGTTTATATTGCTACAAAGACCTCCATCAAAATTTCATGGTTAACTTACACATATGCAGAAAATGACAGTAATACTATGCATCATACTAACAGTAACACATAATCTTTGGGTCATTCATAAAACTGAAATCATAAAGCTTACGAGGGCTATGGCAATCCAAGTGAGTGAAGTACATTCAAATGAGTGGCTTGCATTTATTGCAAAACAGTAGAATGACAGCAATATTTTGGAAAGCATTGTGAATATCAAATGAAAATGACAATCACTGATACATTTGGTGTGTGCACATAATTTGTCTGAGAGATTGTGATTTTATTATAACCATTATTATGTATGAAGGTACAGGAGTTATTATGGTTTTTCATTTGTATATTGTGTCTTCACATTTACTGATGCTAGCATAAAGTTTCTCCATAGTGCAGCATGCCTGCAGGGACTTCAGGTGGTAAACACTGTAACATTGCAACTAAGAAGGTGTATGATTTAATTTATATATTAGTAACTTACCTAAAACCGAATGGACTAGTATGGATAATTCCTGTTTTGTCATGAGCAGCTGGACTAATTACAAACAACTATCCTTGTATTTATTTATCTGCCATATAAGTGTTTAGATGTAACTGTTTTGGCAAATAATGTTAAATGACAAAAGTATGGCCTTGTAAGTGAAGTATTACCAAGTTTATTATTATTCATGGCCATGGTTACATATGTGTCCAAATTAACCAAAAAAGACATTGGTGTTTATTGCTTCCATGTACACAAATTTACTGAGGAGATGTGAATGACTGTTCTTAAATGGGCGGTCACTTGCAACTTTACAGAGACGTCATGCAGGATACAAATTCCAAAACGTGCAGTGCTGCAGAATTCTTACCTCGTACAAATGATTATATTCAATGTGCAAGAGGTGATAGGATGTAAATAGAGCTAGGAGAAGCATTGCAAAACAGTTGGCAACAGTAAATGCAGTGGGCACAAGCACTGTAAACACATAGTACAATAGAGATTGTGTGCAACTCAACTAATGAAATGATAGACCTGCTGTTATATGAAATATGCATTGTTGAGTCAGACTGTAGTTGAACAGCATATGTACAATACCAAAAGATGCAATGATTATCACTGTGGTTTCACAGGTAAACAGCAGAGAATGACTCATATCATAATGGTGTAACATGGACCAAATCAATTGAAATTTGTACTCGGATGAATGATGTTCCGCATGTTTCATGCTAGGAAGTGCTACCTAACATATGTCTTAAGAAAGCAAATAATGTCAGAAGATGTAAACAAAAATTTTAAGATGTTGTTCGGAGGCTTAAATTATTTTAAACCACCCTGAGCAGAGGACATGCTGCAGTATTCATGTTTGGCACACTAGTGTAAAAGGCGACACAAAACAGGCTAGGTGCAAAATCCATGCAATTTGCACATTATTTACTTATATTTATGTACACAACCCACATACTGGTATTTCCTTTGTGTCTAAGTAAAATAATATGTGTCAGATAAAACTGCCTCAAAAACTTAGCTCTAAACAATTGATATAAATTTAAACTTCTGTTACATTTTGATTGTACCAAACCCATATTTGTGTCATGATGTGTTGTATATTTTCATTTATGACAAGCCACAAAAATGTATTTTGAGCTACAGTATCAGATGAGATCAACATTTGTGATTTATACAATTTTAGCAATAGTATCATCATTCAAAGAATCAGTCTCCCTGAATTTCAGCGTACATATGTGGAAATAAACATAGATTTTTGAGAGCTTTTGTATGTTATGAATGTTGTTTTAGGAAACTTACAAAAGTACTTTTTCAAGAATCTTTGTAAATTATGAGTGTTGTGCTAAACCTCTTTTGTAGGAAATTGGCATTTATAATTTACAGTTACTGTAAATAACTAACATATCATGTCATGTTAGTCTTCTCTTTTAACAGTGATGTATACTGAAGAGCCAAAGAAACAGATACACCTGCCAAATATCGTGTAGGACCCCCGTGAGGGAGCAAGCAGAGGTACCGTAACACAATGTGGCATGGACTCGACTAATGTCTGAAGTGGTTCTGGAGGGAACTGACACCATGAATCCTGCAGGGCTGTCCATAAATCAATAAGAGTATGAGGGGGTGGAGATCTCTTCTAAACAGCACGAGGCAAGGCATCCCAGAATGCTCAATAACGTTCATGTCTGGGAAGTTTGATGGGCAGCAGAAGCGTTTAAACTCAGAAGAGTTCAAATGGCTCTGAGCACTATGCGACTTAACTTCTGAGGTCATTAGTCGCCTAGAACTTAGAACTAATTAAACCCAACTAACCTAAGGACATCACACACATCCATGCCCAAGGCAGGATTCGAACCTGCGACCGTAGCGGTCTCGCGGTTCCAAACTGTAGTGCCTAGAAACACGGCGACTCCGGCCGGCCTCAGAAGAGTGTTCCTGGAGCCACCTTGTAGCAATTCTGGATGTGTGGGGTGTTGCATTGTCATGCTGGAATTGCTCAAGTCCATCGGATTGCATGATGGACATGAATAGATGCAGGTGATCAGGCAAGTTACTTACATACGTGTCACCTGTCAGAGTCATATCTAGATGTATCATGGGTCCCATATAGCGCCAACTGCACATACTCCATACCATTACAAAGCCTCCACCAGCTTGAACTATCCCCTGCTGACATGCAGGGTCCATGGATTCATGAAGTTGTCTCCGTACCTGTACACATCCATCTGCTCGATATAATTTGAAACAAGACTCGTTTGACCAGGCCACGTGTTTCCAGTCATCAACAGTCAAATGTTGGTGTCGATGGGCCCAGGCAAGCCGTAAAGCTTTGTGTCGTACAGTCATCAAGAGTACACAAGTGGGCCTTCGGCCCACAAAGCCAATATTAATAATGTTTCGTTGAATGGTTCACAAGCTGACTCTTGTTGATGACCTAGCGTTGAAATCTGCAGCAATTTGCAGAAGGGTTGCACTTCCATCATGTTGAACGATTCTCTTCAGTCATCATTGCTCTCGTTCTTGCAGAATCTTTTTCTGGCTGCAATGATGTCAGAGATTTGATGTTATTCCTGATATTCAAGGTCCACTCATGAAATGATCGTATGGGAAAATCCCCACTTCATTGCTACCTTGGAGATGCTATGTCCCATTCATCATGTGCCGACTATACCACCACATTCAAATTCATTTAAATCTTGATAACCTGCCATTGTAGCAGCAATAACTGATCTGACTACTTCCATAGTGAAGTAGCTTTGGCTTGCATAGTCCTTCTTTCACATCCCCTTATCAGTTTTTACATCATTAGCTGCTCTCAGACAAACGATTCTCTCTTAATTCACAACAGAGTGTGAAATATTTTGTCCTCATTGGCAGGCTATAACATATTAGGTTTAATTGTATGAATTAAAATGAAAATGCTCACACACATAAGATTCATTCACCTACCAACCACAGTGCCATATTCTGCCTGTTTACATGTCTCTGTGTTTGAATATGCATGCCTATACCAGTTTCTTTGACACTTCGGTGTAAATTGTCTGCATTCATAATGTGTTTATTATTGAATTTATTAGTGATGATAAGCTGAAAAACGTTTCAGAAACAGTAAATTTTGTACTAAATTTTCTAGTTATTGTAATACATTTTTACTGATCTGTAAAATACTGCATCAGTCGCCATGCATCCTCACTGTGTATGCTGTTCTCAGGCATGGGATGAGTTAAATGCTGTTCGTATATAACTGGAAATTGTCCTGACTACTGCCAAATGATTGGAAGCTGTGGAGCTGAGTATGTTGAGAGGGCTACTGAGAGTTATGTACTAGAGATACTAATAGTAGTTCAAGTACTGTGCTCTTCTGTGGATACTGTCACTTCTACAGGAAATACATGATCTATCACTATTTGCCCACTTGCCTGTGAGTGGTGTGTCAATGGTAGAACTTAGGGAGAACTCAGGAAGATACACCCATCCCCAAAAACTAACAAGTTCGAAGTGCTGATTTCCACTGAAACTGAGACAGTGAGACTCAATTCACATGTTGGAAAACGTAATGTGTCCCTTTTCAAGGTGAAGCAAATACAGACTGATAATGTCTATTACTCAACAGCAGTTCAAACATCCAGTGAATAATGGTACTCCTTATGGAAATGGCAGAAAGTGATAGGAAGGAACACCATGTGCAGGCAGTGTGTATCCCTGGGACATCATTCTTCATTGTAAACAGGCTATTCTGGCAGAGCTAGTTAGGGAACAGGATGTAGCCAATGGCAGATTGTGGAGCACATGGACAAACAATGCCTGTCATCAGGGCTCTGCTGTCATACTTGAATTATTCCAGTGACTGGCAGAGAAGGTTGAAAATACCAGCTTAACAAAGCTCACAATCTGTAGCTTTGCCACCAGAACAGACCTTGGTGCACTGGTTCTGTGTCAAGTGGAAGACCTGAACAAGAGACCATGTTTTTTGACACCTGGGTGGTGACTTCCCGGACTTGTGCCACAGGGTTGAGAACTGTAAGGATACTCTAAATTGGTCATCTGTGTATCACATATTAGAGACAGTTACCCAGGTAGCTGATTTTGTGTATATGTGAATGTGTGTGTGTGTGTGTGTGTGTGTGTGTGTGTGTGTGTGTGTGTGTGTGTGTGCACAATGATCTTTTAGATTAGGTGACAGTCCGTCCAGTCCAGATAACACAGGTTGTAGGAGACCCATAGTATCAGTATAAGATCCAAGGAAACATCCCCCACAGGCAAGAGTATTAAAATTGTAGTGGCCTACTGTCAAAGCATTTGCAACGAAGTGCCTGAGTTAGAAATGGTCCTAAAAAGCTGTGAAACTCACATTATATTAGACACAGAAAGCTGGTTAAAACCTGAAGCTGACAGAAGTGAGATTTTTGGTGAAAATTTAAATGCATGTCAAAAGAATAGGCTAACAGGGAATGGAGAAAGTGTATTTGTCACAGTACACAAGCAACTCAAATCCACCAAGATAATTTATAATTTTTAAAATTAAATTGATAAGGTAGGTCAATGAATCTTATATGTGTGAGCACTTTCATTCTAACTCATAAAATTAAACCCGATATGTAATAGCCTGCCAATGAGGACAAAATATTTCACATTCTGTTGTGAAATAAGAGAGAATGGTTTGTCTGAGAGCACCTAATGATGTAACAACTGACCAGGAGATGTGAAAGAAGGACTATGCAAGCCAAAGCTACTTCATCATGGAAGGAACCAGTAGGCTTACAGTGTTTACAGAATACTGATTTAAATTTAAAAAAATACATAAACAAGTTGAAACACACACAAAAAAGAGAGTACAAGGACAAATAACACATTAGTGAGAAAAGTTCGTAACCATTATGAGGCACTTCTGTACAGAACTTCTGTATGGGAGTGTGCCACAAGGCAACTTTGCAATTTGGATTTGAACACTTGGAATTTATCACTCAGTTTTTTTCAGTTCTGATGGAAGCTTACTGAAATTGAAACCTGCTAAATAGTGCATGCCATTCTATGCATTAGATAAGGATGTATTATTCCTGTGCAAATCATTTTTCCACCTACCATTCACTGAATGAATGTTGCACTATCTTTGGAATAAGTCAATCTTGTCAACAATAAACCTATGGTGGAGGATATGTACAGGAATGGCAGAGTTAGGATGCTATATTATCTGAACCATGGTCTACTTGCTGTCTACCAATGGACACCAACATATGTTTGACTACCCTTTTACGGGCTAATAATATTGGTTTTAGAAAACAGAAGTCAACAGAGGATGCTGTAAGCAAAACAATAACTTTAGCAAGAAACATAGCTGAGATGTTTGACAGTCTTTGGTGGCAAGAGCTTTTTGACTAAATGAAGGAGTTGGATTGACCTGCAGCACTGTTCATCAATCTGAAAAACCACTGACAGAAAAGAGAAGGAATTGGCACATTCCCAGGTCAACATTTTAAAAAAGAGATCTTCACAGGTGGCCTGTGATTCTGTGTTGTGGGATTTGATGTTGGATTTATACCTAAGAAAGCTGTAAGATAATTAGTAAGTCTTAGCTCTAGCAGTATAATTATGCCAATGATGTTATGATCACCTTGAAGGGTAGCTTGAGAAGCAGTCTGGAAACAGGTCATAACATAGTTCTTCAACAATTGCATGTGTTGGTGCCAAAGAATATTCCTATAAATATTCCCCCAAAATTGATATGAGGCACTGAGAACCATAAGGGCCTAATGCGCACTTTCGCTGAGCCCATATTTAAGAAAATATGAGAGAAACCAGTGAGACAGTTTTTGTGAATGTTCATGCAGACAAAGTGGGCCAACAGCACAGATAAATCTGACTCACCTGAAGATCAACAGATGTCAGAAGCATGAATAGATGCTACAATATCACAATTGATGGTGATGATTCTCAGTGCATCATATATCCACAAAATGAGAATGAAAGGGCAGCACTGCCATGCAAACTGAAAGAAGGTACGGTGCATAACTCTCAAATGCAGCTAAGGGAGAAGAAGTGGTGAAGTTGTCAAATCACAACAAGATTTCCATACTTTAATACCAGTACATACAGCTGTGTAGTCAGAATACCTACAGTTTTTAGTGCTGTAACAATTTCATAATTTGATTTCTTTATATCAAAATCCTTCTGCCATAAATGTATTCCACCTTATTAAATCTGATGCTTCTTTGCTTGACATTGATTTTTGGCTCCTAAACTTTCTGCAAGTGTTATGAAAAATTTACTGGAATGTTGTATAACAGTTTTGTCCAGCTATTATCTGCGTCACTTTTAAGTATATTTTAGTGACAGAAATGGAAATACTATGTATATAACTGATTTCAATAACTTACAATTTAATAAGGCTTGAAATGGGATTTTTCTCTTTCTTCTAATTTTGGCCAACTGTGGATCACAGATAGGCCTACATGAATCCCTTGAACTTTTTTCTGTTCTGTTCAGAATTATTTTACTTTTTCATGTTTTACTTTAACCTACTTTACAGATGTTAAGATATTGTCAGTTCTGGCATATTCTGTTGATATATTCAGCTATTTTCACTTATGGTTTGAAATTCCAAGTATTTTGAATCATTCATGTGGCGAGTAACTCTTTTGCGCATTCTGTGTATTGTGACTCGCTGAAGTTTCAAAGTGCCACCGTGCAGTTATGCGCATCATCTACATGCGGCGCTGTCTGCCAGCCATGCAGCAGCAGTGCCACCTAAGCGGCCAGCCAGCCAGCCAGCGGCCGCTAGACTCGGACTCAGTTATGATTTGACTGTTAAAGCGTACACACGTCTTACTCTGTTTACTTGATCTGTGACTTTCATGTATTGCGTCTTCCTTGAAATATATTTGTTCAACTTGAAGTTGTAACAATTGGGGATGAGGATGGAATTTTCCTTTTCCATCGTTGACCCACATGTTTCCATGGCTACTTTAGAGGAACTATTGCAAGGTCTCATAGAACAGCAAACGCTTCTCACAAACGCGACTTGTGATTTTGTCGCAGCATCAAATGCGGGGGCGTCTCTCGTCGTTGCCTCTACCTCCTTTTCCTCCTTACGACGAGACGGCGGAAGACTGGTCCGATTACGAAAAATGTCTTCGACAGCACTTCTTGGCATTTCATGTCGCGGACGAACAAACATGTAAGTCTCTGTTCCTTTCATGGATTTCACCTCAAATGTATCAATTGTTGTCGCAATGGGCTCCTTTGAAAGATCCTGCGTCTTTGTTCTTTGCTGAAATGTGCTCACTTCTGTTTGTCTATTTTCAAAAGCAAACACATGTGGTAGCCTCTCATATTGCCGTTTATCGTTGTCAAAAACAACTGAATCAATCATATCGCGCTTGGGCTGCTGAACTTCATGGCCTCTGTAGAAAGTGTCAATTTGTTACTAACGTTCACAAAGAAACCTACACCGATTCCATGGTACGGGATGCTATTATCTGGTCGGCGCCCGACAAAGAAGTTAGGCAATGTGGCCTTCAGTTGGCAAATCTGACTTTAGATGAAGTCCTATCCATCGCTCAGTCTTTTGAAATTTCTCGAGCCGCTGGAGCGCAAATAGAGGCATGGGGCGACATCAGGGGAATACAACCTCTGTGCAATGTTGACGAAGCGTGTGGCACGTCCCCGCCAGCCAACGTGGCCGCAGTACGCTCCCAAGCGCAGCCTCGGCCTAACCGTAAACAAACCTCTAAGAAACTGCAGCAAAACCCACGGCAACTTCCTTCATGTCCGCGGTGTTTTACGAAACATTCACGAGAAGATTGTCCACAACGTTGGGCCATTTGTCACAAATGCAAAAAAAAGGGTTATGTGTCATCCGTTTGCAAATCCGACAGCATACATGATGTTCATGAACATGACACTGATTCTGATTCTGTGTTGTCTGTCAGTTGTGCTTCTTCCCTTTCAGGGCAGTTATTCCTCACTGTCCAAATACTTGGTTGAGATGTTCGCATGCAGGTGGATACTGGTTCTGCTGCCACTATCATTAATTCTCAGACATATCTTCAGTTGGGTTCTCCAATCCTGTCACCTGTCACTAGGCAATTAACGACTTACAATAAACAGAAGATTTCTCTCTTGGGACAATTTGATGCTGAGGTATCTTACAAATCTGTTGTTCGCACTGTTCCCATATTTGTGGTCGACCATAGTAATGCAGAGAATCTTTTTGGTTTTGATGTCTTTCGCGTTTTTGGGTTCTCCATAGATGACTCTGTCAATATCGTCTCTGATGCTATTCCTTATGCTCAATTGGATTCCTTGTCGACAACATTTTCATCCCTTTTTTTCTCCTGGGTTAGGCTGTGCAAACGACTTTGAAGCTCATATCACACTCAAACCCACTGCTCGGCCTAAGTTTTTTCGGGCTCAGCCCATTCCTGTGGCCCTTTGTGATCAGGTCAAACGGGAGCTGGATCATCTTACTGCTTCAGGGGTCTTGCTTCCTGTCACTTCCAGTGAGTGGTCCTCTCCTGTCGTTGTCATTGCTAAGCCAAATGGTGATATTTGTCTTTGTGACTATTTCAAAGCCACTGTAAATGCTCAATGCCTTATCGACACTTACCCTATGCTTCGACCTGAAGAATTGTTCACTAAACTTGCTGGAGGCCAGAATTTTTCTAAACTTGACCAGTCAGAAGCTTATCATCAACTTCCTCTCGACACTGCTTCCCGGCAGTTTCTGGTCCTTAACACATTTCGGCCTCTATCAATACCAACGATTGCCATTCGGGGTTACCAGGACGACATTGTTGTCACTGGCTCTACCACTGATAAATATCTTCAAAATCTCCGCACACTTTTTCATGTCTTACAGACTGCCGGTCTTAAGTGTAATCTCCAGAAATCAAAATTTTTTCAGGCATCTATCACATACTTGGGGTTTCAACTCTCTCAGGATGGTATTCATCTGCTTCAGCAAACTGTCGCTGCGATCGATGCCCTTCCTCGCCCTACATCTGTTAAGGAACTGCAGGCCTTCTTGGGGAAAATAGCATACTATCCCAAGTTTTTACCGTCTGCTGCTTCGGTGGCTCAGCCGTTGCATCGCCTGTTGCATAAAAACGTGCGCTTTCACTGGTCCGTGTCATGCGATACGGCTTTCCAGAAATTCAAGACTATGCTGGAACAGGCCCCGTGCCTGGCTACTTATCAACCTGGCCAACATCTTGTTCTTGCCACGGACGCCTCACAATACGGGGTCGGTGCAGTCCTTGCGCACCATTTTTCTCACGGTTCTGAACAGCCCATTGCTTATGCAACGCTCACGGATGACCAAATTGAAAAAGAAGCTTTGGCCATTATTTATGCTCTTCATAAGTTTGGTATTTTTCTCTATGGATCCAAATTTCATCTTGTTACTGATCACAAACCACTTGTTTCCTTGTTTCATCCATCAACATCACTTCTCGACAAGGCTGCACACCGCCTCCAGTGTTGGGCTCTTTACTTGTCTCGTTTCAATTATGAGATTCATTTCTGGCCGAGGGCTCAACATGCGAATGCTGATGCACTGTCTCGCCTTCCCATGGGTCCTGATCTGACATTCGATATGGACAAACTTTTGTGTTTCCACCTGGATGTTGCCGAGGAGCGGGTTGTGGACGGGTTCCCCATCACCGGGGACAGGTTGGAGGCTGCTACAGTTTCTGACCCTACCCTCTCCCAGGTTTTACACTGTATTCAGTAGGGTTGGCCAGATCGTTCGTCCGCTAAGACTTCTGATCCGTTGCGGAACTACTACGCTTTGCGTTACCGTCTCACGGCTAGGGATGGTGTTATCCTCCTTTCCACCGAAAATGCTTTGCCGCGTGTTGTGGTACCTGTGTCTTTGCGTGCTTCGTTCTTGCGCCTCCTTCACCAAGGGCACTGGGGTGTCTCTTGCACAAAATCTCTGGCGCGCCGTCATGTGTACTGGCCCGGCATCGACTCTGAAATCGCACACATGGTCGCATCACAGGCCGTCACCCCGAAGTCATCTTTGTCACCGTGGCCTTCGCCTGAGAAGCCCTCGGAGCGTATTCATGCTGACTTCACGGGACCTTTTTTAGGTACTTAATGGCTTCTCGTTATTGACGCCTACTCTAACTTTCCTTTCATTGTCCGTTTCACATCGCCTACCACCGCGGCAACCACCAATGCTCTTTGGAAGGCCTTCCCTCTACTCTTGTACTCCGCAATTTGCCTCTTCCGATTTTGCGGATTTTTGTGCCCGTCACGGTGTCATGCATGTCACGGCCCCTCCATTCCATCCACAGTCAAATGGTGAGGCTGAATGACTGGTCCGCACATTTAAGGCTCAGATGAGGAAACTCCTGACTTCTTCTGCTGCTGATGATGCGCTTCTCCAATTTCTGGCTTCTTACCGTTTCACCCCCATGGGCGACCACAGCCCGGCTGAGCTCTTACATGGCCGACAGCCCTGCACGCTACTTCATCTTCTGCAGCCTTCCACCTCACGGCCGTGGGTGCCTTCGCTTGGCCGGTTCACTGCCGACGACCTTGTATGGGTACGGGGATATGGCAGGCGGACAAAACGGAGTCCTGGCCGCATCTTACGACACCGTGGCCAATGCCTGTATGAAATCCAGATGGACACGGGTGTTGCAGTGTGTCATTTGGACCAGCTTCGGCCTCGTGCGCCGGCAACGCCTATTCCGTATGCCGCTACACCACCTTCAGCTCTACCCGACGCTCAGGATACTGGAATCTCTCATTACTCAAAACGCAGTCCTCTCACCATCATATCGGTGCCAGCACAAGAACTGACACCACCAGGAGACGTGCCCATGCAGGAACCAGATGACCATCATCTGTCGGAGCAACTCTACTCGCCACCTTCTCCTACGGACGTGGACACATCGCCCATGTCTCCTGTTATAACAACCGGACTTGCCACAACGGGCAGATTGGTGCACGAAGCCCAGCAGATTCGACCCCCACGTCTCCTGTCATCTCGACCCGTTATCATCTGGGATACTTCCGTCCGTACGGGAAGCCTCCTCCTCGAGACTTTACGGCCAGTCAAACAACACCTATGGACGTTGGCAATCTACAGGCCACCTCCATCAAGACCTGTGCAAAAACTTCAAAAGGGGGAAAGTGTTGTGACTCGCCAATCTTTCAAAGTGCCGCCGCGCAGTTACGCGTGTCCTCTACATGCGGCGCTGTCTGCCAGCCATGCAGCAGCAGCGTCACCTAAGCGGCCAGCAAGCCAGCGGCCACTAGACTCGGACTCAGTTATGATTCGACTGTTGAAGTGTACACACGTCTTACTCTGTTTACTTTATCTGTGAATTTCATGTATTGTGTCTTACTTGAAATATATTTGTTCAACTTGAAGTTATAACACTGTGTAACTCTTTTGCTCATTCACCTATTTCATAGTTACCCTTAATCCCACAATGCCACTTGGTTTGTGCACCTTCACACTACAAATTTATAGAACTCAGACATATTTCCAGAGTCTATATTCTTTTAAGTGTCATTATAGAAGTTCTCGTTTCCATGTCCTACTTATAGTTTTATATTACCATACTATTTATTGTCCTAATTTATTCTTTGTGTTTAGAATTTTTTGTGCATAGTGCATGCTACTTGCCTTTTTTGTGAAAAAGCTCAGCACCTTAGAATACAGTTAATGATTTAGTTTTCACTTTTAATTACAAATAGACCAGTGCATTATATAAAGAGTACTCTTGTCAGTATAAAATCCTTTGTTCTCACGCTTATTTCTCCCTTTCTTTCTGAATCCTCATCTGACTTTTAATATAAACCCTCAGAAAAAAAGAGAGGGAGAAATTTTATTTGTAACAGAATAATGCACCCTAGATGCTCACACCTGTGTCTGATCGCAGTTATCTGTGCATTCACCAAGTACTTTAAACACTTTTGGATAAGAAAACAAACCTCGTACCTGTGGCTAAACTTTGCAAATAAATATCCAGAAGAGAAGGATCCACTTCACAAGGTTCAAGCAGTTCCTCCAGTGGAATCATTAGCTGAAAAATTAATTTATTGTGAGATCAATACATGGTGGGCTAGTAAATTTTGGTACACTATTTCATCTGTTATGTCATAGCAGACCTGGTCAATTGGAATTCCTAGAACACGCAGAACAGCAACATGTTCACTCCACAGAAGCCTCTTCAAGCTACTTCCATGCCGCTGTTGTAAAGGTATAATAATAAACTGCCCAAAAATCTTATTTCCATAAGATACTGCAGCATATTGTTCCAGAAGATCATTATACCTGGAAGAGTTTTTAACAGTAATCATTACTAAAATCAAACAATGGATTGAGTAAAGACAACCAGTCACCATAAGTTGTAGACACTGACCAGCTGATAGGCACACAACTATGAAGTTAAACATCAAGAGTGATGTAAGGATAGCTCAGAGTACTTGCTAAATAAAAATCCCTCACTGAAACTCTGTACAATTTCTAGCAAAAAGGGTCAGCAATCCATCGTTATTTACATGCCTTACTTAGTGGGGGTAGAGAACTAGCAAATAAAAGTTATCCGAGCTCAACAATTGTTTCCCAAAAGTTTCCAGAAAGTCACTGGTTCCCAAAGATACTGCTAAAATAGGTTGCTTTTTCACAAGTCAAAGTTTACTTTATACAATGAATAAATACACGTAAAAAACAGTTTTACTAAAAGTAACCACAAAGAATATCATTTTTGATAAAGAGGATAAACAAAAATAAAATGCATCTATAACCCTTCTATGTATCCTGTAAATTCCCTCCTAGCATAATATTAAAGGTGTTCTAATAGTAGCAGTTAAAAAAATATGATACTTTGGTAGAAAAAATCCAGGAAATTGAACATAATGGAACTGGAATAACATGGAAAAATAAAATTTTGTACAAAGATTAATCCATACAATTTTAGTTCTCTTCAGTACATCAATAACTTTCTGACATCACTGAATATTCTAGTAATAAATTAAGTAACTATGCCACTGATTCAAGAGCTCTGACTGGTGACACAGGCTAATGACAATATTATTATTTGATTCCAAAATAATATATTTCAAAGGAAATTTGATAACACTTCTAAGTTATCAAACAAATGTACAGGAAAAATAAAAAACGAAAATCATAATATTCAAATGTTAAAAAATAAAATTATTCAACTCTGAAGGTGTCGAATTAATTAATTCAGTAGTTCACATGATGTTCTGTAAATACTATCATGAAGGACAGCCTTCACCAATGTACAAAAAGTCAAGTTATAAATCAACACAAAAAAGTATTGCAGGCTACTACTGTACACCAAAAACAAATTAAAAGCTACTGTCAATCTAATCTGATTGTTAATTATGGCACCTACTTTTAGATAATGTTTTAATGCATTACAAAATAATAGGGATAACGTGTATGTTATTAAAATTGTTCAGTGTACAATACATGTCCAAGTGTTTATATCAAATGATGAATAAATACATATATTGGAGAGAAAACGAGAACTGTTGTTCCTACAAATTCAAAAGCAATTTAAAAAAATTTCATTAGCCACTATAAGTATAGACTATCTGATGATCTAGAGTCAAGGTTTTTAAACTTCTGTTAGCAGAACTGCAAGAAACAATTTTTATTGTAGAAAAAGGTTACAATTATTACAGCACTTCAATAATTATCATAGTTTTCAAATAAATAGGCTTTGGATAACTGAACGAATGAACAAATAACATCTTCACATTATCGTGAAGAGTAATACGTTGTGTAACTGCTATTTACCCATTTTATATCTGTCTTCTCTATGAGAGAAATATTTAGAGGTCTGGAGAATATTCACATATTTTACCCTGTAAGTTTGTTCTTGAATTCTATGCAGGTTTTCGCAAGATTAAAGGCACCTATTTTTGAGTATCTCGAAGTTCAGATTCTCCTTCATTTTTGTTAAGCAATGTTACATGCCAAACAAGCATGACGACAAACCAGGTCCCAACTGCATTGTGCTTCTCATATATACAAGTCTGGTGGACTGAAGTAGTCTCCAATAAGTTTGTCTACTATGAGAGTTTTATGTAAACAACTGTGCATGTAGTGTTCGCTGAACTCTGCATTGCTCCTTGGCAGGAGCGATGATGATGACAATGATGATGGTGATGGTGATGTAATAATAATGACAAAACCGCTTTCTTTACACTTTCCAAGAATACCCCATCTCTAACACCACAAGATATCAGCTTCGACTCCCATGTAAACAGAAACCCTCTGGTGATAATTGCCCAATGTTGAAACAGCTATTGTTTAAGTGATAATTAAATGATAGATCTATTATGGAGCTTGCAGCTGATTTTCAATTATTTTATTTTATTTTTTATTTTACAACAGTTGTCATCTCTCAACATATCATGCTCTGACTAAATAAATAGAAAGGATAAACTCTTCTTATACCATAAACACAGCAAGCAAGTTTACTTACAAATCATAAAATGATGATACACCTGGTATACAGCTCTTGAAGTCTATTTCAGAATTATGTTGCAACATCTCTCGTAATATGGATTCAAGTAAAATACTAATTCTTGGTTCTAGAAAAAGGTCACTTGCTGAAAGACAAAGAAAAATCTTCAGCTGATGAAGCAATACTCACTGATGAATATTCCAAATATTTGATACTGAAAAACAGCACACTATGCAATAATATTAATGTAAAATATAACTTCAACAATGACAAGCAGAAGATTAAATAACGGAAGGAATAATGGTAACAACTCACTTAACACAATCATTCATCCGAGACTAGCTGCAATGATGGCACAATGTAGTGAGCTAGGACAACAAAGCAATACTTCTGTACATGTGTGTATTTGCTAGTTCTGAAGAAGTATTCATCCAATAGCTAGCAACATTATCAGTCTTGTTTGTGAGCCTTTTGATGATTCTATGCCACAACTGCATGGTGACTTGTTACCTTTACTCCTTTGGAAAATTATATATGAGGGTCATTCCATATATCATGGCGGTTTTATATATTGCAAATGGTGTGCCAATATGGGAATTCCAAAATATGCGTTGAACTGGTAAGGCAGTGTGTATCTGAATGCCAACATAAAATAGGGTTCCAATACAGGAGATCAAGGCAAATATTAAAATGAAACACACATTGGAAAAATGTGTAAATGTATTGTGCGTTAGTACAAATGGTACAAAAATGAATCAAAATCAACTACTGCCCTTCAAAAAAGCCCCCCCCCCCCACCCCACCCCCCGTGCATCCACATAGGTGTAGAATGCCACTGGCATTGCCATTGATGTGAGCCACTTGTTGCTGAAATGCCGTGAGGATATTCATGCTGTCTGTAAAGGTGCCCCCCCCCCCCCCCCCCACACACACACACGCAATGGCTTCTTCAGTTGTGTAATGAGGCCAAAGTTACATAGACTGAGGTCTGGTGACTAGGGTGGGCGGGAGAGGATTTCCTACCTCCACCACTGTAAACAATTGATGATAGTCCAGCACTGTGGGCTTTAGTGTTATCATAGAGCATGATTGCATTATCCAAAAGTGGCAAACGATTTTGCTGCAGCTACACTGCAGATGGTACAGGTGAAAGTTGTGGTAGAATTGGGCATTGACAGTGCAGCAATCCCTACCAGGGTGACACTCCAGAGTACTGCGGCTGTCATATGCCACAATGAACATGACATTCAGGCTGACTGTAGTTCTGCATCACACAGTAGCATTTCTGCCAGAGAGAAAGGCAATTTTCACATATGCTTGCTGTTCCACTCTGCTTGTAGCACAGCCAAGCTCATGCTTAATGTTTCAGATGCTGATACTGAGCCATCCTCACATGCAGTCGCAATCTGTTGGTTGATTTTGGTTCTGTTTCCACAGGCTTTTGAATGTATTTACTGTGATTATGGTGATGCCACATTTTTGCACAATATACCATAGTTGCCACAACTTATGGGATGACCCTCATCTAAATTCGCACACACAGATTTGTGTGAGTGTTTCATAGTTACATAATTGGTTTCAACTAACCAGTGACTTCAGTAGAGGACACTGGCACTGTTGCTGTTTTCAGTCCAAAGACTGGTTTGATGCAGCTCTTCATACTAGTCTATCTTGTACAAGCCTCTTTATCACTGAACAACCACTGTAACCTACATACATTTGAACCTGTTTGCTTCATTCATACCTAGGTTTCCTCTACAATTTTTATATTTTTTTATATTTATTCCTCAATCACTGATCATGTACATAATACGGGTTTTGATACGTATACAATAATAAAAATTTGCATTAAAAATTAGACATTGAATTTATATTTTACATTAAATTAAAAGTTAAATGTTTGCTTCGGGGTAAGGCGCTATTATAGAATTCTTGTACTTCATAAACACAGCTGTAAATTAACAGTTTCTGTACATACCTGTCAAAGGAACTGTATGGTAGGTCTCTAACTTCAAGGTATCGTTATTATACAGCTTTATGCCAGTATATTTTGTAGTTACTTAATCTGGTAGGTTCTAAGTCTATATTATTTCTGGTCCTTGTTCCATAATTTTTTTTTTTAAGAGGAGAGAGGCTTTAATATAGGGGGTCGGTACAGTTAATATTTTTAATTCTTTGAAATGTGGCTGGCATGGTTGTGTTTGAAATGCCTCAAATTGTTATCACTACTGCCTGTTTTTGTCACATAAACACTATTTTTGGACCAAAATAGTTGGCCCCACAGAATATTCCCATGAGTGGATGAAAGCATAATATGAACACTGAAGCCGTTTCTTATTGGCACCGGTTTTTAATTTGCAGGGTAAATGAATCACACAAGACAGTTTAATGCACAATTGGTTTGTGTGTGCATCACATTTCAGTTGTGGATCCAAATGAATTCCTAGTAGTCTGGCAGATTCACACTCATTTACCTTTACACTTAGTTTGTGGATACAGAAGTATATTAGTTTTCTTTGTTTTTATTTTGCATTAGTTCATTTTTTGTTGCTACTATGTAGAAACATCAACCATTTTCAGTCATCATTATAAGGGTTGTATGATCAGCATATACTATTGTCTTGTAGGACAAAGAACTAGGTAGATCATTCACGCAAATAAAACAATTTTCTGTGTCAGTCACGTATTTATAGATAGCAAAATTAAAATACTCCAGGAAAAGAAAGGCTCGTTAAATATACATTATACAACAGTCATCTAGCACTAGCAAATGAAATATTATGCTTTACCTTGAACTATGTGTTCCACAAAATCAACGACAGTGTTAACAAAGAGTACATCAGTGCCCTAAACAGACGCAAAGAAATGATTTTGAAGCTTAAAATGGGCTGAGGGGTGGCATGTGATACAGAGAGCTAAAAGATGTGGTAATTGTGTATTAATGAAACTGGGGTACAGCTGCATTATAGCATGCTGCTAGCATTATGTGACTAAGGTGGGAAACTAAGTGAGAATGTTCTGGGTATTGTTGTTGTTGTTGTGGTCTTCAGTCCTGAGACTGGTTTGATGCAGCTCTCTATGCTACTCTATCCTGTGCAAGCTTCTTCATCTCCCAGTACCTACTGCAACCTACATCCTTCTGAATCTGCTTAGTGTATTGATCTCTTGGTCTCCCTCTACGATTTTTACCCTCCACGCTGCCCTCCAATGCTAAATTTGTGATCCCTTGATGCCTCAAAACATGTCCTACCAACCGATCCCTTCTTCTAGTCAAGTTGTGCCACAAACTTCTCTTCTCCCCAATCCTATTCAATACCTCCTCATTAGTTACATGATCTACCCACATTATCTTCAGCATTCTTCTGTAGCACCACATTTCGAAAGCTTCTATTCTCTTCTTATCTAAGCTATTAAACGTCCACGTTTCACTCCCATACACGGCTACACTCCATACAAACACTTTCAGAAACGATTTCCTGGCATTTAAATCTATACACGATGTTGACAAATTTTTCTTCTTCAGAAACGCTTTCCTTGCTATTGCCAGCCTACATTTTATATCCTCTCTACTTCGACCATCATCAGTTATTTTGCTCCCCAAATAGCAAAACTCCTTTACTACTTTAAGTGTCTCATTTCCTAATCTAATTCCCGCAGCATCACTCGACTTAATTCAACTACATTCCATTATCCACGTTTTGATTTTGTTGATGTTCATCTTATACCCTCCTTTCAAGACGCTGTCCATTCCGTTCAACTGTTCTTCCAAGTCCTTTGCTGTCTCTGACAGAATTACAATGTCATTGGCGAACCTCAAAGTTTTTATTTCTTCTCCATGGATTTTAATACCTACTCCGAACTTTTCTTTTGTTTCCTTTATTGCTTGCTCAATATACAGATTGAATAACATCGAGGATAGGCTACAACCCTGTCCCACTCCCTTCCCAACCACTGCTTCCCTTTCGTGTCCCTCGACTCTTATAGCTGCCATCTGCTTTCTGTACAAATTGTAAATAGCCTTTCGCTCTCTGTATTTTACCCCTGCCACCTTCAGAATTTGAAAGAGAGTATTTCAATCACCATTGTCAAAAGCTTTCTCTAAGTCTACAAATGCTAGAAACGTAGGTTTGCCTTTCCTTAATCTTTCTTCTAAGATAAGTTATAGGGTCAGTATTGCCTCACGTGTTCCAACATTTCTACGGAATCCAAACTGATCTTCCCCGAGGTCCGCTTCTACTAGTTTTTCCATTCGTCTGTAAAGAATTCGCGTTAGTATTTTGCAGCTGTGACTTATTAAACTGATAGTTCGGTAATTTTCACATCTGTCAACACCTGCTTTCTTTGGGATTGGAATTATTATATTCTTCTTGAAGTCTGTGGGTATTTCGCCTGTCTCATACATCTTGCTCACCAGATGGTAGAGTTTTGTCATGACTGGCTCTCCCAAGGCCATCAGTAGTTCTAATGGAATGTTGTCTACTCCCGGGGCCTTGTTTCGACTCAGGTCTTTCAGTGCTCTGTCAAACTCTTCACGCAGTATCGTATCTCCCATTTCATCTTCATCTACATCCTCTTCCATTTCCATAATATTGTCCTCAAGTACATCGCCCTTGTATAAACCCTCTATATACTCCTTCCACCTTTCTGCCTTCCCTTCTTTGCTTAGAAATGGGTTGCCATCTGAGCTCTTGATATTCATACAAGTGGTTCTCTTCTCTCCAAAGGTCTCTTTAATTTTCCTGTAGGCAGTATCTATCTTACCCCTAGTGAGACAAGCCTCTACATCCTTACATTTGTCCTCTAGCCATCCCTGCTTAGCCATTTTGCACTTCCTGTCGATCTCATTTTTGAGACGTTTGTATTCCTTTTTGCCTGCTTCATTTACTGCATTTTTATATTTTCTCCTTTCATCAATTAAATTCAATATTTCTTCCGTTACCCAAGGATTTCTATTAGCCCTCGTCTTTTTACCTACTTGATCCTCTGCTGCCTTCACTAATTCATCCCTCAGAGCTACCCATTCTTCTTCTACTGTATTTCTTTCCCCCATTCCTGTCAATTGTTCCCTTATGCTCTCCCTGAAACTCTCTACAACCTCTGGTTCTTTCAGTTTATCCAGGTCCCATCTTCTTAAATTCCCACCTTTTTGCAGTTTCTTCAGTTTTAATCTGCAGTTCATAACCAATATATTGTGGTCAGAATCCACATCTGCCCCTGGAAATGTCTTACAATTTAAAACCTGGTTCCTAAATCTCTGTCTTACCATTATATAATCTATCTGATACCTTTTAGTATCTCCAGGATTCTTCCAGGTATACAACCTTCTTTTATGATTCTTGAACCAAGTGTTAGCTATGATTAAGTTATGCTCTGTGCAAAATTCTACAAGGCGGCTTCCTCTTTCATTTCTTCCCCCCAATCCATATTCACCTACTATGTTTCCTTCTCTCCCTTTTCCTACTGACGAATTCCAGTCACCCATGACTATTAAATTTTCGTCTCCCTTCACTACCTGAATAATTTCGTTTATCTCATCATACATTTCATCAATTTCTTCATCATCTGCAGAGCTAGTTGGCATATAAACTTGTACTACTGTAGTAGGCATGGGCTTTGTGTCTATCTTGGCCACAATAATGCGTTCACTATGCTGTTTGTAGTAGCTAACCCGCACTCCTATTTTTTTTATTCATTATTAAACCTACTCCTGCATTACCCCTATTTGATTTTGTATTTATAACCCTGTAATCACCTGACCAAAAGTCTTGTTCCTCCTGCCACCAAACTTCACTAATTCCCACTATATCTAACTTTAACCTATCCATTTCCCTTTTTAAATTTTCTAACCTACTTGCCCGATTAAGGGATCTGACATTCCACGCTCCGATCCGTAGAACGCCACTTTTCTTTCTCCTGATAACGAAGTCCTCTTGAGTAGTCCCCGCCCGGAGATCCGAATGGGGGACTATTTTACCCAAGAGGACACCATCATCATTTAATCATACAGTAAAGCTGCATGCCCTCGGGAAAAATTACGGCTGTAGTTTCCCCTTGCTTTCAGCCGTTTGCAGTACCAGCACAGCAAGGCCGTTTTGGTTAATGTTACAAGGCCAGATCAGTCAATCATCCAGACTGTTGCCCCTGCAACTACTGAAAAGGCTGCTGCCCCTCTTCAGGAACCACATGTTTGTCTGGCCTCTCAACAGATACCCCTCCGTTGTGGTTGCACCTACGGTACGGCCATCTGTATCGCTGAGGCACGCAAGCCTCCCCACCAACGGCAAGGTCCATGGTTCATGGGGGGGTTCTGGGTATTAGTTCAAAAAATATGTGAGTAATTGGCAAATTTGGAAAGAATAATGAGAGTACCAACTCGTTATGACCCATACAGTGAGTTCAGTGATGAGTGTGATTGTTAATCAAGTGAGGAGAGCAAAGTATTCTCTCACAACAGATGTCTCCTCAGTTAGTACTGGAATGTAAGAAGGGTATTTTTGGGGACAATTCTGGGTCTTCTAATTTGGAGAGACCTTCAGATTAATGGTTTTGCAACAGCCATCCACTATCAGAGTCATGTTTGTTACTACTCCATCAAGTTCTTAAGCTCTTCAATTTTTTTAATTTCTTTATATTCAGCTGTTTGTCTCTATAAGTGGTAGTGGATGGACGTATGATGAGTTCCGCCGAGTTAATATTGTTAAAAAAGATGGGTATTCAAATTGCACATTAAAAGGTTTTATAGAAAGTATTCGAGATAGCAAAGTTTATTTGTACATTCATGACAACCATACTTGTCTGTTCATCATTCCATGATGTGCCGAGAATCCTGTCA
This sequence comes from Schistocerca serialis cubense, assembly GCF_023864345.2. Classification (NCBI taxonomy): domain Eukaryota; kingdom Metazoa; phylum Arthropoda; class Insecta; order Orthoptera; family Acrididae; genus Schistocerca; species Schistocerca serialis. The sequence continues at coordinate 612,024,487 of NC_064642.1, forward strand.
TTCCATGACGTGTCGAGAATCCTGCATAAAGAGGATCGAAGCAGACAAGAATAATTTGCATGAGTAGAAGAGGGGCGATCCAGAACCAGCATTGTCATGCACAATGGCGGTAACAAGAAAAAGAAGTACATAAATTTAAATGCTGAATATATGTACTGAATATTGAGGGTCTGTTGATATTAATGTCAGTTCAAGTTCACTTCAGATATGTGTACCTTCCAATTTTTTTTTTCAATTATTCTTTCAAAATTTCTTTTTTTAATTATTTAAGCAGCAATTATTAATCAGTTTCCATTATATATTACATTTTATTCCCACTGCCACAATTCAGGCTCTAACTTTTGATGTGAAATGATACAAAAAATGATCAAAATGTAAAGCACTACAATTATTATATGTTTTGGGGGTAAGGAATTTCTACTCTTTTCAAGTAGTTAAAAATGTCTGCGCAATTTGAAAGTTGGTGGTAGTAATATATGCTCTACATCCTCAGCGAAGATCGGATTTCGGAATTTAGTGAGCCGCCCTTCCATTTTGCACGTCGTCTATCTGCAAGTGTGTCCCACTTCAAACTTTCTATGAAATTGTAACGCTCTCGCGATGGCTAAATGTACCAGTCATGAATCTTGCCGTTCTTCTTTGGACCTTCTCAATCTCTTGAATCAGACCCAACTGGTAAGGGTCCCATACAGACGAACAATACTCAAAGACTGGACGAACTAACGTATTGTAAGCAATTTCCTTTGTTGAAGGAATGCATCGCTTCAGGATTCTACCAATAAACCGCATCCTAGAGTTCGCCTTGCCTGTTACTTGTGTAATCCGATCATTCCGTTTGAGATCATTTCAAATAGTCATACCCAGGTACTTGACGGATGTTACTGCTTCCAAAGACTGGGCATTTATTTTGTACTCATACATTAATGGGGATTTTCACCTTGTTAAACGCAGTAGGTTACACTTACTAATATTGAGAGATAACTGCCAGTCATTACACCACACATTTATTGTCTGCAAATCCTCATTGATTTGTTCACAACTTTCGTGTGATACTACTTTTCTGTAGACTACAGCATCATCGGCAAACAGTCTAATGCCACTGTCAATACCATCGACAAGATCGTTTATGTAAATCGTAAAGAGCAACAAACCTATTATGCTGCCCTGGGGCACATCTGAAGTTACGCTTGTTTCTGTTGAAGTCACCCCATTCAGGACGACATACAGGGTGTCCACAATGGGACTCCAACATTTTAATATCCTATATCTTTCTCATTTCAGATGGTGGACCTGTGAATCCTGAAGGGGCAGACAGAGCAACTCAACAAGTTTGTAGTGTGCAAATTTGATACACCAAGTGGCCGTAGTGGAGCTGCAATCAATTGTTTTAGCAAAATGGAGGATATGAAGGAGCACGCACAACTGGTCTGGTAGTGTGCAGAGACAAAATCGGCGACCCACGTGCAAAGAAACTTTCGTCGAGTTTACAACAAAGCGCCCCTGTCGTTCAAGACTATAAAGAAGTGGTGTGATCAGTTTTTGGCTACTGGGAGTGTTGCAAAAGGGCATGGTGGTGGTAAGCCTGGGATCAGCGAACATCATGTGGAACAAGTGCGGCGGTCATTCGAACAAAGTCCACAGAAGTCAGTGCGACAGGCAGCACGAGAACTTCATATGAAATGTTCAACAGTGCACAAAGTGCTTCATCACCGATTACGTTTGTACGCATATAAAGTGCAGGTTGTGCAAGAAATCAAGTCTGATGATCGACCAAAGCAAGCAAAGTGAGAAGAATTTGCATGCGTCATGTTAGATCGCATTGCCACGGACGAGACATTTTTATCACGCGTGATGTTTACTGATGAGACAATCTTTCACGCGTCAGGGGCTGTCAATCATCACAAAGTGCGCATCTGGGGGTCCGAAAATCCACATGCACCTAGGGAACACATGCGCAACATTCCAAATGTTAATGGGTGGTGTGGTTTGATGATAAATTGCATTGTTGGGCCGTTTTTCTTTCAGGAGCCAACTGTGGATGAAGCCATCTACCTGGACATGTTGGAACAATTTGCCGTGCCACAGATAACAGACCTGCAGCCAAATGTGATGTTTCAACAGGATGGTGCACCACCCCATTGGAGCCTTGTTGTCCAAAAATTTTTAAATGACACATTCCCACAACGATGGATTGGCTGTGGAGGTCCAATTCCTTGGCTGCCACATTCGCCCGACATAACCCCCCTCAATTTTTTCTTGTGGGGTTATGTGAAAGAACTGGTATTTGCTACACGAGCAAAGGACCTCCAAGACTTGAAACAGTGCATAAGAATTATCATCAACTCTGTCACAGAACAGATGCTCCGCAGCACATGGCACGAAATCGATTATAGACTTGATATTCTTCACGCTACCCGTGGCGCCCATGTTCAAGTGCACTGAACCGTCCACCTGTGTACAAAAACTTGATGAGCTGCTATATGATTTCTCTGTATTAGTTCATCAATAAATTGTGTTTCCTCTCAGATTTTATGAGTTCAAATGTTGGAGTCTCATTGTGGACGCCCTGTATTGCTCTCTGTCTGTTAGAAAACTTTCTATCCAACCGCATATGTCATCGGATAGATTGTAAGCATGCTTTCTGGAGCAAGCGACAGTGCGGAACTGAGTTGAAGCCTTTTGAAAGTCGAGAAATATGGCATCAACCTGGGAGTCAGTATCTAGAGCCTGTTGTATATCATGCATAAAGAGGGCCAATTGTGTCTCGCATGACCACTGTTTCCTAAAACCGTGCAGTTTCTGCAGATGAGCTTCTCAGAGTCTAGAAGGGTCATTATGTCTGAATATGTTCCATGATTCTACAACAAACTGATGTCAGTGAAATTGGCCAGTAATTATGTACATCCAATTTTCTATCCCTTTTATAGATTTCTATGACCTGGGCCTTCTTCTAGTCCTGTGGAACTTATCGCTATTCCAATGTTCTCTATAGAGATCTGTCATGAACAATGACAAGATTACTCAGTTATAGGGGCAACAGACCTAAGGGTACAGAATTATTTTATAATTTTGGAATAGATAAGTAGAATACCTGTACTCCTGTTGTTTTAAATACCTGATTAATTGTGCTCAGTGACAGATAGGATTTGTTAGAATGAATTAGTTACATATTTCATACTATTCTGCATTTAGTTTTTGCATTCTTTTATGTTCGAGGTGCTCCACGGACATTGTTCAGCAATGTAAGACTGCCACCCGATGTCACGAATGGTCACTTGTAAGGTTGACAGTTTGATGTGCATGAGTTTTCCGTTCATAAATTATTTGTTAACTTGTGCATCATTTATTAACAAAACGCAGAAGTAGGCTACATTTACAGTAGTAGCAATATCTACATTTATTACCTGGGGTAAGTAAGAACTTCAACGAATACTAAACACAGTCAGATTTTAAATAAATATATACCTTTGTTTCACAATTCCTTGGGATATTTTGTATTGCCTAACACACTGTATTGTATTGAACTTGGGGACGTAGAAATGATGGAGAGGCTCTGTCCCCATCATAGCCCTCAGTGGTTCACAACCCCACAACAGGCTACAGCAGTCCACTCACCCCACCACTGCCACACACTGAACCCCCCAGGGTTATTGTGCAGCTCAGCTCCCAGTGAACAAATCCCCCCCTTCGGAACGTCTCACACGAGATGAGTGTAACCCCAAATGTTTGCGTGGTAGAGTAATTATGGTGTACGCGTACATGAAGACAGTGTTTGGACAGCAATCGCCAACATAGTGTAACTGAGGCGGAATAAGTGGAACCAGCACGCATTCACCGAGGCAGGTGGAAAACTGCCGTAAAAAACCATCCACAGACTGGTTGGCACTCTGGACCTCAACACTAATCTGCTGGGCGGACTCGTGCTGGGGACTGGCATGCCTTCCTGCCTGGAAAGCAGTGCATTAGACCGCACGGCTAACTGGATGTGCTTGCCTAAAACACTAGGAGACTTTCTTCCTGTTTCTCATATTTCATTAATATTGTCTCTGTTACTTTTAAAGATGTGACTACTTTTAAGGAAACATAAAGAGGAGGAAAGTGATCCTTGTGTCCCTGAATCTGAAGTTAATTCACTGTAAATATCTGAACACCTGCATACAGTAGAGCAATGCTGACATTCTTCTTCCAGCAGTGGCAGGCTTTTCTTAAAACACTGCTCCTCTCCCCTATTGCGACACCTCGACATTGGTCGATGCCAAACTGATCTGCTGTTATGACAAAATTGTATGTGAGAATATAACACTTGGCAGCAGTGAATGTGTAGTTAGATGGAAATTTGTAAATAAGCAAATGTTTCACTCTCCAACCTATAGACTCACATTGCATAACTTTACTAGGGTGCTTTTATAACTTCAAAAATACATTAGTCAAATAACATAAATAATAATTCAAGCAAGTAAGAAAGAACATAGCTGTTTTTTAAATATTCTTTAAATATATATTTCAGACTCAAATCCACAGTACCTGACATGAATATTTTAGCGAGATGACAATATCTTGTAGTGATGTTTATTGATGTCAATACAGAGGGACGCAAATATTCAAGAATCAAAATCCATTCCAGGCAAGCTGTGGCTATGTGGACTACACTGTTATTGGCAGGGTTACTGGAATGAGAGGTTTCAAAAATTAACTATTTAATGAAAATTATGATAAAACAAAGACTACATTATAATGCAAAGATAATGACTATCTCACAATCATATCTTCTGTTCACAATTATCTTACATATTTCTTTAAATATAAAGGAATATAGTTTTCTCTAATCATGTTAATGACACCATTAAGTTAAATCATTATTTATGATCAGGTAATTTGTAGATGAAGAATCAAATTATTTAACTACTAATTACTCATTCTTTGCTTATTGACAAGCATTATCACAGGACATTTTTATAATGAGGTGAATGGTTTCACCTTGTTTTGTAAGTCATGTCATGATACTGTAACTTATAATGAATGAGGTGACATGATGGTTAACACGCTGGATTCATATTTGGGTTTAATCCCCATCTGACCATCCAGATTTCAGTTTTCCACCATGTTCTTAAAAAGCTTAGGAGAAATGCTGGGATGATTCCTTTAAAAATGATACACACCATTCCTTGTCCTGTCAGACATTGTGCTCCATCTCTAATGATCATGTGATTGAAAGGGCCATTAAATTCTAAATTTTTCTGTTATAATTTGTAGTAGCCGCCAAGATGCTGCATGATTAATTTTATTGTTATGAGTGTTGAAGACAGATGATCCAGTGAATTAATGGTCAAATAATTATAAAAAAGGCCATGAATAATCAAATAACTATAAAAATGTTATGAATGCAACTTATCCTACAATAGAATGCACAGTCAGTGTAATCTAATAGATAAAGCATTGCCATGTTATCCATACTATTTATCCATTAATCTTGAGGATCACAGGGACATGCATCAAGCATAACTCTCAAATTAGATTCTTACAGAAGGCCATATTGGTGGGAAGGATGCCACCACCCTGTTCATACACAAATCACAGCTTATCAGCTTTTAGCAAAACTGCATACAGTATGATCTCCCTCCACCTCCTGGCTTCACACATAAAATTGCCAGATGGGTTCAAAATCGCTCTAAGCACTATGGGATTATCAGATGGGTTATTTATAATTGTGTCACTTTATTGTTCACTAAGATCACTCACATCAATGATTTTTAGCAGAATTTTTTTTTCCCCACAGATCCATGTACCATATTTAATTTTCAGCAACTTTTTTCTACATGCTACAGCATGGAGCTGCCAGACAAACCTGAAGGTTTAGAAATTCTTTCACTAATAGAAGATCAGAACTTAGTATTGTTAAATGATCTTTTGCCCAAAATGGAACCTTCACCTTATTAAACAACTGCTGCTTCAATCTCTTCTCCAATCTCTCTCTCTGATTCACAACTGTGAAGTATTGAAAGGCCCACAGGGTCATTATCCCATTCTGATCATTTTGATAACAAACTCATCTCTCTCAACTCCTATGCTTAAGATAATTAGATAAGGCAAATAGAATTGTGACAGAGCAGGCTGGGAAGGTTATTCAAAATGTTATAAATAGAAAATTAACAATTTTTGTCCCAACCTTGTTGGAATGGTTCATAGACTCCCAAGAGAGAGCAGCTTCTACAATCCTTTCAAGTAACATTGTTTTTCACACCTGAATAAGCAGCCTACTATCACAGAACCCCAGAATACTCTCAGCCTATTGCTTTAACAGATGCAGCATCATGTGAATTTAGTCATTAGTTTGCACAGGAAAGGTATAGTAACTTTTAAAAAAGAAATATAGGTAGCAGGATCAACGGATTTTTGAAACAATGATAAGGAGATGCATGGAAGTCATTGTGTGCCTTGTTCATCTATAGTGCTCACTGACAGAGTGTTGATAAGTTTAGGAAAAAAGAAAGGAAGTTTAGGGTTCAATGCCCTATAAAAAATGAGGTCATTAGAGATGGAGCACTTGCTCGAATTGTTTTTAGGGATGGAAAAGAAATCAGACATACCCTTTCAAAAGAACCAACCCAGCATTTGCCTGGGGCAATTTGAAGAAACCTCAGGAAAACCCGAATCTGGATGGCCGGAGATGCATTTGAACCATTGACCTCCTAAATGTGAATCCAGTGAGCTAACCACTGTGCCACCTTGCTGAGTAAGAGGTTTAGAAACAGGAAAATTCAAGTGGTTGGTCTAAGAACGTGCTAAACCACATTTTCGTGAGTATTAGACTACTGATATTATCTGTTGTGTTTTCAAAAATACAATATGCTGGCAAAAAGTAGTTCCACATGTATCCCTCGAATGCACTATGTACTACAGAAATGTGTCCGTCTTACTATATTTATGTTCCACATTACTTGTTATATTTCAAAATATATATTCTATATAATAGAGGGAAACATTCCACGCGGGAAAAATATATTTAAAAACAAAGATGATGTGACTTACCATACGAAAGCGCTGGCAGGTCGATAGAAACACAAACAGACACATACATACACACAAAATTCAAGCTTTCGTAACAAACTGTTGCCTCATCAGGAAAGAGGGAAGGAGAGGGAAAAACGAAAGGAAGTGGGATTTAAGGGAGAGGGTAAGGAGTCATTCCAATCCCGGGAGCGGAAAGACTTACCTTAGGGGGAAAAAAGGACAGGTATACACTCACACACACACACATATCCATCCACACATATGCAGACAAAAGCAGACATATTTAAAGACAAAGAGTTTGGGCAGAGATGTCAGTCGAGGTGGAAGTGCAGAGGCAAAGATGATGTTGAATGGCAGATGAGGTATGAGTGGCGGCAACTTGAAATTAGCGGAGATTGAGGCCTGGTGAGTAACGGGAAGAGAGGATATATTGAAGAGCAAGTTCCCATCTCCAGAGTTCGGATAGGCTGGTGTTGGTGGGAAGTATCGAGATAACCCGGACGGTGTAACACTGTGCCAAGATGTGCTGACCGTGCACCAAGGCATGTTTAGCCACAGGGTGATCCTCATTACCAACAAACACTGTCTGCCTGTGTCCATTCATGCGAATGGACAGTTTGTTGCTGGTCATTCCCACATAGAATGCATCACAGTGTAGGCAGGTCAGTTGGTAAATCATGTGGGTGCTTTCACATGTGGCTCTGCCTTTGATCGTGTACACCTTCCGGGTTACAGGACTGGAGTAGGTGGTGGTGGGAGGGTGCATGGGGCAGGTTTTACACCGGGGGCGGTTACAAGGATAGGAGCCAGAGGGTAGGGAAGGAGGTTTCGGGATTTCATAGGGATGAACTAACAGGTTACGAAGGTTAGGTGGACGGCGGAGAGACACTCTTGGTGGAGTGGGGAGGATTTCATGAAGGATGGATCTCATTTCAGGGCAGGATTTGAGGAAGTCGTATCCCTGCTGGAGAGCCACATTCAGAGTCTGGTCCAGTCCCGGAAAGTATCCTGTCACAAGTGGGGCACTTTTGTGGTTCTTCTGTGGGGGATTCTGGGTTTGAGGGGATGAGGAAGTGGCTCTGGTTATTTGCTTCTGTACCAGGTGGGGAGGGTAGTTGCGGGATGCGAAAGCTGTTGTCAGGTTGTTGGTGTAATGGTTCAGGGATTCCGGACTGGAGCAGATTCGTTTGCCACGAAGACCTAGGCTTTAGGGAAGGGACCGTTTTATGTGGAATGGGTGCAGCTGTCATAATGGAGGTACTGTTGCTTGTTGGTGGGTTTGATGTGAACGGACGTGTGAAGCTGGCTATTGGACAGGTGGAGGTCAACGTCAAGGAAAGTGGCATGGGATTTGGAGTAGGACCAGGTGAATCTGATGGAACCAAAGGAGTTGAGGTTGGAGAGGAAATTCTGGAGTTCTTCTTCACTGTGAGTCCAGATCATGAAGATGTCATCAATAAATCTGTACCACACTTTGGGTTGGCAGGCCTGGGTAACCAAGAAGGCTTCCTCTAAGCAACCCATGAATAGGTTGGCGTACGAGGGGGCCATCCTGGTACCCATGGCTGTTCCCTTTAATTGTTGGTATGTCTGGCCTTCAAAAGTGAAGAAGTTGTGGGTCAGGATGAAGCTGGCTAAGGTGATGAGGAAAGAGGTTTTAGGTAGGGTCGCAGGTGATCGGCGTGAAAGGAAATGCTCCATTGCAGCGAGGCCCTGGACGTGCGGAATATTTGTGTATAAGGAAGTGGCATCAATGGTTACAAGGATGGTTTCCGGGGGTAACACATTGGGTAAGGATTGCATTCTATGTGGGAATGACCAGCAACAAACTGTCCATTCGCATGAATGGACACAGGCAGACAGTGTTTGTTGGTAATGAGGATCACCCTGTGGCTAAACATGCCTTGGTGCATGGACAGCACATCTTGGCACAGTGTTACACCGTCTGGGTTATCTCGATACTTCCCACCAACACCAGCCTATCCGAACTCCGGAGATGGGAACTTGCTCTTCAATATATCCTCTCTTCCCGTTACCCACCAGGCCTCAATCTCCGCTAATTTCAAGTTGCCGCCACTCATACCTCACCTGTCACACAACATCATCTTTGCCTCTGCACTTCCGCCTCGACTGACATCTCTGCCCAAACTCTTTGTCTTTAAATATGTCTGCTTGTGTCTGCATATGTGTGGATGGATATGTGTGTGTGTGTGTGTGTGTGTGTGTGTGTGTGTGTGTGTGTGTGTGTGTGTGTGTGTGTGTGCGCGCGAGTGTATACCCGTCCTTTTTTCCCCCTAAGGTAAGTCTTTCCGCTCCCGGGATTGGAATGACTCCTTACCCTCTCCCTTAAAACCCACTTCCTTTCGTCTTTCCCTCTCCTTCCCTCTTTCCTGATGAGGCAACAGTTTGTTGCGAAAGCTTGAATTTTGTGTGTATTCTGTGTCTGTTTGTGTTTCTATCGACCTGCCAGCGCTTTCGTATGGTAAGTCACATCATCTTTGTTTTTAAATATAAAATATATATTCTTGTGGGGTAGCACTTTATACCACCAATCCCTTCAACTGTCATGGCATATGAGACAGAGAAGATTTTGTGGACACAATCAAGCAACAAGCAATTTCATCTGATCTCACACTTTAGGTTAACTATCTATGCTCCCCATTACTATGAGGGAACTTCAATTGGCAATCAAGCAAACCTCTGACATCACTACAAGACTGACACACTTGTTACTTAACAATTTAACATTTGCCAGCAATGGTGTTATATCTGTTATGCACCATCAATGAAATGTGGCCTAGAGGGTACCTACAGTGATGTGGCAGCACAAATCACTGTGCCCATACCGAAATAGGGAAAAGAGCCCTGTCACACTCAGGCAAGGAGGTCAATTTCACTACACATCTGCAGCAGTAAAACTCTGGAACAGATCATTGAAATACAACTGGAATCATTACTGGAACACAACAACTTACTGCTTAAACACAACAACTTACTGCTTCTCAGAGAGAGGTCCAACGACAATCAGATAATATTCAATAAGGATATCTTGGCTATGTTCACCAGACACAGTATGCTAAACTCAATATATGTAATTTCATTTCATGAAGATGTATCACTGGCACAAAGCTTCAATAGAACATAAAGGAGAATAGAATGTATCATGTTAATTCAAACTGTTGGCACTGATGGGATAAATCATTTGTAACATGAATCATGTTCATTTCACCTACATTTGGATCAAAATGATATAACATTAAATATAATAAAGACTACTAAACAAGTCTAATTCACAAGTATCTGAAAGAGTAATAGTGATCCAGTCACATTTTACATGAAATACAAAGGGTAAGAAACAAGAGTGATAATGAAACGAAAAAGCTATGAGCAAGATAGAAGATAGGCAATTTCACAACAAACAACACTGCACTAAGTTAAACAGTTAATTTCTTTTCTTAAGTACTGCATGTTCAGTATTAGTATCTGACATACCCACTTGATCCTGATTCATTCAGTCTGATTATTGGAGCGTACATCCAGTCATCAGAAAGTGATCGTTCTCCATTTGATGTTAAACTCATAACATTCAGTATGTCCTCAGTTACTGACACAATCCCAAAGGCTTCCTCATAGCAATGGTATATGCTCTCTAGACTGCAATATAGAAACAATATAACAATATTAATATAAAATTTCTATTAGGAAAATACAATTTCACATTACGTAAGTTCAAAATGTTAATAAATGAAAAGCACCAGTTTGCTGGTGTTGTTCTACCAAGAACCGACAGAAGATTCTGTTAACATGTCAAAATGTTAAGTTAATAGAATGATAAACTCATAAAGGATCAGGAAGATTAGATGTGGATACATAAAAATATAATGTTAATAGAAATTTCAGACATAGAAATTTCAGACTGTCATTCAGGCACTTTGATAACTGATTATTTGACATACCCACAACAGAATTTTGCACTGTATTGCAGCATAGTTCCTAAACTACTCAACAATGTGTTTCCATATGTGATTCTGCATGTAATCAGATAGGAAATGTCTGTGACAGTGAAACATAGCTAGTGGAACAGCTCCACTTGTTATTTTACCACTCATATTATAAATACTATTATGTACCCATTGTACATATGTAGTATGTATGGCAAACATCAAGATTCTGTTAAAAATCTATATTTTTAAAATCTTTTTACCTGGAATGTAATTTGGACTTGGCTGACAGCAATGGTATAAATACTTTGTGTAGAAATATTTTATTTAAGGAATTATTCAAAATTTAAAATTCCAAGAAACCACATGCATTTGAAAGTCTCACCTTCATAATAATAGTTTGTTTTCAGTTTGACACATCTCTTTTCAAAAGCAAATGTATTTGCTAAGCAAATGACATTTTGTCTTTTTCTGAATATTGTAATTCAGGAAATATTACTACTAGAAATTGTTATCATATAATAATCCACATTTTAAATTGCAAACCCTTTAAAAACCAGTATTGCTATCTTTTATCCAAACATGTAAACAATTTCACAGTTATGTCTAGTTCAAATGTATGAAACATTCATTAAGTTTTCAATGAGTGATGTTCCATGAAGTGAGGCTGATATATTTAAATCGCTGGAATAGTTAACATAAATTTTTATTCATGTATGATGATAATCATTAATGCACTTTTGAAATTAAATAGGCATTGACACAAATCTAAACATCAACAGAGTCATCTTAGTCTGTTCCAAGCACATATTGTTCAACATTACAACAAGACAAAAGAAATATTACGAGGGATCCCAGGTCAGCAATATTACAGCACTTTAGAATATAGTCGATATCTGAGAGTGTGTGGGAGATGTCTTGCTTCTGGGGCATGTGTATACAAATGACACCTGAGTTGTACGATTGGGGTCATGAATGGCATTGAAATTGTCTTATTTATTGGTTAGGTTATGTTGGCAATGGACTACCACTTTGAAGAGGAAGGGGGGAGAATGGGAGGGAGGGGGGGAGGGGATTACTCACTCACACATCGTGTTCTGTCATCCCATCATGAATGAGTCAAGTTGTACATTAACAAGCTGAAGCAATGACTTGTGGCTGCTTCCGCAAAGTGTACTAACAACAAATTTTTACTGGGACTAACCTACTTAAACTGATAATTGTGCTAATTCCTTGTAAATTATTTTACACTGCCCTAAAAAAAGTGAAGCTCCTAGAAACAGACAAGGAAATGAAATGAAACTTCACAGGTTGAGAGGGTACGTAATGTTATGTCAGTGATTACAATAATGAATCAGATTTATAAAGAATTTGGCAGTACGAGCCCACTTATCTGGCCTGGGTGCAATCACTGGTTGGGTTGGGAAGGGTGTCATAAAGCTGTTGTATTCTCTCCTGAGGCAAGATGTCCCACAAATGTTGTAACCGGTCCTTGTTATCGTGGATACTGGCACTGAAATGGAGATGACACTAATCTGGTGACACACTTGTTCTATTACAGACAATTCTGGGGATCTTGATGGCCACAGGAGTACTTTAACATCATGCTGAAGTTCACGGAATCACAAGCCCATTGTGGACAAGCATTGTCCTGTTGAAACATGGCACCAAGACACTGTCACATGAGGGTCAACACACAAGAATGCAGGATGTCCATGAAGTACTGTTGTGCCATTAGAGTTCCCTCAATCACTAGCAGCTGAGCCCTGTAGTTGTACCCGATAGCTCCCCACATCATGGCACCAGGGGTAAAATCACTGTTCCTTTTCAAAAATGGGATCACTTCACAGGATGCTGCAATATCCATCACTCGCCAGGATGCCACAATATTCACAGACAGCCGTCATCCACTCCAGCGCAGTACCGCAATTCATTGCTGAGGACTATGTGCCACCATTCATCAGCAGTCCATTCTTTTTGGTCATGGCACTACTCCAAATGTGCCTGTTTATGTCGTATCGTTAACTGTAGTCTATTAACTTGTCCTGCTGCTGCTAGTCTCCCACCAACAGAGCAGGATGACACGGAATGTTGTAGGAAGTACATTCCTTGTTCTCGGATGGCCAATGCAAATGTGAAGGGGTGCTTGACGCACAATATAGTGAATCCTTCCTTGTGGTGATCACAGGTGACAGACCATAACCCCGTTGATGATTATGTCTGTCCTCACACTCCTCATATTGGGCCACTGTCAAATCTTAATGCCCCACAAATCTAGATGCTGCACAATTTGACCAGCTGGCCAAACGGAAACACACAAAGAGGCCCTCTTCAAACTCAGATGGTGATAACATGCCTCACGTGAATACCCGATATCTCCGTCTCCTTCAAGTGATCGCTCATCTGATTCTCTTCATACCCTTGATATGCCTTATCAGCTTGTAACACCACTAAACATAAACAACAGTAATGCAAATAAATTTAAATTTTGACAGGTTCCGCCTTGAGCAAACACCAATTTTCTTATTTTCTCCCCGGATACATTTTGCTGAAATTACATCATCAATGGTGTTATTTTTTTTCTTTTTTTTCTATTAAATAACCAGAAAAGTTACCTTTTATACATAGACAAATACAGTTTTCAATTAGGGTATTTAAAAATTTGAAAACAGAAAAAATTTGATACACCTTGTTAACAAATATTGACTCTGTGGTTTTCTGTACTTTGCATTATAGCTGTTTTTCTTTTACAATCTGCAACCACAGAGAACTTAATACAGAAAAATTATTATTTACATTACGAATTTACAAGTGGAAATGTTAGAGAGTTGTGGTTAACATTATTTTTTTCTGTCTGAATGTCTCTCTCTCTCTCTCTCTCTCTCTCTCTCTCTCTCACTCACTCACTCACACACACACACACACACACACACACACACACACACACACACACACACACACACACACACACAGAATAAATGTTAACCATAACAGTCTACCGCTCCTCCCAGTCACAGATTTTCACTATAAATAATAATACAGAAAACCACAGAAATCAAAACATGTTAAAAATGCATATGCAATTTTTTTCTGTTTTCAAATTTGTGAATACTTTACTAAAAGACTGATTTCTATATGTACGGATAGTGCCAACAAGCATGGCTGGGGACAGGTTGAGATGGATAGAGGAGGGGATGGACAGAGTGACTGAGAGCAGGAAATAGACAGAGAGAGGGGTGGAGGGGGAGATGCTTGAGGCAGGTGGCATGTGTACAGGGGTAGTGGGCAGTTGGAAAAGGAAGAGGAGGGGATGGGGACACAAAGGGTGCGGGGGGCAGGCATAGATGTGGTCAATATATTGGTTGAATGTATATACAAGGGAAGCCATGAGAAAATGGCTGGTAAGGGGCCAAAAAAAGAAAGAAAAAACGATGATACTGTAACTGGGCAGAAAAGAAGAAAAAAATATGTTTTCTCAAGGAGGAACCTATCTTTTTTTTAATTATTATTATTAAGTGAACTTGGACACAAGAGTGAACTTATCTATGCATAACCCCCCCCCCCCCTTTTTAAACCAACCAACCAACTTATGTATGACTTATGTATGCAAATGAAGTTACGTGGACATCTAACCATTTCTTGTCGAATATCTACTTTTTTTTTTTTTTTTTTTTTTTGTTGGACAGTGTTTACCACATATAAGTTCAGAGAAGAACAGGCTCTGCTCCTTCTATTCAGCTGCTGTTATTATCTAATACTTCAAGAAGTAATTCTACCCAAGTGACACCGAGAGGTAAGGGGAGTATTGATGGTGGTTGATTAGCAGTTGCCACTGTTGCTGTTTTAGTTAGGGCTGCAACAGCATTGTCATTAGCACCCATACACAATCACACACAAAAAACTACATATCCAAAAGAAAAATCATAACTAATAAAAATCAGAATTTAACTAGACATAAAAAACTTATTATTAGAGTTTGACTGTTGGAAATTATCTCCAGTTTCTTTCATTCCCTCAAACTTCCAACACTGTATAACATATCAAGCATCATGTTGTTGAAGTCTGTAGTTCAGATTGATGCAGCTCTTCACACTAGTCTATCTTGTGCATGTTTCTTCATCTCTGCTTAACTGCTGCAACCTACCTCAATTTGAATCTACTTACTTTGCTCAGGCCCTAGCCTCTCTCCACACTTTTTGCATCCGTACATTCCTCCATTACTAATTTTACTACTCCTTCATACCCCAGGAAGAGTTCTATCAATCTATTCCTTCTTTTAGTCTTGTTGCGCCATGAAGTTCTTTTCTCCCCAATTCAGTGCACTAGATCTTCATTAGCAGCTCAATCTATCCATTGAATCTTGAGCATTGTTCCGTAGCATCACATTTAAAATCTTCTATTATTATTTTCTCTGCACTGTTTATTATCCATGTTTCACTTCCGTATCAGGCTACTCTCACAGAAATACTTCTTAGTACTAAAATTTATATTCATTGTTAACACATTTACCTTTTTCAAAAATGTGTTTCTTGCTGTTGTAGGCCGGGTTTTTACACCCTCTTAGCTTCAGTTATTTTGCTACTGAAATAGTGAAACTCAACCACTCATTTTAATGTCACATTTCTCATCTTCTCAGCACTTTTCTGTAGCTGACAGAATTTCAAGGTTTTTGGCAAACTTTAACATTTTGCAAATACATTTCCTGAGTTTGCTGTCGGACCGTATTGTGTAAATCACACAATATTTCATCGATGCAACTGCTCGACATCATCAGATGGTGGTAGCTACTGCTGTCACTGCTGCAAGGTGTGACTAATGATAATCGTGTGGTGGTATCGAAATTTATGAGGCTGGAAGCAAGCAATATGCCTGTGTGGGAAGACGCCCGCAGCTGAAAAAAGCAGCGCTCCTGGTGCCCCCTGCTCGGAGCCGCAAAAGAGGCTTTCCGTGCATGTGCTGTGGGCAATGAATGTGCTGTGTTTCTATTCGTTCTCCTTGAACTGTAATTCCTTTTTCGAGTACCTCACTGGTTTCTCTGGCTGGTTGCTATATGTATGTGGAGGACAGACTGAAAACTTTCCCCACACCTCCTAACAACAGGCCTCCCTTTCAAGTCCTTGAACTCTTATAACTGCAGTCTGGTTTCTGTCGAGTTGTAGATAGCCTTTCATTCCGTGCACTTTATATCTGGTAACTTCAGAACTTGAAAATGTATTTTCCAGTCAATACTGTCAAAAGCTTTTTTCAAAAATCAGCATGTGTTTCTTGAACCTATCTACGACAATAAATTGCAGGTTCAATATTTCTGAATGTGTTCCTACAGTTCTACATTTTACTATCATATAAAACATCACATAATACTTCTCATTTTTAGTGCTGTCACCAAATAGAATTTACACCCCTTCTACATCATGAGCTGCCTTCTTATGTGCACTCTTTCAGAATGTGGCGTTCAGGTGTTGATACCAGTAAGCCACAAGCACCACATGTGTGTGTTCTCCTGTCAAGATAGAGCTGCAAATGTGTAATCTGAAGAGGGCTGAGAAGCAGTTCAGCTTGATCCAATATCTGTAAGAAGTACACTATGGCAAGGCAGTTAATTTCACTGACTACAGCCTGTTATTACTCAATTCTAGTAAACAATTTTTCCAGTGGACCATGACCCCACACATCAACAAGGGCATTACATATACACGGGAACCAAGTAATGAGCCACAGTGGAGCTGTTTCAAGTCTCCTTGAGCGCTGCAGTTGTTTATTAATTGCCTTTATTCTCTTATGCCCTGGTAGCCTCCAGAATGTTACCTCCTTTCATGAGCTACTACAGGCACAGGAAGGAGTTCTAAATTGACAACATTAGTTTATGAAATAATTTCTATGGCTTTGGCCATGTTTTACTACACACTATTTATTACAGTGACACGTTTCAACAGCATGCTGCCATCTTTAGGTGCACTAAAATTACATGTACAGTATATTACACTAGTCTGAAGTATGGTGAAGTTTATTTGCTGAATTTAATCTTGGATAGAAAGATGCATTTATTTTAGTGTGCACCTGAAGAGAGTTATGTATTTAAAACATTTCATTAGTGTATTTACTTACTTTTTAGCCAAAAATTTATTTGTCTGTCACACAGAGAACAATAATAAGCACATCATCATCACTTAACACATTCAGATGTTTATATCATTCCACCGACTATTAACTGCTAAAATAAATGTATTTTGACTGTTAAGAAAGTACAGTCAGTGATGATACAAGCTTTTCCATGCATGCATATTTATGTCATGGCACACATGAAATAGTATTGATACCTTTTTAACTCTTTATATTATTAGCATGACACATTTTGGCAGCATCTGGTCATCATCCGTTGCACTGCACTTATGTACGTGGAAATTTTGTAAATTTATAGACTTCAAACAATTATATAAATTTATGTAGGATTACATTATATTCTCTGTTGGGTATTGTAAAATGTCATTTTCACTTTTTATGGTTTGTAAGGCTCCCTCCTGTGTTTTGTTTGCTCCAGCCATAGTCAACATTAAAAAAAATATGCACAAAACTTGGGTAATGTTTAGTGTTTAAATAAATATGTCAGTCTTTGGTTATTTTGGGTTACATGAGCTACAATGCATAAAGCTTAGGCAATGTTTACCATTCACATCATACATCATTATTTGGTTATCTTGTGTTGCATAAAGCATAATACTGAGAACAGAGCTGCACATGAGAGAACATATCATGACAGGCTCTGGAGCAGTGAAGATGAGTACTGTGATACTGGGTCAGCCACACAGTTACGCCAATCTGGGAGCTCTAGAGAATCCTAATAATACAACTGGCCACTAAAAGAGTACTGTACATGCATATGCCACAATGTAAAGGAAAAACAAGCACAGTTCCTTTTCTTGTATAATGAAACTATGAGTTGGCTTTTGTCTATTGGCCAGGACAGATGCTCGTTCAGAGAGAAGATGCATTTTAATGGTGTTGCGGTAAAGTATAGCCTAGGATCTGAGACATTTCATTTGGAGAAAGAGTTGTGTAGCTTTGAAATGAGAACCAAGTACACAGATCACAGCACCTTCAATACAAAAAGGCATTTTCTTTCTTTTATTATTCCTTTGTATGGAATTATCAAGGCAAAGGGTGTTTGTGGATTAAACGAAAATTTTATTTCAATTTAGGAACTCAGAGCACTATGCCACAAGTTAAAAAAATGGCTCTGAGCACTATGGGACTTAACTTCTGAGATCATCAGTCCCCTAGAACTTAGAACTACTTAAACCTAACTAACCTAAGGACATCACACACATCCATGCCCGAGGCAGGATTCGAACCTGCGACCGTAGCGGTCACGCGGCTCCTGGCTGAAGCGCCTAGAACCGCTCAGCCATAAATACTCAAAATAAATCTTCCACTCTGTAGTAGAGTGTGCATTGTTATGAAACTTCCAGGCAGATTAAAACTGTGCCTCAGATTGCTACTTGAATTTGGAATCTTGTCTTTCATGGGAAGCTTCCAGGTTTGAGTTCTGGTCCAGGACAGTTTTTATCCACCATGAAGTTTCATTTAAAAATTTTAGTTGGAGGAAAATCTTGTGTTGCAAATGTACTTACAAATATCAATGGATTAATATTGAGATATAAATATTTAAAAAAAATGAGCTCGAATATCTAAAAAATGTGCTAGGTAAATGTTCAGTTTGTGACTGAAGGTACTATGATTTTTTTAAAAAGTTCACAACCAGCCTAGCTGATAGTACAGCTATCTCCTAGGTTAGAATTTTCTAACTGCAAAATCAGTTTTACTGTGCATAATTGAAAGTTTTTGTAATAGTTTACTTCTGCAAAATGCAGTCAAATACACTATTTTCAGTTTCCAGAAGGTTTACACAAGTAAGTTTATTTTACTGGGAAAGTGAGGGTTAGCATTGCCAGCTTAACATTATGAAACAAAAAAGTAGTGAATAGTAATAGTATTAACAGCTGGCTCAGCGCCAGTAAATAACTGGTTTGAGGTATATCTATTCTGCATTACCTGTTACAACCGCCAAGAAAGCCAGAAGACAGAATAAATAATAGCAGCAGTTAGATTCCTTGAGATTATTCCTGTTAATTCTGAAGGTAATATTGGTACAGCAGTGATGTTTTGTTATAAGTGGCCATCTGTCTATCACCGTAGATCCACACAGCTTAACCATCATGGTGTATTGGGTTGCTAACCATCATGGTGTATTGGGTTGCTGTTGCACAAAAAGTAGGTGGAATCCAGCAGTATGTGCAGTGTATGACTTGTCATGCTCATAGTGTGTCAGAACAGATGAAGCATTTTATAGTGCAGGTCCAGTACTCTAAAGAAAACATGTAGCTCTGCATCGTAGATGGTGAATTCGTTTGGTTAGTGTCCCCCAAGAGAACAATTGTTAGAAACATCATAGCAACCAAAGTTGTCCCCCTTCTTACAAGGGAAACTCCCCATCGCAACCCCCCCCCCCCCCCCCCCCCCCAGATTTAGTGGTCAGTTGGCCTTTTGGATAGGCCATCAAACACTGAACACAAATCGAACATGAAAACAGGAAGAAGGTGTACTGAACTGTGGAAAAAGGAGAAAAATAGAAAAAGTTAATGTTACAAATTGAATACGTGTAGTATTGAGCAACATTAACGAGACTTGGGTCATGGTCAATTGGTCATAGTGTTAACTGCGAAGAGGCAGATCCGGGTTCAAGTCTACCTCATGCCTAACACTTTTTTTTTTTTTTTCACAAAATTACAAACTGTCCACCCAGCCATCAGTGTGTCTGTTCGCTGTATTTAAATTTGTGTCCGTGTTGTGACATAAGTCTGTTTGCAACAGCAACATGTAAAGAAGGGACTTCCAGACACGTTATGCCCCTTGCGTTCCGTTTTAGAAGTTTTTACTCTTGAATTCCACTGTTGTAGCATAGTTCACACCTGTTTATTTATTGTTTTCATTTCTGCGAGAGGTCTATGTGGCATCTAACCTGCTCACACTACTCATTACATTTACTTGCAACAGTAGTATATTCTTATCAAGTGACTCATATTCTGTGATGAATGGTGAGAGTAGTCGAGATGCCGCACAGATCTCTCACAGAAATGAAAACAACAGGTAAACAGGTCTGAAATATGTTACAATGGTGGAATTCAAGAGCCAAAGCTTCTAAAACGGAATGCAAGAGGCATAACATGTGGTACCTATGTGGAAGAAACAGGAGGTATGTACATCTGGAGGTCCCTTTGTTACATGTTGCTGTTGCAAACGGATATAGTGCCACAACACATCCATAAATTTGAATACAGCAGACACGTCAATGACCGAATGGACAGTTCGTAATTTTGTGAAAAAACTGTTGGGCACAAGGTAGATTTGAACCTGGATCTCCCCCTGTGCAGTGTAACACCGTGACCCAGATCTTGTTAATGTCGCTCAGTATTGCATATGTTAAATTTGTAATGTTCACTGTTTCTGTTTTTCTTCTTTTCTCCTTTTCATATTTCATCTGTGTTTAGTTTTTGACGGGCTGTCCAATGGGCCAACTGACCACTAAATCTGAGGGTGGTGCAATGAGGAGTTTCCCTCATTAGACCTATTTTTGGTAGTCACACAGGTTTAATTTGTCACCTCAAAAACATAAACTGATTTAATTAATCTTTTTGTTTGTCAGCAGGTGGATGTCTGCAGTTATGGTACACATTGAAATACATGTATCACAGCACATTGCCAGAGAAGCCGAAACATTATGGCACAGTCAAGCTCTACTTTGTCAATGGGCTGTCCCATTTTGGTTGCCTTCTCTAGCAGCATGCTGTGCTACTGTGGAGGAGGGATTTTAATGTGTAGCATGACTGCAGGCATCCACCTGATAACAAACAAAAAGATTAATTATGTAATTTAATTTTTTTGAGGTGATAATTAAAACTGTATGACTACTTGTATCAATGTGTGAGATTTGGATATAAGCACGGATGACTGAATATGCCCTAAAATAATATTTTAATGATCTGGAGTACACCCTCTTGTATGTTAGTACTCAAAGTGATTTTGGTCTTTACCTTGAACAATGATACAGACTTTCGTGGTCCCTTACTAAGGGCCAAAGTTAGTACGCCCATCATGACAAATAAGCAGCACTGAAACTGGCTCTTTATTTTAATCACTACAGTGTTCGTTTTGATTGCATGTGTCATAACACTCAATTTGCTCTCTTGAAGATCTCACTTTTTCAACTCAATCCTGTCTCTTAGTATGGTCCTGACTCAATATCTGAAGTAGCAAAAAGAGAGGAAGGATTGTATTACAATGGGTAGTATCATCTCCAGAACTCAAAATATATGTGACTTAACAGTTGTCTGGTTTCAAGAACACAGACTTAGGAAGGTATGAAGGTTAAGGTTTAACACCCCCTCATCAATGGAAGTGAAACTCAAGCAGAGATTGCTCAACGACAGGGAAGGAGCAAGGACAGGGAAGGAAACTGGCCATTCTTCTCCTAGAAATTCAATCTGACGGGCATTCATTGAATACCAAATCTTGATGACTGGTTGAGCATTTGTGCAGTGTATTGCTGGTGGCTTGATCCACCCACATACTACACAACATAGTCCTGTGAATGCTGCTCTGTCAGATGCAAACAGCACATGACTCCAGCAAACTTCCTAGTATTCATATGCTGAACAGCCTTCACATGACCTGCTCCTGTGGCTCCTGACCACTGCGAAAGGAGCCTCTACTGTAAAGAGTCTCCAAGAATAGCATATCAGACCAAGACAATGATAGTGTAAACCAATCTTGAACCTACTTAGGGCAGTGCTACCAATTGTAACAGACTCAGTGCACTCTTTTGCACCCTCGAGGAACCACAACATATATGTGACATTTCTTGTAATACACCAGAACAATTTACATTCTTTTGGCTGAGAAATTTTTTATATTGTCATGTTCTTGCTTGTCTCTTGTAGAAATAAACTTCTATTATTCATTGCTACCTCGGAACCTTCGTGCTTTCTGCATGCACCATCCCACAGCAGGATACTTTAAGTTGGACCTATGTCTCTTGAATGTTGCAACCACACTGAGATGGTGGTTACCTATTCTCTCCAAGGTCTATCCTAAGTAGATGCCGAGGGAAACACTACAAGAGCCGCCATCGGGGGTACAATTTGCACATACAACTAAAGCACATATATGATCAAAAAAGAGTAAAATTTTAACTTCACATTTTAAATGCTTTTAAAATTTTCATTTCCACTAACTTACTCAATGGAATTTTTTATATGAATGTGTCAATGTACTCACTTGTTAATACACTCTTGCAGTAGCTGAGAAATTGGGGATATGGTTTTGACAGCATCTAGAGTAACATTCTTAATACCATATGACACCAATGCATCTCTGTAAAGAAATCAATGTAATTCATCAAAAAATACCCAAATAGTTAATAAAATGTCACATTTACATAAGTATTAACAAATAAGAAACTCTATCACTCATTTTTCTTTACTGATAGGACTCGTACATAATTTCTACCCAGCACTTAGCAAAATAAATCTTTCAAACTCATCATATAAGTAATTAATTTGTTGCAAAGTCATGACCTAAAACATTCAGTTCAGTAAGGAAGTGTACACATATTTCATGGACCTCATTAGAAGCAACTAGTATAGAATTATGAGAACACTGTGGTAACGAGTCATAAGCTGTTTAAATTTAAATGAGTATATTTTCCCCAAATCTCTCGATTACTTGGCAATATATATGCTCAAGAAGTTAAAGGAAATCAAAAGGCTGGCAGTTTTAATGAACACACTCTATCAAGTGGTAAGTAAAGAGGCAAATGGCTCACTGCAATAAATGGTGTTCTGATACTTTATTGTGGGATGTATATTTAAGCTATGTTTGTATTACGCAATAACTGTGCACTAAAATGTCTGTCATTTATACATTAAATAAAAGTTCACAATGAAACTTCAACCACATAAAATAAAATAAATAACAATGTTTAAATATCAGTCTAGAAAGTGGTATAAACTAAAAGCTTGAAATTATATTTGTTTAAATATTTCATTTAGAAGAGTGGGAAAAGGGAGAACAAAAGACTGGAGTCATCGAGTGTGCTTAGCTGATCGTACATGAGACAACTAGGTATGAAAGTCAATTTCATTTTCATATTAAAATGTTGCATGTAGATGAAGGTGCCACATATAGTTAATACCTGTGCAAGATAGATGTCAAATTAAAAATAAACTGAAAATTACTTTTGCCACATTTACAGTAACTTCAGAGAAAGTGCACTCTTTGAAACAGTTGAGACAATCTCTTTTCATATTGTGTGCTTCACATCTCTAGCAGAAAGTTGAATGATTTAGGCTTTACTTTACTACTATTACAGTTTGCTATAATCGAAATCACTCTAATTTTAACTCAAATTTGAGGAACTTAATGCATTTGAAATTCAGAGATCACACTTGTTCGGCTGTACATACTTACTAGGCCAATGTGAAGTCTCAACTTTAACTAACATGCAAGTTTTGGAAATAGTTTTGTCTAATTAATGCTGTTCTAAGGAGTTTTTGGGCTCATCAAAATATTATACTGTAAGTAAGGTCATTTGTGGAAACAGTTTGACGTACGGCAATTTTGCTGCAAACATGCAGAAGCTTTCTATGTGGGCATCACAGTGAATGATCCATTGACCTGCATGAATGGTCACTGTTGTGCCGTAAATCTTCACTACCCAGTTGCAGAGCACACTGCTTGCAATGTAATCCAGTTCAAATAGCTGCTAGATAACCCATGCCGTCTGAACCCTCTCCCTGAAACACTAAGTACTCGAAATTGAGCAAGGAGAAACTGTCTTTAACAGACAACCACTAATCCTATAACCTATCCGGCTTCAATCCTTGCAAGGATTTATGCTCCACCTGTCTGACCATTTATAGTTTCCTTGGGACTCCAATGTCTCCCACACTGTGTTTTCAGTGTCTTCCTCTATCCTGTCCTTCCCTCAAATGTGTGCAAATAAATCATTAATTCCGCTTGTACTCTTGAAAGCTGTTGTTGCTCACATATTCATACTTTCCTCTACTACTTTCCCATTGAGAGAGAGAAAGAGAGAGAGAGAGAGAGAGAGAATGTGATGTGCATGTAAAAAAAAAGGTTAAAATTTCAGAGAAATTGGATGACTTATTCAAGAGAAAGAGATTCGAGATTCACAAAGTTGAAAAAATGAGTAACATGCCAGTCCAACTCTGGCCCTTATGCAAGCAGTTATTGAGATTGGCATTGCTGCCAGATGTTCTCCTGAGCGATACTGTACCAAATATGTCCAAATCGTATGCTAGATCATAAAACATTCTCAACTGCAGAGGAATCTGGCACCTTGCTGGCCAAGGTAGAATTAGGCACACATGATGAAAAGCAGCAGAAACTCTCGCTGTGTGTGGATGGGCATTATTTTGCTGAAATTTTGTCCAGGATGGCTTGCCATAAAGGGCAACAAAATGGGGCATAGGATATTGTCGATGTACCACTGTGCTATAAGGGCAGCATGAATGACAGCCAAAGGGGTTCTTCTACGGAAAGAAACTGCAGCCCAGACCATCACTCCTGGATGTCAGGCCATGTGGCGGGTGAGTCAGGTTGCTATCCCACCACTGTCCAGTGCAACTCCAGACACATTTTAGGTGGCCATCAGGACTCAGTTTGAAGGGGACTCGTTACTGAAGACAATTATACTCCAATTAATGAGATTTCAGGCTGAAGATGTGTCTGGAGATGCCCCGCACACAGCGAGAGATTCTACTGCTTGCCTTCTAGTTTATTGTTGTAGTTAACATAAAGGAACTCAATCTAACATAATTTTATTTTATCAAATAATCCACACTTGAGCGGTCTCTCATGTTTCATCAGAATGGCCAATTAATGATGTGCTTCCAGATATTCTGTCGAGCTGTTGTTTCCACCTTATGCAAAATATTTTAAAGACTGACCCAGCCATCTTTTTCAGGGGCTGCAAGTTTTGCTGTTATTTGCACTCACTGCCTGGACTCCAACCAGAACTCGCAGCATCTGGAATAGAGGGCTCTTGATAGTTGTCAAAATACTGTGGATAAAATGGAAACAACAACTTGGCAGAACACTTGGAAACACACCATTAGACACTCAAGTAGTTTCAGAAACAAGGAATTGGTTTTTATTATACTTAAATATAGCTCAAAATTTATTCAGTGCTGTCAAAATTTTACCTGAAATAATGTGGATTGAAAACAATCTTTTTCAATAATTGTTTCATCAGCAATTTGTCATTGGTAGGGATTAAGCTCACCACCTTAACTGATAAATTATGCAGTAAAGAAGAAAAATTTGTATCCTGAAAGAAACAAGTGTATCATTTTTAGAGTAAGGCAACAAAAACATATATCACAACTTCATACATCAAAATGCATTCAATGACAAAATTTACTTGTCCCCTAACATTTGTGAATTCTCAGTTATTACATACCTTGTTGTGAAATAAGAATAACAAATCACATAAGAAGAAGATTTCTATCCTGGTAAACCAGTGATTTACGAAGTTCAGTTTCTGTGTTACCAGATCACTGAGATAGTTTACCATATTTTCATTGATAAATGATGTGCATATCTGAAATAAAGCAATGGAAAAATGTTTATAATATGTTCCTATAACATACACCATTTTTTACATCAGCACTGACTGGTCACCCATGATATAAATTTTCTCTTCCCATATACTTCTGGACTTTTATTTTACTTTATTCTTTTTGCATCATGAAGTCAGATAAACCATTGTTTTTGGAGCCAAGGCAAATGGATGACTGTAGGGGGCAAGCTGTGCATACCACATGTCAGTGAATGGCATACTCAATGATCTAAAGACATCTGTGAGTGAACAGGTGTATCAATTAGCCAGTTACTCATACAGAAAGAACTGGATCAGAACTCATACAGACAACTTTTAATAAAACAGTAGAATCCTTATTTTGAAATTTTCTACAATTCAGCTTGTAGGATCAAACTGGAAAACAGAAAAAGTAAGGGAAGAACAGTCAGCCTAAATCCTGGACTGAGATGGCAATAAGGTACAGGAATAATTAGAACCCTGAACTAAAAGCCCTGATGCAAATTCCAGAGTATTCCTAGTAATGAACTGTATAAGGCTGACACAAAAAAAACGATTGGTAGATAGTTACATAAACAAAAATTGAAACATGGAATGCCAACTTACCTACATCAGTGCTTTTTCAGAGTGCGTGAAAGTGCATGCACTCACACACAGAACTGTACACAAAAACTTTGGCCAAATTGTTGGAACAATGCAGGTGTGCAGGTGTGTGTGTGTGTGTGTGTGTGTGTGTGTGTGTGTGTGTGTGTGTGTGTGTGTGTGTTTTCCAAACAAGAATACACATATAAATGTGTGATCATGTTCCAGTTCTTATTTATGTGCTTATCTGTTGGACAATACCTTCACTATATAGTGAGTGGCCATTTATGCTCATTTCGTAGTTTGTTTCCACTAAATATTATCCAGCACCACATTGACAAGATATTAAAAAAAGGAAAGGAATGGAATAATATGCAAACAATGAGGTGACAAGTAATGGATGCAGGAGGATGAGTAAAAAAACAGGACAGAAGTTAGATGCCAGACACAAAGAAAACACAAAAAAAATGGTAATAATAAAACCCCACAGGCCAAAATGAAGTATGCAATTAAAAGTGAGTGGATGACAAAAACTGTAGATTCTGTCTGTCAATGCCCATTGTTTCTATATCCAACGAATGGGGACTGTCTCCAACACATACTGTACGTGTACGCACATACTCTTTTTTTCTTTAAATTTTTCTTTTAATTTTCTGAGTCATGATTTCAATGATACTGTCTTTCGATTCATACAATCATGAACAAATGAAATGACATATGACATAATTTGAACACAATTTATACTTCTAAGTGCAAAGCAAAATGTATCAAAGGGTAAAAACATTATCCAACAGCATGTTGTCACTTGTGACTTACTATGGGAAAGCTGGTAGAATTTTTAGTAATGTCCAACTGACAATGATTTGTTGAATGATTGATTCTGCTACAACCTGCTATGCCAATATCACTGTCTTTTTATTTAATAAACTCACCTTTGCGCATAGTCCTTTATGGATACTAAATGCATCCCTTAACAAACATGTCAAACCTCCGAAGAATGGGAAGAGAGATGAGGCTTGCAGGATAGGAGTAACTTTTTGTCCACCCCACAAAAGACCTCCTAATGAAGGCAAAGCTTCAGGATCACGTCGCGTGCCAGAAAAGCCCTTGTACAGCAAGCATGAGGTCCGTCTAGGCAAAACATTAAAAGACAGACATAAAAAATCTCTAACTAAATTAAAATATGATTTAAAATTCTGATGTGTAACAAGAAATCGTACACTGTGGTTATCCTGAGTTTGAAACATGTTTTGCAACAATGTTTGCAGCATTGTTTGCAGCCACTAGAACATGTTGCACACATGGAAATAGCTATATGTGGCAGTGTCAGTGTGGATGATAGGAGACACTGTTTCCAGCCTGCTACCGCTGAATGTGAACTGTATGTCACTAATGCTATGACTTATTTCTGCTAGCTTATAGAAATTGTGTTGTTTCAAAGAGCGTGATAAGTCTAAATATCTGGTGTCATGTGAAGACAATATACATTTGATGTTATCGTACTCTACGACATAGAGCCCTGTGAAATGTGTGAAATGCAGACTATAACAATTCAAAGTTAATACAGAATTCAACAGAGGTAATTGCTGGTGTGCTCAACGTCAGCAGCAGTGATATATAAAATAAAGTGAGATCTCTGTCAAGACAGAGAAGAAAAATTGTATCAGATCCTCTCTGAAACTGCAGGTGGTAAGTGAACATTTCAGTATACATAATTACAATATTATGAAAAGGATAGTTACATAAAATGTAAATAAAACACACTTCAATAATTGGAGTGTCTCTGAATAGCCCTTGAACCCATGCTTCACAAACTGCAGGAACTATCTGAGATATGGGTGGGTGGCTTTAAATATGGAATAAATGTGCAGAGCTTTGAAATGAATATATTATTGCCGATAACCAAATATTAACAGCAATTGTCTGTTTCAAGGGAATCGCTTTTCTGAAACTTGTATCTTTCTTTGAAACAAATGATTATATCAGATTTGTTAGATTTTAAAATTGGCAGTGACATCCTAGTGACATCCTAGTGAAATTACAAAAAAAAAAACAGCACTTTTTTCCACATTTGTTCAACATATTATTCCCACCACATCCTCTATAGTATATTTTTGTCCAGCACAATGACTACACCTTTGTCTTCATCTGTTTATATTGCTAAGTATTCATAATGCAGTACCACATTAATTAATTTATGCTTTATGCTGGGCATAGTGCAGTACACAACAAATATATACAATGTGAATACACATACAGAACTATTTATTACTAGCATGGGTGGGGACATGAACAAGATATATAGCTGCAGACATTTTTTGGACTTGATCATAAGTACTGTTGCAAACAGAAACATGTTTTCAAATTTAGGGTAAATGTGGTTTTACATATTTAGTCTTGTTTCTTACAAAAAACTGAAAGAATTGGATCACAATTTTGTCAATTCTGTGTCTTACTCAAACATTCAATCCCACAGAAGTGCTCCACTTCATTCTAAATCGTTGATTAACAATAAACAAAACAAATATATCGCAAGCAAGAGAAACAATCAGCTGCAGATACAAAGCAGAAGATATTTCAAGGAATATGAGCTTGTTTCGATACTTTTCTAAAGTTGGAGTTAGAGAGAGAGAGAGATAGAGAGAGAGAGAGAGAGAGAGAGAGAGAGAGAGAGAGAGAGAGAGAGAGAGAGACCAATGCAACTGTAGCACTGAGAAAAGCTACTACATCCAGCATTAATTGTACCCTTTTTGCAAGCAATAGTTACTGTAAAATTTATAGGGCAAGGTGTGATTTATCTCCAAAATTCAACCATTTATATTCATGCAGGTAATGCTCTTTGGATACTGCTCATTTTACCTTTTTATTCATTTTTCTTGATTTTCTTGCTCAAGTCTCTCCAGTTCACATGTTATAAGTTTTGGTTATTACTTTGGTATCAACAACAAATAACAGCTGATTAAAAAAGAAGGATGAATTTCAGTTGTTTATTACAAACTATAAAAGATAGATACATATTATGCATGTCACAGGATAGAGGAAGGTTCAAAGTTTTGACAAATTTGCACTGCTTTTTGTTTGTAGCAACATGGTGACTACACCCCAAGACAATTCATTTACATACAAATTTGTGCAAAGAAAATTCATTTTTCAACTGCAACACGCATACCCCCATCAGTTCAACAAGAAGCTGCCTCTGCACATGCAGACTGGCATGCAACATTCTAACAAGCTGGTTGCATTTGCAAAGGGAAGAGCACTTATCAGCCATGCACATCCGATGAAAATGTCAAGCATATCTGAGATGTGTTCCCATTGAGTATTCAGAAGTCCCCAAGATGGGTGGGTCAGGGACTTCAATTACCTCAAACAACAGTGTAGCATCTTCTAAAATGCTGCTTGCACATAAAGCCTTACAAGTTGCAGTTAGTGCAGCAATTGCATCCTGGCAAACATAATGAAACACACAAATTTTGCATTTCAATTCTCCAGGTTATGGCAGAGGACATTTTTTTCCATGTGACTCATCTTTTTGGACAAATCGACATTTCATCTATTGGGTAAAGTAAACCACCATAATGTAAGAATTTGAGGGGTCACAAAATCCTGGCTTTGTCATCAAACATAACAGAGAGACACAGAAACTGAATGTGTTTTGTGCTGTTTCTGTTCACTAAGTTTATGGACCTTTCTTTTTTGCGGAGGAAACTGTGACAGGAATGTCACATCTTTACACGTGATGGTACCCTGCATCACTTTCAGCTTGAGGTGGCACATTATCTTAACAACACTATCCCACAACAATGGATTGGAAGAGGTGGACAACAAGAGCTTGTTCATTACTTCTGGCCTCCCAGGTCACCAGTCCACACACCTAATGATTTTTTTTTCTGTAGGGGAACTAAAAGAGAGTCTTTGTCCCACCTATAGCAGCTACTCTTCAAGAGCTGAGAAACCAAATTGTTGAAGCTGTTGATTCAATAAACAGGAACATGCTGATTTGTGTGCCAAATGAAATGGACTACCATTTTGATGTTGAGTGTATAGTATAGAGTGTGTGTGAACACAAAACTTTGAACCTCCCTCTGCCCAGTGACATGCACAATATGTTTCTGTCTTTCATAGTTGCTCTGTAATAAATAAATGAAATCTGTTCTCTCTATCTTTATAAATCACTCTGTATGTTCATAATTTTATATAACGCCTACAGTGGTACCATATTTAATATTTCACTTTGTTATTCAGTACTCAGATTATCAACAGGTGACTATTTGCAGCATTTTAACATTTCATACTATGCTGTTTGTAACCTAAATACACTCCTGGAAATGGAAAAAAGAACACATTGACACCGGTGTGTCAGACCCACCATACTTGCTCCGGACACTGCGAGAGGGCTGTACAAGCAATGATCACACGCACGGCACAGCGGACACACCAGGAACCGCGGTGTCGGCCGTCGAATGGCGCTAGCTGCGCAGCATTTGTGCACCGCCGCCGTCAGTGTCAGCCAGTTTGCCGTGGCATACGGAGCTCCATCGCAGTCTTTAACACTGGTAGCATGCCGCGACAGCGTGGACGTGAACCGTATGTGCAGTTGACGGACTTTGAGTGAGGGCGTATAGTGGGCATGCGGGAGGCTGGGTGGACGTACCGCCGAATTGCTCAACACGTGGGGCGTGAAGTCTCCACAGTACATCGATGTTGTCGCCAGTGGTCGGCGGAAGGTGCACGTGTCCGTCGACCTGGGACCGGACCACAGCGACGCACGGATGCACGCCAAGACCGTAGGATCCTACACAGTGCCGTAGGGGACCGCACCGCCACTTCCCAGCAAATTAGGGACACTGTTGCTCCTGGGGTATCGGCGAGGACCATTCGCAACCGTCTCCATGAAGCTGGGCTACGGTCCCGCACACCGTTAGGCCGTCTTCCGCTCACGCCCCAACATCATGCAGCCCGCCTCCAGTGGTGTCGCGACAGGCGTGAATGGAGGGACGAATGGAGACGTGTCGTCTTCAGCGATGAGAGTCGCTTCTGCCTTGGTGCCAATGATGGTCGTATGCGTGTTTGGCGCCGTGCAGGTGAGCGCCACAATCAGGACTGCATACGACCGAGGCACACAGGGCCAACACCCGGCATCATGGTGTGGGGAGCGATCTCTTACACTGGCTGTACACCACTGGTGATCGTCGAGGGGACACTGAATAGTGCACAGTACATCCAAACCGTCATCGAACCCATCGTTCTACCATTCCTAGACCGGCAAGGGAACTTGCTGTTCCAACAGGACAATGCACGTCCGCATGTATCCCGTGCCACCCAACGTGCTCTAGAAGGTGTAAGTCAACTACCCTGGCCAGCAAGATCTCCAGATCTGTCCCCCATTGAGCATGTTTGGGACTGGATGAAGCGTCGTCTCACGCGGTCTGCACGTCCAGCACGAACGCTGGTCCAACTGAGGCGCCAAGTGGAAATGGCATGGCAAGCCGTTCCACAGGACTACATCCAGCATCTCTACGATCGTCTCCATGGGAGAATAGCAGCCTGCATTGCTGCGAAAGGTGGATATACACTGTACTAGTGCCGACATTGTGCATGCTCTGTTGCCTGTGTCTCTGTGCCTGTGGTTCTGTCAGTGTGATCATGTGATGTATCTGACCCCAGGAATGTGTCAATAAAGTTTCCCCTTCCTGGGACAATGAATTTACGGTGTTCTTATTTCAATTTCCAGGAGTGTATTTACAAAATCAGTGATTTTTTTCATTCATTATTCTGTGTTGTACAGAGAAACTTCATACAAAGTTTCACAGTCTGTGACCTATTTAATTTTATACATAAATTTCAAAAAAAATTACAGAGCACTCACTTTATGTCTTTTGTAAGGTTTCCATAGTTGACGCTTTGTAGAAACGATGCAATCTTACTGCCTACAAGTTTTTCAATTTGTTCCAGTTGTGACACCATATCATTTGCCTTTGTGATGAGAATAAAAACATAGTTTAGTAAGAATCACAAATCCATTTGTTTGAAGAAAGTAGTGTTATCATTCTTGGACAGAAACCTTACCATATTTTGACAGCAGGAGTACATGTTTGCTAGGCAGCAGAAGTTAGCTGATAACAATTTAAAACCTGAAAACTATGAAGAAAAGTTTTATTGCTTTGTTGTTTATATATTCATTTCATTAGGAAAGCACACATATCATCCATTTCAACAAAAAATGACACACAGTTGTTTAATGTGTTTTATAAGCAAAAATTTTGTGCAATAAAACTTCCAAAAATAATTGCTACAAACTGAACATAAAGTACAAATTTAACTTGCAACGATTATTAATTTAATAACTACAAGCAGCCTCTCACAAATGACTACTTGTTCCAGCAGTGCTGATTCTCATTCTTCTGAGCATCTCTTTTTTTATTATTATAAGTCACATTGCATTTCACTTGTCCCAAATTCTTGTAAATAATCACAAGCATTTCATTTGTCTTGATTCTTGTTAACTAACTTTACAATGAAAATCAGAATTCCTATTTTTATGATTCTCTAACAACTGGACCTTAACACGTGATTTGGTTCAGTTTCTTTAGAGGAACCAACAAAGATGTATTCGAGTATTTCTTCTTCTGTTTACAACTTCTGAATGTGAAAATGAGCACTGCTCCAAAATAATTTGAGATGACAAATATTTTACTTCCTTCTAGATTATGCTTCTTCCAGGGTCATTTCATGCAAAGTCCTGTAAGATGGAGGAGAGAAACAGCTTTCCACATTGTTCTTCATTTAAACATCATGGGTGAGTAAGTTTAAAAGAGAAACTAGTGAATCTATGAACAATTGTTCTCACAATTAGTTATGTACTCCATTTTTGGAGTATGAAGTATGGTTGTCTGATGTTTCACTTCTGCATAAAATTTTCATGTATAAAACACCTTTCATTCTTGGCAGACAATATGCAAATATTCTGTACAGTCCAAATGTCCAAACAATATGTAGTAAGTTGGTTCTCATTAAAAAAGAATAAAAAATGTTATTTTTTTTAAACATCAGTCAATGAAGTCTACACTAGTCCGCAGATATATGAGTGCATTAGTAAAAACTTCAGTCAGTGAGAGAAGTAGGGTTTTAAAGGAAGTTTGGATCGGTTACCTTCCACACATTACACAGGTATTAAGTTTTTATGTAGAGTATACAAGCATCAGACTGCACAACTGAGATGGTTATCACACTAGACTCGCACTTGGGAGATGGAGGGTCTGTATGGTTCCCCTTTCTTGATTGCAGTTAACAACAGAATGCTTCCTCTAAAAAGGACAAAATCCATGTTTGTGCCAATTTCAATCTAACGGACATTCACCAATTTAATATTTCCCTTTATATACCTCACAAGAATATCAAAATGAGGGTCTGCAATACCTTCTACTAGAGTACTTAATATTTTAAACACAATTCACTAGCACAATTTGACAAATGTGGAGATGCATCAGGATACATGTACTGTGCTGTAACTTCCAGCATTACCTGCTGCTGTTATTAAGAGAAATAATGCTTTTGTCAATAGTTAATTGTTTTGATTTTACTCTGATTGTTCTTTCCTTAATGAGCAAGTTTATTATATTTATAATACCTTGGGCATTTGGGACTGTGGTACACATTTTTCACAGTGATATTTTCTTTAAGTTAATTATGAACATTGCCAGACAATGATTTACAGCAAATCCTTCCAGTCCTACAATTATTTTTTCCTCATCTAATAAGTGTATTCAAATTATCAAATCCATTGCCATCAGCTTGGACTCAATAACTGCTCCATTCATCTCTTACAATGAAACAGTTATATAAAAATTTTGAAGAGATTAGAACAACAACTTGTTCTTGAGAGTTCACAATTTCTCACACCCTTGTCTCAGCTTATTCCATGACCCTTACATTTGTTTCATTTTCAGAACGCACAGTCACTGATAAATAAATTAATATAATTACTTTCATTATTAATCGATATTGTGATGTCATTCATAAATATTTTCAGACTGACGGTAAGTCATCAGAATGAACAGCCATCTGCATCATTATCTCTGCACTGAGGTTTTTCAATCACTAGCAGCTTGTTGATACTGGGATGTGACATATCAGCATTTGAATCACAAAGTTTTGATGATTCTATATGTAGACATAGGTTGGATTGAGCAGGATTACCTATTCTTCAACTTGATGGAAAATTTTAAAATTTACTGAATAGTCTCTCAACAGAGTAGTAACAAATATCTATATTTGTAAGATGGCTTCAATAACAACACAGTCAAGTAGCAATATCATTAGTTACAATCAGTTATTTGTCATTGTTTGTTTTATTACCACCATTTTATACCTAATTCATAAAACCAACTACAAGCCAGAAATCAGTTTTTTCCCCTTTTTTGCATAGTT
Source organism: Schistocerca serialis cubense (assembly GCF_023864345.2). Taxonomy (NCBI): domain Eukaryota; kingdom Metazoa; phylum Arthropoda; class Insecta; order Orthoptera; family Acrididae; genus Schistocerca; species Schistocerca serialis. The sequence goes on from NC_064642.1 coordinate 612,059,125, forward strand.
AACTTCTAAAATACTGGCAATTGCTAGCACAGTCAGAAAACACGTGTATGCACTTACTTCTGAATGACATCACTTCTGGATGACATAACCTTCATTCACTGAAGAACAAAAATGCTTAAAATAATTTAGGAGTAGAAGAGACCACTCAAAAAAAGGAGAGAGAGAAGCGTTGAGCCACTGGTAGGCATATGAGAAAGAATGAAAACTTTGCTATCATTGTAAAAAGTCTTTTGACAAGCTAGAGTAAAAGTGTACACACACACACACACACACACACACACACACACCTAACTGTACCATCTGGACACAATGCCAGAACTGCATGTCGGCAGGTGGATTGGGGTGATGGTTGTGTCAGATGGGGTCGGTAGAGGGAAAAAGAGGATGGAAGCTGAATGAAGGTGGATGGTGGCTTGGTTGGAAGCACCAGATCTGCAGGACAAGAATGCAGGAGAAAGTGGTGACAGCTGCAAGGGCTGGGTGTGCGATGCACAGCCACTGCTGCCATAGAGGTGTGGCACATGATGGAGATGATATGGAGGTGTGGATTGGGAGGGGATGACAGGACAGAGGAAGTGGGGAACCATTGCATACAAGGTGTAGGGACATTAGCTTAGCAGGATTTAAGCCAGAAGTACTATGGTACACAAGGATGCAATGCAAGGGTAACTCCCATCTACGTAGTTCAGAAAAGCTGGTGTTGCAGGGAAGGATCCACATGGCATGGGTTGTGAAGCAGCCATTGAGTTTGGGCACATTCTGCTCAGCAGTATATTGTTTCACTATGTGATAAATTGTGTTTATGACCACATTTTGGTAGAGGCCATTCAGTCTGGTTGACAGCTAGTTGGTGATTACTCTCACATAAAATGCCGTGCAGAAATTGCAGCAGAGCTGCTATATGACACAGCAGCTTTCACAGTGTACTGTAATGGCAATTTGGAGCATACTGCTGTCTTTCTCTGCTGAATGACATAAGGGTACATATTTCTATTAAGGAAAATTTTACTTATTATGATGTTTTAAAAATTACTTCATGAGTGTGTCTGGTATATTTTGCATGTTCATACATGGGGGTCAGAGCAACACTGCGACGTGTACTTCACCGGAAGAGGACTAGATCCTAGCTGGTCAGAGAAACACCATTGCTCACTGGCCAAAGATCTGTAGAAGAACCCGCCATTTTATTCAAGTCCCTATGTCAATTTTTTTTTTCCTAATTGTAAAAACAAAAATAGCTACATAAGGAAGTCATGCATCTTTCTGTCCTGTTCCATTCTGTTCATGTTTAGTCATGCTTGCTGATACTTGAATGAGATTAAAGTTTCATTGTGGTGAATACTGTATGCTATTATACGGGATGACAATTATTGAACTATATGAAGAAAAAACATAAATTAGTTACAAACTATGGCACGTACACACTTTATTCAAAATGTAAACATCACTACAGATATTTGGATTTTGGTTATGACATGTTCAATATACCTGCCATCATTGGCAATGATGTGCCACAAACGAATAGAGAAATTCTGCATGACCCACTGAAGTGTTGGAACATCAATGCTATCAATGACTTCCTGAATGGCTGTTTTCAGTTCAGCAATGGTTTTGGGATTATTGCTGTATACCTTGTCTTCAATATAGCCTCACAAAAAGGAATCACATGTGTTCAGATCCGGAGAACATGGTGACCATCCAATGCCCATGCCAGTGGCCTCTAGGTACCCCAGAGCCGGAATACGGTCCCCACATTGCTCCTCCAGGACATCAAATACTCTCCTGCTTCAATGGGGTCAAGTTCCATCTTGCATGAACCGCATCTTGTCAAAATCAATGTCACTCAGAATAATGGGCATGAAATCAACTTTCAAAACCTTCACGTATTGTTTGGTAGTCATTGTGCCATCACAGAATATAACACCAATTATTCTGTGACTGCAAAATGCACACTACACAGTCGCCCACTGAGGGTAAAGAGACTTCTTGATCATGAAATGAGGGTTCTCAGTCTCCCAAATGCATCAATTTTGCTTATTGATGAACCTATCCAAATGAAAGTGGGCTTTGTCTCTAAACCATGCAACATGCACATGCTAATTCCCATCATGCCCCACAGCCAACCACGCAAACCATCCAGAAGTTACGATGTTTTTATTTCATACAGTTCAATAATTGTCAAAACCAACGGGAACTTATTGTGTGGTGATAAGTATTTTAAGTGTTGAATTTCATGAAAGTAAATATCATCCTGCACCTTTTAATTTCAAATAACTATCCTGCATCATAATGGTGATCTCAGGGATTTTACAGAAAGATAAGTGATCAAAATTTTGACTGCTGCAGAAAAGATAAAGATAACAAGATCTTTGGTCACTGCATACTTGAATGAAACAAGTTACAAAGAAAATATGAAATAATTAATATTTATGAAAATAATTATGCTGTATGTGATACAGTCTGGAGAAGTTTAATACCTACAAATTGTGCTTGTGCAATTCATATATATAAATTTTAACCTACTGGAGAATTATTCGTCTGACTCTGTAAAAACACTAATGGCTGAACATTAGTGCTGAATCTCTGGTCAACACTACTGTAAAAAAACCAATAATATTTGGAATCAGATAATTTCTATCATCCATGTAATGGACACTTTCTGGATACTTATTAATACATAGTCTCACAGTGGACTTGTTGACAAAGTGGGAGTATTTATATAAGCACATGTCTGACTGTGGATAATATGTAATTTCATTATTTTTTTTAAATCGATTATTTTCATTGATACAATAACTTGGACATACGCAAACAAATTAATATGTTCATGATGCACCAGCATACGGTCGTTTAAAGTACAGCATATCACAGCAACAGGCTAGAACCCAAATAAACCAAACCAAGTTCCAGTCCTGTTCAAAAGCCTCACCTTCAGCCCAACAAGTTTAACAATGCCAGGCTCGTTACAGACCAATTCTTCATCTCCCAATCCCTACAGTGGAAACATTGCTTTGTTACCAATCCCTTCAATGAAAGCCAACATAATCCCAACATTGATTCTTGCCTTTCCAGTTCGTACTACCAGTCAACCGTGACCCTCCTTCTCCCCCACCCACCCATCCTCTGGTCACCTTCCATGGAATCCTTACCCCCAGTCTGGCCTCACCATACTTCCCTAGGTCCCTTCCCAAGAACATAAAACTCTCAACAGAAGAAAGTGCTGACATTTGCAACCTCAAAAAAGAACCCAAGTTAATCGTCCTCCCTGGAAATGAAGGCTCTACCATTATCATGCTGAATCACAGTGACTACCTGACAGAAGGCATCCACCAACTGCCTGATGTCTCCAACTCCAGGCTCTGGCATATAGATCCCACCCCAGAAGTCCAAAGTGCCCTCCAATCCTTAGTGAAATCCTTAGGGTATGTTTAAGCAGCAGCCTCATTGCTGCCACCTCATTCTTGCTTCTGGCGCATCACACCTTGCTCTTCACTGGGTGCCTTGTTACAATTACTCTGCAGCCTTACTGCTAGCCAGGAGTAATTACCATGCAGCTGTTCACAGAACTGGCAGAGAGATAGCAAAGATAACCATGGCACTGCTGAAGTGACTTCAAAGAATGATCATGGTGAAAACACAAACCAGTTTGATAGCATCATCTGGTGCCAATCATAGTGAGCAGCAATGGTAAAGGTTAAACAGGCAGGTAGGACTCAGTGGACTTGTTTCATCATCACCAGTCCACGGTAGTGAGCAGTGAGGTGGAAGCATAAATGCACTCTTAAGCCCACTCCAGAATCTCTCCCTTGAGTCCATTTTCCTCCTCACCTCAATTACTCCCCATACACCCACTTCCTTCTTGCTTTCCAAAATCCACAAACTCAACAATCCTGGATGCCCGATTGTAGCTGGATACTATATGCACAACGAAAGAAGTACCATCCTTGTTGATCAACACCAGCAACCAATTGTGCACAGCCAAGCCTCTCAGATCAAAGATACAAACATCTTCCTTCACCAACTCTTGATCATTTCCATCCCATTACCACCTGGATTCTACTCGTCACTGTTGATGTCACCGTACCTGCGACCTTGCCATTGTCGACCACCCCCTCTTCCAATGTACTTCTGATCCAAACCCACTGTCTCATTCATTACATATCTTGCCAATGATGTCCACACACACAACTACAACAAATCCACAGCATAGCCATGACCATCTTCATGGCACTCTCCCATGCCAACCTCTTTATTGGCCACCTAGGAGAAACCTTCCCAGCCTCCCAAATCCCTTGTCTGGTGCTTCCTTCACTGACTCTCCACCATCCCTACTTCTTTATCTTCTGGATTCCTACTCACCACTGTTGACACCATTTCCTTATAGACCAACATCCCTCATGCCCATGGTCTTGCCAGTAGTGAACACTACCTCTCCCAACGTCTTTCAGACACCAAACCCACTACCTCATTCCTCATACACCTTAATAACTTTATCCTAACATACAACTACTTCTCCTTTGAGGGGAAAGTATACAAATAAATCCAAGGCACAGCCATGGGCACCTGCATGGTACCCTTCTTTGCACACCTGTTTATAGCCGTTGTAAAAGACACCTTCCTAGCCACCCACAACCGCAAACCTCTAGTCTGGTTCATGGTCACTGATGATATCTTCATGATTAAAATACAGAGCCAAGACACCCTATCCTATTCCTCCACAACCTCAACACCTTCTCTCTCATTTCTCTACCAAACATGCCATCTTCCTGGGTGTTGACATCCACCTCTGTGGCTGCCTCATCCATGCCTCTGTCTATATTAAGCCCATTAATCACCAAGAGTACATGCATTTCAACAAATGTAACCCATTCCAATGAAAAATCACACCCATATAGTTTGTGCACCCATGAGCAGCATACCTACAGTGGCAAGAATTCCCATGCCCAATATGCTGGCGGCCTCAAAAAGGGCTCCAGACTTCAAAGATGAAATATGCCCCCCCCCCCCCCCCCCCCAAACCTAGTCCACAAACAGATTTCCTTTGCCATATCCTCAGATACCCCTAATGTTGAAACTGTTCCCAAAAATCAGCTGAATAGGGTACCCACTCACCATCCAGTATCAATCCTGGCTGGAGAAACGAACCATATTATTCACCAAGGCTTGATTATCTATCTTCATGCCCAGAAATGAGGAACAATATTCCACTGCCCACCCAATCTACTCAATATCCATGTCCATCCTTATGTGAATCGCATTCCCAACCTCTTGTTGCAGGCCTCATATCCCTGCAGCAGACAACCCTACTGCAAGACTCCCATTTACTCACACAGCACATACCACCCCAATCCAGTCATGGGCTTATCCTACCCCACCACAAGCAGGGCCACCTGTGAAATCAGCTATATCTCTACTAGCTCTGCTGCAATTTCTGCACAACATTTTATGTGAACATGACCACCACCCAGCTTTCCATTACAATAAATGGCCAACAACATAGTTGACCACCTGCTGCTGACCACAACCACCTGCTGGAATGGGTGTGCTCTAGCTCGTCAAAGGATTTCTTCCAAAAGCTAGCATGCTTATCAATGAAGAGTCAATAGCTGCTTCACAATCCATGCTATCTGGATCCTTCCCTCCAGCATCAGCTTTTCTGAACTATGTAGATTGGAATTATCCTTGAAACACATCCTTTGCTTCTGTACTCCTCAGCTCAATCTCCATTAATACATTGACCCCACACCATCTACCCAACCATCCCCTTCCTATATCCTGTCACTCCCTCCCAATCCATGCCTCCATGTCATCTTCTTCATGTGTTGCACTCCACTGGCTCCAGTGCCTTAGTGTCACATGCCTAACCCACGCACTTGCCACCTTCCTCTCCCACACTAAAGGATTTCTTTATCAAAGTTCTTATTCTTCCTTGCATGTCTGTTGACAACTCAATGCTTTTGCTATTTGGTGATTTGTCTCCTTTACTCCTAAATTATTTTCATTCTGGCAGAACATTCCTTACTATAAAAAAGGTTAAAAATTGGACATAGTTGTAGTACACAACACTACGTCTCTTCAAATAGAACGATATTAATGATCTACACATCACCTTCCAAAATTTGAAATTCATGAAAATTTATTATTACTGTAATCTGAAAAATGGTTAATTTTAACTGCATCCCTGAGGTAATGCATATCCCTATCTTGTTTGTTCTGATCTTTTTAATGAAGGACTTTTAAAATAAATTGTGGAAATTAAAATTTAAATATTTTTTTAAAAGTTCTTTCTACCTCTTTTTCTAGCTCTTCTTTTTTAGCACTTCATTTGTCAAAAAAATTATTATTCATTTGTTGCTTTGTTGAAAATATTATTAGTCATTTGTTGCTTCTACTTTGAAAAATATGAACTCAATACTTACAGTAAATTTGTCTGTCTGCATCAGCTGACTCAACCATTTTTCTGCACACATTTCTGCTGGAGTGATATAACTAGAAAAATGCTCAACAGGAAGTGTTATAGAACTCCTTGTTTGATGGACAATTCTTTGGTGCTTTGCAATTATTATAGCTTGGTTAATTAATGAAAATAGTGCTGCACCGTGTTCATGAGCAAAGGTTGATATTTCATCTGACGCAGAAGTGCAATGCAGATGAAACTGTAACAACCTCATAAGCACTGGATACATGTCCCTGAAAATGTACACCAATTAGTATCAAATAGATTAAATAACACAGAAATACTTGAGTTATACACACATGATGTACTTGCATGAAAGTCTGTGTTGCTAGATTGTAGGCCAAAAGTGTCTGCCACAAGTACAGACTTTGCAGACTCAGTCGCAATGCTTCACTTTGAGGCAAAGCACACTCCCTGCAATATAAATGAAAAGTCTGTAAACAGATATCACGTGGAAACAAATTGTTTCAAAAGAGTATGAAGTTTTTGCCTTATAATGATAAAGCCTTAACCAAATGCATCTGCTGTTGAATACAAAGCTTCACATGACGAAGTCATCTGGTGAAGTGCAAGTTATACACTGTGAAACTGTAGTTCAGAAACTGTTACATGGCCAAACGTGTTTTATAAAACTGTAGTGATTAAAGAAAATGTGTAAAGTATGTAATCAGACAGGGAAAAATGAAAATTATAACATTGTTTTTATATTCAATATATGTATTTAGAATCTATTTTAGGAATAATGTCCACTGACTGTCAGAATTTCAATTTTTTTAGGTTCTTACTTTCTATAAATGTTTCAGAGGAAAAATCTTGAACATCAGAGTTTTGAGTGATGACTTAAGGCTTCTTGTCATGACCTGATGAAATGGTCACAGGTTGAGCCTCACCCGAGTCTTTGAATGCCTGACAATGGAGCTTTCACTTTGAAATATTCAGAGTGTTTGACTATGCAGGTAGCAACAAAAATAGTGGATAGAGGACAATGAAACAAGCAATAATACTAATAAATGTAGGATCAAAAACCCATGATTTCATCAATATGGCATATGCATAAGTCAAGTTATACCAATGTTACAACACTGTCAATGTGTAAAGCTACATTTTATTTTGAAATACTGCTAGTGAGCCATAGATTACAAAGTGGTAAACTGCAATTGCTTGATTTTATCATGATTCATAATACCTAAGGACTTGTAGATAGCATTTCGACAATAAGAGTTCCGGTCATGGCTCACCAACACCATGACTCCCATGTCCCCCTGACATGAACCTGCTGTTCTTTTTGTGTGGGGATATTTAAAAGCTTGGTGTATTCCAGCCCTGTTGTTAATGCCAGTGGTCTCTGGTAATGCACTGTGGATGGTTATCAATGCAGTCAGAACACCACTGGGATTTTGAACGTGTACAGGCATCAGTGGGGGGACATGCTGAAGCCTGTTTTCACATGAACATGAAACACTTATTATAATACGTTTGTCCTCAAGAGCATATCTGCAGTTCAGTTCCTCAGGGACTCTGTTATAAGATGTTCATGAACTTTGTCATAATAAGTCACATTTTGGTTTCCAGACCTATTACTTGCCTGTTTCTCTGTCCTCTACTCGCCTCTTTTGTTTGAACCCGTAATAGTCATATTCTCAGTATGTAGAAAATAAAAATTTTAATAAACAATACAAAATGATTAGAATGCAGACAATAAATTGACTTTTATTTGTAAAATATATTAAAAACAAAAACACATATTACTAATGTATCACACTAATATGTACTATATATTTGGTTGTGAGCCAAAAAGGCGATCATCAGACAACTTAGGTCTGAACAGATAGTTCTCACATCATCACTGAGAGCTTCTAGCTGTATGACCACTGTTATTTCCAAAAATATGTGTCGATTTGAAGATTATGCATCCACATCAAAAACACAAATGAGAGTGCTTCAATGTGATGTGTCTACAAAACAATAAATATTATATAGTCATGTACTGAATGTTACACACTCTACAGATATGAGTATAAATCCTTAAATGAACTTACTAACTGATCCACCACATGGTAATTCACAAGTTATCAAGATAGTAGTAAAAGTTCTAAACCATACACAAACTGATAATCTGTTATTAGCATTTTCAAATACACAAAAAAGCAGGTATGTACAAATAAACCTGATACTACCTTGTACTCAAAGATTAAAATCATTTGAATATAAAGGCCAAAACAGAATGCCTACTGGTTACTAGCACTGATTAATCTGTTTGTATATGTCTTAGAGACTTTCTAATACCTGTTTACTTCTGGAATTCAGTACTGTTTAGGTCAATCAATCAGTGGGTTTAGGAACTTACACTCAAATCTTAAAAGACTACAAGAGATTTATTGTTTTGTACCAATGTCAAATTGAAGAATTGCTATTTGTGTTTTTTGTATAAAAGCATAATGTTCAAATCATCTCATATGTTTGGACATAATAGTCTTTCACAACTAGAATCTCTCACTAGTGTTGTGTGGACTGTCTGTTCAGTCTTTATCTGATGATGGCCTAGAAAACCGAAGTTGTTTACAACAAAATATAAAATTATTATTATTGTGGGACATTAATACTAAGTGGTGCGCCTTTAATGTGTATATGTTCCTCCAGGTATTGATGGAATATTCCATAATTGTCATAAAATATATATTTTTGACTGTCTCTGTGGACATATGAAACTATTATGGATTCGTTAAAAAATTTTAAAAAATTAATGTAATATTATACTATCTCTGTTGGCTTGAGCTATACACATCTACAAAACATAGGGCTTAGTTGACATTGAAAGTGAGCAAATAGATTAATTTCACTGGGAACAAGAAATATTTGTCATACATTGACCTACCAACTCACACCCTCCTCTCCTTCTCTGTCTCACTTTTACCCTACCACTCACCCCCTCCCCATCCAAACACAAATGTAATTTTCTGTAAATACAATTATAAACGGGTATATCCCTGGAAATGGAAACTTCAAGACGTAGAGAATCTCAGACATGCAGCTACAACAAACTGAGTCTCTACAGTACAATATCAAAGAACAACCACTATCGCTCGACTGCTTTATGTTTTTAATACGGACAAAAGCTAGTTTACTAGGTATACTGTTTACATTCTTTTATCACCCAATTTACATTGATTCACGTCATTTGACACCTACTCAAGGAAACCATTTACCTACACTGATAAAAACAATGATGGAACAATTCAAAATATCACAATATACCCAACAGAATAAGGGAATATACTGTGTTGGGACAACCTGGAATTACTGAAGTGTCTCAGCAAAACCATTAACTGGATGATGACCTATTGGTATAACACAAGCTGGTTAGGCACAGCACAAGGTATCAACTGGTAATGGAGTGGCATAAAGTGCAAATTCATGACTTTGGGCTCACTTCAAAAATGTAACATATTCAAAGAATCCCACATTTACATTCAGAACAAACATTATGTCTTGTTCACAGATGGGCAGTTTAGGTGGCTCCAGGCACCTCATCTGCAATAATACTTGCAGAATTGCTACCCAAATAGCCCACATCATTTGCCTAAAGGTGATTACTATGAAAATAGGCCCACACTATCAGTCTCATTAACAACACAAAACTTTACTACCCAAAGGTACTGGAAAGAGAAATCCTATGATTGAGGGCATAACAAATGAAACCTTACGTTGTCCTCAAACACAATGCATTTTAACACTGAATGCAACAAGTAAAACTGGCACTGAAGCAAGCACAAATCATGAAACAATCCCATATTTTCAGATGAAACACATTAACATCAAAAAAGTTGACTGGTGGTTTGCAAGAATATCAGTATTGGTTGATGCAAAGCACTCTATACCAGTTAAAATTTCTCTTTGATGTTTCAAACCTGCAGGAGCAAGATTCTCTGACCATTCTGCATTGTGCTTGTTTAATTACAGAATTTCTTCTTGTTGTGAGCAACAATAATCATCACCACTGAACTCCATTGGAGGGCAACTGAAATGCTACTTCCAGCTTTCACAGTGATTGTACCTCTTGGATGTATTGCAGCTCTAAAAAAAAAAACTTGTTCTTGAAGAATTACAAAACAGTTACGCAAAGTTTTGAAGGGAATAATGGACTTTTTTTGCCATTCTGTGGGGTTCAGTCAGATAGTCGCAACTGTTGTATTGTGGAAGAAGTGGCACGAGCACCCTTATTACCCCTTGTCCGAGAAATGCATCTTCTGAACTGAGACCAACAGGTTATTTCTGCAACATCTGGTTGAAAAGCAGCAATTTGATTTTGAAGTGTTAGTTTTAATCATAAAATTAATGAAAAGTGTGACCCAACTAAAAAGATAATGTTGTAAAAGGTGTAGATTTATAATGTGATGTGAAGCCAAGCAACAGAATCAATTTTTGACATTGGTTACAACATCTGTAATAAGTACATGGAGACTTTAAAGTAAACTCCTATTTAATTAAATTTAATTTCCAAATCTTAAATAAAATACTGAATTACCATAAAAGGAATGTTACAGAATACTAATCAAATTATCACTAGAACATACCTAGGATCTATGCTTATGTAGCTGATCAAAACATCATGCATTTGGTATAAAGAACATAAATCACTGGCGGCATTACGTGATCCAGATGCTAAAACTCTTACAAATTTGAGAGCTTCTACAAGTGGAACTCCATAAACAGATGTCATATCCTGTGGTTTTGTTCCACCAACTGCAAGAAGAATTTCCTTCAGCGTAAGAACAAAATTTTCCAATTACTTTAAAAGTATACAGAACGGTTAAGATAAACATCTCAAAAACACTGTCAAATATAAAGACAATAAAAAGCCCAATCTGTCAATACCAATTAATCTCCAATCCTTTGGAAGGAAGTTCTTAACAATGATAGATATTAGCCTTGGGCATGACGCTATGGCCAACACCGACTCGTGGGAATGTCTTGCTATTCTTGTCAAAATTTCCAAAGCAGCAATTACAGCTTTTGGACCTGGCTTCAAAGTCTCTAAAATATATCTGAAATATTACAAATAAAGATACAATCTTTCTGTTACATGCTATTGAACTCAATGAAACAAACAAGATTTAAATGCTGTTATTGACATGTTTCAGCTACAATACATGTTCATGAAATGATATAACACAATTAATAAGCCAAGGTAGTCTTGAAATAAAAATTAATGAACATTTGAGAAAGAACAGTAGCATCTTATCCGCAAAGGTAAAATGTGACAGCAATGACTCTAAGTATTATCCAGTTTTCTTGCAGGCAGATACATTTATCATGACTTATAAGAGCATCCCTCATTGCATTAACCCATATATCTTCCTTCATTGAATGAAAAAAGTCATAGCAAATAACGTAATTCAGAGAAAAGACTTATAAAAATGAAAATAATCAATTTTTGACAATATACTGTAACTGGATAGATAAAAATATCCACTCACCAAGTGGTGGAAGGAGAAAACACATATAAAAAAGGTTTATGCATGCAAGCTTTTGGAGCCTGTGGCTGCTTCTTCTGGCAGAAAGGTTGAAGAGGAAGGAAGATGGGTGAAGGAAAAAGCCTGGAGAGGTTTAAGAAAAGGGATAGAGTTTGGAAAAGTCACCCTGAACCCCAGGTCAGGGGAGATTTATCAGATGGGATGAGAAGGAAATTCCATCTGGTAAGTCTCCCCTGACCTGGGGTTCCGAGTGACTTTTATGAACTCTACCCAATCTGTTTCCTTCAGTCCTCTCTCCTTCCCCTTCAACTGTTTTGCCAGGAGGCACCACTGGCTCCAAAAGCTTGCATATGTAAAACTTGTTTTATATGTGTGCTCTCCTACCACTGCTTGGTGAGCAGATTTTTTATCTATCCAATTACAGGATGCACTTAAATTGATATGAATTTCAGCAAATTGTGAGGATTTGCTAACAACACTTACACTAATCCTAAATAAAGGAATAATGATCTTTTGTGTTCACCATCTCCCTTAATGGTGAAATTTGCAATGATTATTTTTATTTCTTTATTATTATGTCACATATAAGGTGTCATGCCTGGTTTTGACTTATTACTAAGTCATTATCAGATGATTTCAATACATTACACAGCTACTCATCAACTGAAGAGGCCCAGAGAGGTGCACTCAATGTGAATGTACCTGCATTCTGTTATTAGTAGCCTACATGATGAATATTGTTTCCATGACTTAAAATTACACAATAATTGTACAAGTTTTACTTTATCTACTGTGGGCATTTATGCACAAAATATTTTGTTTGACTCCCTACAAAGGATAAAAGTTGCAATGCTACACAGTTTTCCTGTTTTAGTCAAACTGACTTCTCTTTTATTATGGAAATCACTTACTGTATTTTTTACAGAACATAGCAGTAGGATAGCCACAGTGATGTTTTGCAACGCAGTACAGCATGTGTCAAACTTTTCTAGGCCAGGTTGCAATCATCATAAGGAGAGAGGCTCTCCATATGCACTGATAAAGAACACACATTCTGTAGCTGAACAACAACATGTCAATGTACCTATCACAGCTACACACTTCTTTCACACAGCTGATTTCCCTAAACCCAAATCAACAAAGATTTTCTATCATCATATTAAATACTGTAAAGGAATTAACATAAAGATGAACCACAAAACATCACGCACTGAGGCTGACATGCTCTCATCAGAGATATGCACTACCAATGTAGTTTCCACCTACTTCTCCACTTGTCAGCATTAATTTTCTTTGTGGGCCTTTAGCTTGTTGCTTGGTGGTGTAAGAAAGACAAATCATCAAAAGCAGTTAAGCTGCAGAATCAATTCATTTCTAAAGTGACAATATCTGTCAACATGAAATGAAAGTGGAGATGATATGATAGTATAAAAAAATGATAGGGAGAAATCGCAAGACGAGCAACAAAAACTGATATAAATTTTATGAAGTAATCTGAGCAATAAACCACCCAAGTCTATAAAGTAATTTAATTTCAGTGACTTGAGCAGGGATAGTGTTATTACCATGTAACATGATGCTGTGCAAAAGACTACAACAAATAATAAAATATGGGCAAAATGACATTCCATTACAAATACACTAAACATTCTTGACATCATAAAAATTAGTTTGTTTGCTTCATATAATTTAGAAAATACAAGTACTGTACCAAAGATATTCAGTCACACTCCAGTTTTTGGTGATGAGGTTATTTTGTTTCCGCATATGTTCCATGAGTACGATGGATTCGGTGTTGGTTCAGTTACAACAACAACAACAACAACAGCAGCAGTCTGAGCAGCAACAATGACAGTCTGAGCAACTACATCACCAGTTAGATTTGTTTCATCAGTTGATTACAAATTCTCACAGGCCATGGCCCCTCCGCCACTACCCTTTGCACATCCAACTGCTCCCCCAGCTTTTCCACAGTTCCAAGAAGAAAAAGAAGATTGGGACTTGTAGATGTGATGTTTGCAGCTACTTTCACAGAATTTCAGTTAGAGGACTTGCCAGCAAAAAATATTTTGGTTATCTTTTTTCCATTGAATTGAGCACGAAACATTTAATCTTCTTCAGAAACTTGTTCCATTGAAGAATCCACTGGCACTGCCATTTTCTGAACTGTATGAGTTGCTCAGCACCTGTTATCTTCAGCAAACCGACATTGTTGCTTCCCATATGGAGTTTCACCAGCAACAAAATAAAGTGGGCCACTGCCATCAAGCACCGGTGACCAACCTCTGCAGTTAAAGTAAGCAATGTAAATTTACTTGTGCTCTTTGTAATCAGTCCTATGTCAACTCTCTGACACATGATGTCCGTTCTACTCCAGACAGGGTGGTACATTGCGCAGCTTTGCTTTTAGAAGATCCTAGAGTAGAAATGGTTCTGGCTATCGCTCAGGTGTTTAAGTTGTCTCGAGCTACCGTGAAACAGTTTTAGGACATTACAGACATTGCGTCAGTGCTTGCATTTCCACAGAAAAGGCATCATACACCAACACCGTCATCTTACTCAATGGGTTCACATTGTTCACTGTTGGATGGTGCCCTCTTCCGATGCGTGTTCCCTTCGTATCCTGATTGTTTCCGTGTGCACACCCATAGTTGCTGTCCACACTGGCAGGCACAGTGTACAGCTTGTCATAAACACAGCCGGATGGCAGCTGTTTGCCATGGCTTCCTATGGCCAGTACTTGGTTATGGACATGGAGTTTACGTAAGTCCATAGTGTTACACCAGTGCACAACTGGAAGCTCAGCATTCCCAGCAACATCTACATTATGTTTCACATTCATCTACAGCTGTTGAATCTTGAAACCTATCATTGCTTGGGTTGCCCAGCTTTTTCCTCGGAAGATCATTTGGTTGGTTATGATAAGCAGCCCATTCCTGTCTGTGGTCAGTTAAAGACTGATGTTGCGAATCAGCATGTCATGGGGGAACTCACACTTTTGGTGTTTGACAGTGACAAGTCAGAAAAGATTTTCGGTTTTGGAGCATTCAGGGTTTTTTAAGTTCACACTCAGGATTCTGTGTTTCTTGTTTCTGACTGTATTCCATTCCAGAAACTGGATGGGCTCTGTTTTCACCTGGATGGGGTGTCCCACAGGACTATGAACCTCACATCACCCTTAAACCGACAGACATTCCCAAGTTTTGTTGTGCTCAGCCTATTACTGTTGCTCTGTTACTGCCACTCCAGGATGAATTAGACAGGTTGCAAGACCTAGGTATCATTAAGCCAGTTCTTTCTATATAGTGGGGTAAACCTATGGTAGTTATTTGTATGCCTATGAGGAAGCTTAGTTTGTGCAGCCATAAGAACTAGCTACACCCTCACTGAGGTGCTGAACCACATCTTCCACAGCTATAGCAGCTAACAGCATGGAGCCCTTCCACAAACGCTGACGGCACAGCTTCTCATTGTCACCACATGCCAGGTCATTACCACACCCGTATAACCATCGTCTGGGACATTTCAGCTGTATGCCCTGCCGGACGCACAGCACCAACACTTCTTCAAGTAATTGTGAACCAATGGAGGTGAACACCAAACAACCACAAGCTGCCATCACACTGCTGCTGCTGTAGCCACTGCCAGAGGTGCCAGCACTGGATGAGTGTTACCTGTGGCACACCACAAGCATGGCCTTGCTCCCTTGTGCTTTAGCTGTGCTAGGTGAAGATTCACTGACTATATTTGAAAGTTACATGTTATTGTAGGATGAACACTGGACTGGTCGTGTATTCTTCAATTAATGTTCTCTTATCTTGTGTATTTCTGGTGCTCAGCTCACCACCATTGTCTATATTTGTGTGCTATTGTTCTTGTTGCTGGTTTTGTTAGATATTACAGTTATTTTACTTTCAAGTCGTTTAATGAGTAAGCTGTTCATACAATTTAAGGATTAAAGGCAATAAATCACCATATAGCTGAGATACTAAGTTGCCGATACACAAAGAAACAAGACAGAGAACTCTGCTGCCTTTTGAACCAATCCTCCTTTGATCTTCATTCCTCCACAGCCTCACCATCTTCTCCCCCATCCACTTTTCCCACTCAACCTCTGCCCAGCATGCCACCTTCCTTGATGTTCACCACCATATCTCTGATGGCTCCAGCCAAACATTTATCCGTATAAAGCTCACTAACAATCAACAGTACTTGAATTACGA
Organism: Schistocerca serialis cubense; assembly: GCF_023864345.2. Classification (NCBI taxonomy): domain Eukaryota; kingdom Metazoa; phylum Arthropoda; class Insecta; order Orthoptera; family Acrididae; genus Schistocerca; species Schistocerca serialis. Next base: position 612,075,279 of record NC_064642.1, read on the forward strand.
TAAATGCCATCCCTTCCACACCAAAATGTAACTTCCATGTAGTCTGCCTATCCACTGACAGTGCATCTGCAGCTCCCAATTTCTTGGTTAGTATGCTGGAGGCCTTACTAAGGTCTTCACCGAAACACATTGGTTGTCAAAACCTGGCTTGCAGATAAGAGTTCTTGTGCCATATTCACACATGCCACTAAACCTCCCGTCACCACCAGGAACCAGTCACAAAGTAACACCCCTATCTTCACCTAATATCATCCCAGACTAGAATAACTGAAGCATAAACTTCACCAGGGTTTCAACTATTTATCAATGTACCCAGAAATGAGGAATATCCTATCGACAAACCTTCCCACCCCTCCCAAAGTTGTATACCACCACCCACACAATCAAACAAATATCCTACTCCACCCACATGTCACACCCATTTCTAACACTTTGCCACATGGATCTTACCCCTCTCCAAGATCTGTCCAATAGCCTTTACCGAGAAAATCTTTCTGCAGTCCTGTCACAGGCTAATCCTGTACCATCAGTGATAGGACCACCTGTAAAAGCAGTCTTATACACAGGTTCTCCTGTAATTTCTGCACATCATTTTATGTAAGAATGGCCATCAGACAGATGTCCACCTAAATTAATGGGCACTGCCAAACTGCGACCACGAGCAGAGTTGACCACCCAATAGCAGAACACACTGCTGAGCACAAAATGCACAATTTCAGTGGATGTTTCACAATCCATGCCACCTGAATCCTTACTCTGACACAAGATTCTTTGAATTATGTAAATGGGAGTCGTCCTCGCAACACTTCCTTTGACCCTGGTCTCAAACTCCACTAGACCATCTCACCACCACCTCCATCTCTGTCCTGTGATCCTACTTCTGCAGTCTCCCTCTGCTTCTGTTCTCTCTCCCCCTCCCATTCCACTCCTCCATAATGTTGTGCACTGTCAAAAACTCTCCCTCCCCCGCCCCTCCTCTCTCTCTCTCTCTCTCTCTCTCTCTCTCTCTCTCTCTCTATCTATCTATCTATCTATCTATCTCTGAGGCCAGAACAAGCTCAATGGTATCACAGTCCTGTACTCTACAGCTCTGAAGAAGGATTCACCAAAAAATTAGTAACATTCCCAATCTTTTGTATGCACTTTTTCTCTCAATTACCATTATAATATGAGTAAGCTGTACGGGCCTTGTAAAGGAATAGAGTTTTGCATGTTCTGATTTACTGGGTGCCCCACACAATGTCAGACATAATTACAGGCTCTGCAGAAATTTATCTTGCATATTTATTTACGTCAATGATGATAAGAAAAGCAAGAAACTTGGGGAATTAATTCTTAGTAAACTTATCTAATTTTGAGTTAGCATTTGGAGGTGGGAGCTGTTGAAATCACATATTCCAAGCACCAAAAGTAATGGTACAGTTACAGAAGTGAGATTCCAGTATGAGGGAATACTGAGTGGAATCAAGCTGTTACGAAGGGTTACTGTTGAACCTGAAACATAGATAAGGACTTTATGGCTACATAAAGGAAATGAGATTCTTAAGTCAGATGTTGGTGGGTATTGTGTAAACTAAGGAACAAGCAGAGGGCTCAGTCCCTTAAAGGAGAAGGCTCAGAAACTGTATGTGATGATAAGGCCCAAACTCAAGTATGTATTTCTTACGTACCTCACTGATTAGACAAAGAAGGGATACCTGTATACAATTATGGTCTGCAAAAGCAGGTAATCATAGAAAACCAGTAACATTAAAAACAATTAGCAAACTTTTGGAGTAAATGCATACATGAAAGTCATAATGTTGAACAAAATGAATACCTCTTTACAAATCATTCACAAACCTTAATCTCAAAATAATGTCAGTTCTTAATGCACCCTTTATTGTATCAACGCGAGCAATTTCATAATCTTTCAGTTCTTTTTCTTCATCTTTTAATTCCTCCTTTTTCTCAGGCTTTACTTCTATCTTAACTTCAATTGTAGGCTGCTCTATTGCTCTTTTACAACCTAGAATCCGATCAAGGCAAACCTGGAAGTAAATGTAATTTCATGATACAAAAAGAAGTAAGTATATCAGACACTTAACTTATTCTCTTAAAGTGGATCGTAAAACTATGAAGACATAAGGGGATTTATATCAGTTCAACAGAGTAATAGTGCTTCATGTACATGATATCTGTTCATGTCCTGATAATACTCCTTCGAACAGGAAAAGCAAAATAAAATACACACTCTCACTGGCACTATAGTATTGTCTTTAATTTATTGACAAAGTCATTTCAGCTGGATTAGTTTAAACTACTACAATTCATTTGATTTTGATCATCGTTGCTGTGACTGTATTGCTGTTGTAAAAATGAAAACAAATCACATTCAGTCACTAGTTGTGCTTTTTATTTCAGTGAAAAATGCATTTAAAGCTCTGGGTGTTAATCATTCAGTGCCTGAGTCCCCAAGGTTTAAAATGCATCACACACTAAAGTAAAATCATCATCAGTGACAAGGTATTCTGTGTTCTTTTAATGAAAGTAATACTATCACAGCAATAACATTGACAACACTGGACAAAATTAAGTTATATTTGCCAAGCCAGGCAATCTAGACAGTGTACTGATTTAAAAATGCTAAACTTAAGCTAATAAAACTGACCTGCAACATCAAATTTAACAAAAATTATCCCTCTTGTGATATACTTAAAAACTGCATTAACATCACAAAAACATGTTATTTACAAGCATCCAAAATAGTTAAGACAAAATTTGAGAAGGCAAGTACAAAAAGAACAGTTGAAATTATTACCAAAAATCTCATTAAACACACTATCTTTGACCTCCTATTCTCTGTGATGCCCCTCCCTTCATCTAAGTAATAGAGCTTTCTATTTTTATGTGTGTCTATCAGCCGTATGTGAAAAATCACAAGAAGGTAGGTACTGGCCAGCCATTGTGTGTTCTTGCAAGTTTACATTTAAAAGCAAGTCACACATAACCTATTGGGTTCCAGCAGGATTGTCAAATGTAAAAAAAAGTCCTGAATAAACCAGAACCATTGTGTCTGGATCGCTACGTTGGCAGTGCATTTTTCCATGAATGGCAAACATTCTGGGTCTGCATGTCAGTCTGGCACACAGCTTCAATCTGCCCAGAAGTTGTAAAAAATATGTTTGAAATTGACCTCTTCGTACCATGATTTATCAGAATAAATCCTCATATCCACTGCCACTCTTTCACATAACTGTCTTAAGGGGATGGAACAGTGCATTATATTATTTTTCTTATTGCAAAATTACATAATATTTTTAAAAAAATGTGAGCTCTGACTGAAACCACAAAAACTGTAGTAAAGATGGTCAACAAAATTAGGTCTCTCTCTTCAGAGACTTTTTAAAGGTTTAGCAGATGAACTGGAACTGCGAAATACAGAAATTTACTTCTCCATATTAAAGTGTGTTGGCTCAATAAGGGAAACGTACTTCAAAGTTTCCACAATCTTTTACTACTATCCAACTGTTTAAGCAAGAACTAGACAAGAATAATCTGTTAGATGAGGATAGTCTCCAATTTAAGAATTTTACTTTCTTAATCAACATAACAGAAAAACTTGTTGTTGTTGTTGTTGTTGTGGTGGTGGTCTTCAGTCCAGAGACTGGTTTGATACAGCTCTCCATGCTACTCTATTATGTGTAACATCTCCAAATAACTACTGCAACCTACATCCATCTGAACCTGCTTAGCGTCTTCATCTCTAGGTCTCTCTCTACGATTTTTACCCTCCACACTGCCCTCCAATACTAAATTGGTGATGCCTTGATGCCTCAGAACATGTCCTACCAACCAATCCCTTCTTCTAGTCAAGTTGTGCCACAAATTCCTCTTCTTCCTAATTCTGTTCAGTACCTCCTTAATTAGTTAAGTGATCCACCCACCTAATCTTCAGCATTCTTCTGTAGCACCACATTTCAAAATCTTCTATTCTCTTCGTGTCTAAACCATCTATTGTCCAAGTTTCACTTCCATACATGGCTACACTCCATGCAAATACTATCAGAAAAGACTTCCTGACACTTAAATCTATACATGATGTTAACAAATTTCTCTTCTTCAGAAATGCTTTCCTTGCGATTGCCAGTCTACATTTTATAACCTCTCTCCGACCGTCATCAGTTATTTTGCTTCCCAAATAGCAAAACTCGCTTACTACTTTAAGGGTCTCATTTCCTAATCTAATTTCCTCAGCATCACATGATTCATTTTGGCTACATTCCATTATCCTCATTTGGCTTTTGTTGATGTTCATCTTATATCCTCTTTTCAAGACACTGTCCATTCCATTCAACTGCTCTTCCATGTCCTTTGCTGTCTCCGACAGAATTACAACGTCATTGGCAAACCTCAAAGTTTCTATTTCTTCTCCATGGATTTTAATTCCTACTCCAAATTTTTCTTTTGTTTCCTTTACTGCTTGCTCAATATACAGATTGAATAACATTGGGGATAGGCTACAACCCTATCCTATTCCCTTCCCAACCACTGCTTCCCTTTCATGCCCCTCAACTCTTACTCTTACAACTGCCATCTGGTTTCTGTACAAATTGTAAATAGCCTTTGCCTTCATATATTTTGCCCTGCAACCTTCAGAATTTGAAAGAGAGTATTTGCTGTCAACAATGTCAAAAGCTTTCTCTAAGCCTACAAATGCCAGAAACATAGGTTTGCCTTTCCTTAATCTATGTTCAAAGATAATTCGTAGGGTCAGTATTGCCTCCTGTGTTCCATTATTTCCATGGAATCCAAACTGATCTTCCCCAAGGTCGGTTTCTACCAGTTTTTCCATTCATCTGTAAAGAATTCGTGTTAATATTTTGCAGCCGTGACTTATTAAACTGACAGTTTGGTAATTTTCACACCTGGCAACACTTGTTTTCTTTGGGGTTGGAATTATTATATTCTTCTTGAAGTCTGAGGGTATTTCAGCTGTCTCATACATCTTGCTCACCAGATGGTAGAGTTTTGTCAGGGCTGGCTCTCCCAAGGCTATCAGCAGTTCTAATGGAAAGTTGTCTACTCCCAGTGCCTTGTTTCTTAATAAGCTAAATTTCAAATGTCAATGTAATAACAAAGATATTGCATATACGATAACTGAAGTAAATTCTTTTACTGACAAGCTGTGTTTATGAGAGTGCTGTCTTTACAGAGGTGATTAAGACACTTTCCAACTCTGAAAAGCCAAATAGAACAAAGTTACATACATTATAATGGTGACTGTCACACAGCAATGATGTATAATTTGAAGGATGATTTTAATGACTGGTTTTCAGATTTGAAAAAGATTTCAGTGGTAACCCAGTTTGTATCTCTCCCCTGGGCTAACCTTGATCTACTGAATAATCTTCTTCCATTTAAAATGTTTTTGAGACAGATATGGCAGCTGTTGAACTCAAAATAATATATTTAAAAATTTTATGTATCTTGAAAGTGTTGCGAAACACAAAACTGCTGGCCTCTAGTTCCTCAGGAGAAATAACCTGAAGTAGTTAATGTACCACTTATGATAAAGGCCTTCTTTGCTTCTAGTTACTTTGTGAATCATTATTTTCAAATATGAATTTTACTAAAAATGAGCTGTGAATAAAGCTAACTATGAACATCTAGACTCATGTATTTGACTACGTGTAACAAGTTAGACCACAAATATTAAAGAAATTGTGAACAGAACATCTACTCAAGTTTCACATTAAATGTAAGATAATCCTTGTGTTATGTCTACAAGAATATATTTGTAAAATATTATGAAATAAAGTTCTTATGTTTTGAACAAATGGTAAAGATGTCAAGTTAAATAGTTGTTTTACAGTATTCAAAAATGAAATATGTAGCAATTATTGTGCTTTTAAAAGAAGCAGATCAGTTTGTTGGAATGGAATAGTAGTTCGAGATGACTATAGTTGCCTACCTGTGGTGAATATAATTGTTTTTAAGCTAAGGTTGACAGTTGCTGGAAAAAAAAAATCTGTCCCAGCCTGAAGAGATCCGATTTCTATCAATTCTCCTTATACCCCATGAGAAAAGCCATATAGTATGGGAGTCCAGGCACCCATTTATAATGAGAACCATTTGTAATTGACATTGAAATGTACAACTTATCTCCCACTATCTGAGATAGCACAGGAACATGTTTTTTTCTATGGCAAAAATTGTGGTTTGGCTTCAGTTATGAAGTTAATAATATCATACACAGACCAGTTATGTTCACATCATAAAAGAAAAGTAATTATAATAGAATCAAGGAGAGAAATACAGCCACCACAAAAAATTATAAATAGACAAATTTCATTAATTGTCATTAACTTTTATCAATGATATTTTCTTTGAATAGGTACTGATAAATAAAGATTAGGGATTCACTTCCAGTCAGTGAAGAGGCCATTAGAGATGGACTACTTGTCGCTAATGCCACGATGAAGAAGGCAATTGGTCTGTTCATAGGAACCATCGTGGCTTTTGTCTCAATCAGTTTAGGAATATTAAGAGGCAGACAAAGTGGCTAGTATTATCAGTCTTGTATGTACATGTACACTGGCAACCAAAATACATAGCTGAATACAGGGTGATTCACAACTTTAAACTAGACAGAGAATGTCCAGAATGAGATTTTCACTCTGCAGCAGAGTGTGCGCTCATATGAAAGTTCCTGGCAGATTAAAACTGTGTGTCGGACCGAGACTCGAACTTGGGACCTTTGCCTTTCACGGGCAAGTACTCTACCAACTGAGCTACCCAAAAACGAATTATGCCCTGTCCTCACAACTTTAATTCTGCCAGTACCTCGTCTCCTACCTTCCAAACTTTACAGAAGCTCTCCAGCGAACCTGTGAAAGCTGTGAGGATGTGGCTTAAGTCGTGCTTGGGTAGCTCAGTTGGAAGAGCACTTTCCCGCAAAAGGCAAAGGTCCGAAGTTTGAGTCTCGGTCCGGCACACAGTTTTAATCTGCCAGGAAGTTTCTCAGAGAATATCCTTCTTGTGGAAATCTTAAGAATACAGACACAACCACATCTGTAACTGGGTCATTGCAAAAATATCTTCATTAATGTATTTTTGATATTGCATAGGTGGACATAATACACTGTTACACTTTGTTAACAGGTTCTGCCTACAGCCACTTTTATCAAGATCACAGCTGCTACACTACTGCCGACCAGATAATCAAACTCAACAGTTTTATAACTGTGCAGTCTCACGTTTCATATAAATTCTACTAAGTATAAATGTCAGCTTCATTATATGTGCTATCTCTACTAATGAGAACACTTGACAACTGATAAAATTTGAACTAATTACAGCACACTTGCCAAGTGAGGAATTGGCAATGGAGATTATATCCTAGATTAGCTCCAGTTTAGGTGGTTTTCCTTGAATGAATTCCAAATCCTAAAGTTCCAAGCTGATTCGATAGGTGCAACATTCTCCTCTGCCAAGGAAAAAACTTTCCAAGCAGATGGAAGAAAATTTTCTTAATATTACATTTCCCATTAGTGATTCTCGCCTCCTTCCCCATATGAAAATGTTCTTTATATACATTGTTGTACATAAGAAGGCCTATGTCAGTGGAAATGAGACCCTTCATACTGACAAAGGGTGGGTCCCTCTAAACCAGGGATACGAATGACCTGCTAACCTTCCTCAACCGAACTTCTTTTCCTCTCTGAGGAGGGAAAATATGAGTTACAACAACTGGGCTTAGTATTTTCTACTTTTAACTGTTTATACCAGCACTAACAGGAATTTTTCATCCTATTGCGTACATGTGTAATAGAATACCCTATAATACAGATGCCATAATACTTCCTCTTTACTTACCTCATCAGGAAAATTCCACAACAAATTCCTCAGTGCCAGCAATGATGCTGTGACCATAGTTTCCATGTTGTCATCTAAGGAGAAGCGAAGGAGAAGCAGTATATCTGAGTCCAACATCACTTTAAGAAGAGGTTCCTCCATACATTTATCATAATAACCAGATTTTGTCTGAAAATAAATCCAGAGTCTGGCTGTAAACATGGCTGACATGGAGAAAATGAATAGTTACTCCTTATATACCAAAGAGTGCACATTAAATGCCACCTATAATCTAGTGATCGCTCGCATACTGACTCACAGTATTTAAAAGTTTCTTTGGCCATAAATGCTACAGTATGGATTCTAACACTAGAAAACAATCTCAGAGCTTCCATTTTCAGTGTGTTACCTTATGACAACGAAACTTTTTGGAAAACTCTTAGACAGAGTACACATCATTAGATGATAAAACTGCTCAAAATGGGTTGATGTTCACCGATAGGACATAAACTTCAGATATGTGAATCAACATTTATAAGGGAACATGAAGTCTTGGGTGGAATACAAATAATGGAAGGAGTAAAGATAGCCACTCACCTTACAGTTAAGGTAAAATGTGGTAGACAGACAAAATAAGAAGAGTGAAAAGGTCACTGAGCTCTTGGCCAATGTCCTTTTCCAGAACTAACTAATACAATCCACCACACACACACACACACACACACACACACACACACACACACACAAGGGTACATTGTCCCATTGCTACAACTCGAATGGAGTGAGATGTCAGGAGGATTGGATCAGAGGAGAAAAGAGGCTACTGTAGTTGGCCCCTAAGCAGACAACTAAAACCACCGACATTACACCAGCATCCAGGGGTTGTCTCGTGGCTAGGCCACAGGCACAGACACTATCTTCCCACTACGCTGCATGTGCACCACCGATAGTGGTGCTGTCATTTCGGAACCATTTTCTTCATCTGTGGTCATGTCACTACACATATCTGCACACACACCACCCATAGTGGTGCTGCAATCACAGTCACGTGATTACATGCAATCCTACCTTTATAGGCCATGATGCAGTTGCCAGCAGCCAGATAGTTTTCCTGCTCTGGACAATTAGCTGGCCACCCTGGCGGCCCACCAATCAGAGTTTTATTGTCCTTCTCACCAGCTTGTCAGCATTGGTACATCTCTGGGGGCTGCCATTGAGTGCCAACTGCCAACTCCCATCAGCCCTGACATGGTCACTGACTCATGGTCTCTACAACATAGCACTTCACAGGTTGTAGGCATTGTCATGTCCTGGAAGGCCTTACTGGTCAAAAATCACGTCCCAGCTGAGCTACATCTGATACCTACAAACACCATAGTCACACAACACCACAGTCACACAGAGCAAAATCGCCCTTATAGGCCTGCCAGTATCACTGCGTCTCAGGCAGTCACCACTGGTCAAACGCTACCTCCCAGCAGCTGCTGTCACCAACTCATCAGGTTATTGATGCTGCCAGTCTCACAAGGTGCCAGTCACACCATCACCGAAAGCCAGCCGCACTGTACTCCGCCGTGTCAATTGCTTCCCTGCCACTGCACCGTGCTGGGTGCAGGCCAGTACCCGGAAGAGCTTTCCATATTCTAATACTGTATGTTGTGTTGTTGTTAAGGTTGTGCAATAAACCATTGCAGGTGTCACTGGGAACCACTGTTTACTTCCTGTGCCATTGCCACCGTGCAAGAATGCTAAAGAGGCACAGCTGGTATACAACATGACTGCTTTCACAAGTTGTCCTGCTTCTGATAGGGTAGGATATGCCAGTAAGAGGACTACAACAGGACACGCTTTTGGTTCTGCCTATTCCACAGGCATATGGGCCATGAGCAAGGAGTTTGGAGTAGGTATGGAATAAGGATGGACCAAAATGTTTCATAGATTGGGTGGGCCATGGAATACCTGACAGAACATATCTGCAAGTTGTCTGACTCTTTCACCTACAATCCTTGCCCATAGTGATTTCACCCTAGAAGTGAGCAAAACCTCTTCCTACTCAAATTCCTATGCCTCTCCATAACCCTTTCACCAAATCCATCTTCCTCCTCACCCCAACTACCTCCCACACAACCATCTTCTAATGCTATCTCTAAAAGCTATAAATCTCACCACCCTGGATGTCCCTTTGTAGATGATTAAATGCTCCTATAGGAGAATCTCAGTTCTCAATCAACACCTTCAACCTGCCACATGCAGCCTAGCTTCCCCTATTAAGGACACAAACCATTGTTTTGGTATCTTTCAATCACCCCCATACGTCTACCACTTGGATTCATGTTTACAGCTATTAAGTCATCTTCCTACACAGCAAAATCCCCCACACTCATTGGCTTGCTACCATCATACACTACCTCTCTCAATATCTTCGACTCCAGATTTGCCACTTGCTCCTTATACACCTGACCAACTATTTATTCGCCCATACTTACTTCCCCATTGATGGGAAGATATACAACTACATCCATGCAATGGCAACGGGAGCCTACATGGCACCCTCATATTCTAACCTGTTTATGGTCTATTCATCCAAGATTCTAAATACCTTGTCTGGTTCATGTTCACTAAAGATATCTTGAAGATGTGAGTCCAGGGCAAAGACACTGCCCTCATTCCTCCACAGCTTCAACACTTCCTTTCCCATTTGTCACACCTGGTCTTCATTCCAGAGTGCCACCTTCCTGGACAGTGACCTCCATCTCTCCGACTGCCCCAAACTAACCTCTCCCCATATCAATCACCCAGCATCAACAACACATGCATTTTGATACCTGTCATCTGTTTCATACAACAATGTCTCTTGGTTACAGTAGTCACCCATAAACAACATATCTGCAGTGATGAATATTCCTTCTCCCAGTAATGTGTATGTTTTACTAAGGCCTTCACAGATAGACACTACCTTTCCGACCTAGCATACAAACATATTTCCTGTAATATATCCTCAAGTGTCCCTAATCCTACAACAACTACCAACAAAAAAACATCTGCAAAGATTGATCCCTCTCATTACCCAATACCAGAATAACTCCACTACATTCTTCACTAGGGCTATGAATACCTATCATTATGCCTGTAAATGAGGAACATACTACCCGAAATACTTTCCACCTCTCCCAAAGTGATATTCCACTGCTCACCCACTCTACAAAAGTATCTTGGTATGTCTTTATGTCACACGTAATCCCCTTGCTACCTAGGTCAGATCCTTGTGGAAGAAGTACAATCTGTCCTATGAAACCATCCACCACATTCTAGTCCAGTCCCATTACAGATACACCACAGGACATCAGAGGCAGGGTCCTCGTGAAAGTGGTAAAAACATATAACAATGCAACTGTCATTTTTTGCACAGCTTCTTATGTGATCATGACCAACAACCAAATGTCCCCCTGAATGTATGGCCACTCTAAAACTTTGGCCAAAAACAGAGTTGACTGCTCAGCTACAATGGCTGTTTCACAATCTGTGCCATCTGAATTCTGCCCCCCCCCCCCCCCCCTTACCCTCCCCATACACACAAAAACCACCTCTTATACCATCTTCTCTGAATTCCAGAAATGTGAATTATTCTGATAACTGCATACACAAGACAAAAACAAAAAATATTCTTGTAGAACTTTCTTCACCCCTACTAGTTTCAGTCTTTTCTAACCCCTGCTCCACACCCACCACCACTCTTCCCAAAGCCCCTCTTTATTCCATCAATCAACATTCACACTGTCCTTTCCACAGACTCCCTCTTCCTCCTCCGAATACATTCATCCACTTAAGTGTGTGCCACACAAAACTCAACTTGTCTGTGCCAAACCAAGCTCACTAATGCCACATTCTGGTCATATTATCATGCAGCCTCTCCCACCTGGTCAGGATAATTTGCAGTGACAAGTCTTCCTTGTTAAGTGTTTTTTACTTCATTCTATTGTTTCCTTTGTGATTGATTGTGTTTTCAGCTCATGGAACAAGTTGTTTTGAATTCAATGTGGCTGCCTGAATTAAAAGAAATTATTATTTTCCTAGTTGCTGACAATTTTCTGTACATGTCTGACTGTATTCCCACTGTTTCACATTCACTGCTGTTTTCTTTCATTTGTCTGAACACAACTGTAACTCAATGAATTGCGCTCTCTGTCAATTCCTTGTGTCTGTTATGGAAATAGGATTTGGTATGTTAACAGTTTCTTCCTGTTAGATACACTACATCCTTACCTTTGCAGATGTGACCAGACAGTGGCTATTTGAGTTCACTGAATTCAGTCACAGTGTCAGCACATTATTTTCTTCATTGAGAGGTCACAGTTTGGACATAATGTATGATACAGCATACAAAATATCAAGCTAATTGAAAGCAGCATCTGTGCTCAAAGAAGTATTGCAAAAATATGAGACTTTGTGCAAAAGTAAATACAAAGAGTTCCCATGATCAGTTGCCAATACACTATAGTATGACAAACTGTCTGATAAATGTGTGTTTTATTGTTACAGCCCTTGAGTATATTTTAGTTGTCAAATTTGCAAACTATATATTTTATTAATAAATATGAGTTTTCAAACTGAGAGTTTAAGTAAATCCCAAAATCCGCACCAGAATTTCCAATGACAACAGGGACTTAAAAAGGTTTTACAGCATTTCACAATTATTCCTAGTATTTGTGATAATTCAAAAACACTAAATTACTGCTGGCACGAATTTTAGATACATCCTTTCAACACCTATTAGTTTTGTTCATCTATTTGGATCATTCAATCCATAACACACAGTGCTTCTTCCTCTGGGAGCAGATCCAAAATGAAATTTGAAGTCATTCAGGAAATTGTTTGCATTCATTTTCTCCAGCAGATTTAGTCCTTACAGTGTACCAGATAGTTCTTCAGCTGTCAATTCTGACAGCACAATTTACTGTAAATAATTTTCGTAAACACAAACATTAACAAAACTGTGATTAAAAAGTGAAGTTCCTATGTAAAAGTTTACCTGCTAGCTGACTTCTACATTCAGTTGAATTCTACTTTTTATTCTCTATGTTATACAACTAAAAAGTATCGTTCGATGGGTACGGAAACATCTCTTTTTTGTGTAACAAATTTAAGCTCCAAAACTAAAATAATTTATGCAAAACTATGTAAAAATCACTACTTTTGTATTAATTCCATGTATTGTCTTTCAGTTGTGTTATATTGCAAAACAGTAATTAATTCTTAAATGTGAGAGAACATACAGATGTTAAAATTAGCAAAAGACAGCAACTGTATTTTTTAATTGGCAAATAATGCATCAGATGCAAAGCAAGTGGCTTCAACATTCAAATGTTATGCAATCAGCTAGGAAAACTAAAGACTGCTGACATGTCATTTTCTGGCCACTGCCGAACATCATTGATGTTCAAATTTGTAGCAGCCACTCACGCATCTGTTAAGGCAATCTGTAAATGCAGTTTCAGGGCAGCACTTCTGTGCATAACACTTAATATTAATGATTGGCAAATGGCGAAAAAACAATATGAGAGATCATCCACTCCACGGTATCAAAGCAGGTTAGACAAAATTTTGGATTATTAATTTTCTTTCTCTTAGTGGTAAATTCATATCTGTGCAATGTGATAATTTAAACATCATTTTTAATTGGCTTCTTCTTTTAATTAATGGAACTACAGTTAATTTCCTCTTATCAAATTTTATTTTTCAGTTACCACTAAAGAGTGCCACACAAAGTAGAGAGAAAACTTTCTTTTTCGAAAATAATACAAAAGCAAACTGGTGCTTTTCATTTATTATTATAATGTTGTTCTACCAAGAACCGACGGAAGATTCTGTTAATATAATAATAATTCAGCCTGAATAACCATATTTTGCAACGTGAACAGCTGTGAGATGTCCAGCAAGAGGGTCAACAAGGTTGTGGAAGATACCAAAAGGGGTGTGGAGCGATGCCCACTCCAGTGCTGTGGCCAGCTGCACTAGGTTTCTCAGGTTGTCCCACAGATTCTTAATTAAGTTTAAATCTGGGGAGTTTGTTGGTCAGGAGAGTACAGTAGATTCATCCTGTCCTCTTTGAACCATACACATACACTGTGAGCTGAATGACATGTTTCATTGTCCTACTGGTAGATGCCATTGTGCTGTGGAAAAAACAAATGGCATATAGGGGTGGACATGGTTCACAAGGATAGTTGCAAAGCTTTGTTGATCTTCTGTGCCTTGCAGAATGAGAAGAACACTCAGGGAATGCAATGAAAACATTCCCCAGAACATAATGCACTCTCCTCCATCCTGGAGGGTATTTACTTTCACACATTTCACACTGTACGTGCAAACAGCCATCTTTCCGATGCTGCATAAAATATGCTCATCTGGAAAGGCCACCTGTCATCACCCAGATGATGTCCAGTTGTGTTATTGGTGTACAAATTCCAGCCTTCATCTGCGATGAACAGCAGTCAGCATGGGTGCGTGAACAAAAATGTTTGGTGAACAGTCATTAAGGAGACAGTGTAGGTAGCCCCTTGGTTCATCTGGATTTTCAGTTGCTCAGCAGTTGATGTCTGTTTACATCTCCACAGCCATCACTCAACCCTTTCATCCATGGCCCGTGGTGCACCACAGTTATCTTGCTGCCAGTTTCAGATTGTGACATTTTTCCACGCACGGTGTATTTCAACCATAGTGGCACACGGGATAGTTTACAAACTTAGCCATTTCAGAAATGCTTCCACCCTTGGCCTAAACGCCAATGACCATGCTCTTTTGGACATCAGATAATCGCACTATTTTCGCATTATGATGACTACATTGTTTTCCATGTCCCCTCAACATGCTTTATATACCCTCTGCCGTTAGTGCTTCCACCTGCCACCTATGAGGCGTTACGGCACACTGGCACTGAACATAGCTGGAGACCACATTAATCTGACGACTGTGTATGTGTCCAGTTGTTATCATTTAGATGGCATAGCACCTGACGATTATTTTGCAGTATGAACTGTAACCACTTTAGACAAATTATAGGGTTCCACTTTATCTAAATGTTTAAGGACGAATCAATACATCCATATTTTTTTGAACAAATAACTTGGCATTTCAAAGTTTTGGCATAAGTACAGGGCTATTACAAATGATTGAAGCGATTTCATAAATTCACTGTAGCTCCATTCATTGACATATGGTCACGACACACTACAGATACGTAGAAAAACTCATAAAGTTTTGTTCGGCTGAAGCCGCACTTCAGGTTTCTGCCGCCAGAGCGCTCGAGAGCGCAGTGAGACAAAACTTGTTTTCAGTGATGAAGCAACATTTTTTCTTAATGGTGAAGTGAACAGACACAATGTGCGAATCTGGGCGGTAGAGAATCCTCACGCATTCGTGCAGCAAATTCGCAATTCACCAAAAGTTAACGTGTTTTATGCAATCTCACGGTTTAAAGTTTACGGCCCCTTTTTCTTCTGCGAAAAAAACGTTACAGGACACGTGTATCTGGACATGCTGGAAAATTGGCTCATGCCACAACTGGAGACAAACAGCGCCGACTTCATCTTTCAACAGGATGGTGCTCCACCGGACTTCCATCATGATGTTCGGCATTTCTTAAACAGGAGATTGGAAAACCGATGGATCGGCCGTGGTGGAGATCATGATCAGCAATTCATGTCATGGCCTCCACGCTCTCCCGACCTAACCCCATGCGATTTCTTTCTGTGGGGTTATGTGAAAGATTCAGTGTTTAAACCTCCTCTACCAAGAAACGTGCCAGAACTGCGAGCTTGCATCAACGATGTTTTCGAACTCATTGATGGGGACATGCTGCGCCAAGTGTGGGAGGAACTTGATTATCGGCTTGATGTCTGCCGAATCACTAAAGGGGCACATATCGAACATTTGTGAATGCCTAAAAAAACTTTTTGAGTTTTTGTATGTGTGTGCAAAGCATTGTGAAAATATCTCAAATAATAAAGTTATTGTAGACCTGTGAAATCGCTTCAACCATTTGTAATAACCCTGTACATGATTCTCAGTAGAGAATTAACACTCTTTGTTACTAATTTGATAGTTTTGTTTCATTATGAAGTTAAAATCTGTAGTTGGTGAAACTAATAATGTCTCATAAAAATAAGTAAACTCCAAGTAATTTAGTTTTCGAAAGAATGTAAAATCGTGATTTCTCCTATAAAAATGAGGCAACCAATAAAAAACCAAATTATTTATGATTGTGTTCAATGAATAATTGCTGAATATAAGTTGATGTTTGACAAATCTCAAGATAAGAAAGAAATTTTATTAAAGAAAAGGAATATATATGTCACCCTGTTTGTATTATTGAAGTCAAATTTGTAAAGGAATGTAAAGCTAGCAATTTTAGATGAAAATAATAAATAATTTGTAGCAAGAAATCTCTCATAAAATTGTCTGAGTATGACAGAAGTAATTTTAATGCCATTTTCAACTAAGTAAGAAATTTATTAACTGTTGATATTCTGTGATGGTTAGAAGAAAATAAGGAAGTAGCATTTAAAGTGGTTCCATCATGCTGGAAGACCACGTCTATCCTTGTAGCCAAAACAACCTCTTCAAATAATGCTAGGAGCTCGATTTCAAGGTAGTTTAGATAATGGGGCCAGCAAGGCAATACAGGAACACAACAGGCCCAATCACTGACTGTCTACCACACCACACCACACATCTAACAAGGAGCTTTCTTGAAAGTACGTCTATTGAAAGGCCTGGGGTTTTCATCAGTATTAATGAGATTAGTCAGCAATATACAATTAGCCAATGACAATTCAAACTATCTATCTTCATCTCTTTGTCAAAGGTATTGAATTCACTGTAAATGAGAATGATACAGGTTGTACATATGTAATGTCAACCATATTCTTGTGTATGGAACAGTATGTTTAGAAACTCTGCATGTCTTTGTTGAAGGACTATGCTTCGCCAACTGAATAATGTCTTCTACTTCATCCACATTCTCTTTATTTGCACATTCAGATGAGCTATGACTACTGGGCACTGCAACAATTTTACACAGTTTGCTGAATGTATGGGTAAGCACTGTTCTATCTGGTACTCTGCAATTAAGAAATTATGTACTGTATTCTGTACAAGCAGCATCACCATTTTGATTCCAAAACCCATATAGAAATACCATATCAGCATACTTGGCATTTGTAAATATGGGTGGCACGCTCAAACGACAGAGTAGAATTGACCAACAAATCACAATCACAATCACAGTTGAAAAATTCAGCTGTGAAAACTCGAGCAATACTTCAAAGCCTGAGCCTCAAAATAAAAATGACAATTTATACAAAAATATTGTCAATCCTGTATTTTCCATTAGGCCTAATGACAATTTATGCAAATTCTAAAACTTTAAAACTGTCACGTTCCTCTGAACGAGCTAATCTCCTACAGATATAGAAACATTTTCATGGGGTTTTCACGCATAACTTGAACATAGCTTGGGGTAACATACATGCTTTATTTAATCAAAATTGAATGATGGAAAAAAGATACTGTAATTTACAGTTTTATCAAAAGTCATCATGTCTGCCTGTTTGAAGTAACTTGAGCACAGCTTGGGGCAACATATAGGCTTTACTTCATCAAAGTTGGATCATGGGAAAAAATAGGTATCATGATCTAAAGTTTTATCTAAAACTATTGTGCCTACCTGAAAAAAGATATCATAATGCAAAAGTGTGTTTGTCTATTATCTTTTCACATCTAAACCAATGAACCGGTTTTGATGAAATTTGGTATGGAGATGGCCTGAATGCTGAGGAAGAACACAGGCTACTTCATAAACTGTTTAGTACAAGACATTTATTGATTTGAAGAATCATGGAGGTAAAAAAGGAGATGGTGCTATAAACTGTCACTATATGTTACTTTGGAACCATGGTGGGCAGGGCCTGCCACCATCTCAAATGGCCCAAAACATTAGCCAACTACTGTTTACGATTGATTCTTGTTCATTATTTCTGTCATTTGCACACAACAGCCGTTTTAAATACTAAAAATTACAATGCTTCTGAAGTGCCAGGAAGGGAATTTCAGAATTTTTTTTGTTCTTGAAAGTGTATTGCTCTAATAATGATACACAATTGGAGCCATTAATGTGACTTGTTTTTCATTTAATTATGTTGAAAACCAGGGAGGGAAAGAAGTGATATGAAAAGCGTGCTTTTGTAAACCCATTAATTCCAATTTTACCGTATTTGTATCAATAGCAAATGAAGCTACTCTAAAAACAATGTTTGTTTGCTTACTGGTATTGTTTCTTGTTCATTAATTTTCAGCTTTCAACTTACATGCACAGTATTTTTAATGTTCATGTGTGCAAAAAAAAAACTTTTCTACAAGTTCTTTGCTAACCCATAAATGCATGCAATGAGGCAAGAAGAAAGGCATGCTATCATATCTTATGCATGTCGATAAAGTGAACAATTATTGAAATTTCAAAGAAACAGAACTGCATAGTGGTACATCTCCATGCAGAATAGAGTTCTTATGACAGTCAGTGCATTAGTTTCACTGTAGTTTAGGTATCTTCTTACTCTGAAATTTTAGCTATGATGCATCATTCATTGTTTGGCCTATAATTGCAGTTTACATGTTCCATGTATCATTTGCACAATAGATTGAAATGATGTAGAGTGGGTCACTTATATTAACATCACTTTTTGTTTATATGTTCCTATGCTGATCACTTATTAGTTATTTTTTTGTTTTTAGTTAAAGACAGACAGATGTTCATCACTAATTCCTGCCCATCACCATTCACACATAACAATAATAGATAGTCTTCCGTGGAATACAAGGAGCTGCCAAAGAGATTCGTTTCTAGTTTAGTTTCAAATTTCATTTTGCTGTCACACACACAAACACACATACAGAGGCACATGTGCGCAAAGCCCACAGTGTCTCTGGCTGTTCTAAGCAGAATCTTTTGTTTTAAACAGAGAGGAAATGCGAACAATGAATAATTAATGGCAGGTGGAATTTAGGGTGTGAGATGGTGCACCAACCATCAGTCAGTCACATAGCCATGTGTTATGTGGGGATGAGATGTGGATACAGTGTTGGAGTATTTGCAGTTTGGAAGGCAATGAAAAGCACAGGAAAGAATAAAAGTAAAGAGCACAACCACAATTCATGCATACAAAGTAAAATATTGCTTGAATGGCTCCATTTATGAATAAAATGAGATTCCTTTGAACTTTTAGATTACACTGGCAGTTTTGATGAACCAACAACTTCCTCCACACAATCAAAGAATCAGATGCTACTTGGTATACTATCACAAAAGTTGACAGAGATCCCCAACAGTTGGAAATGGGCATGGGTATGTCAGAGTAGTGTCACGGGGCAAGTATCGCCATGGTGAACCATGGAGGTATAAATCCGGTGAACCTAATGTTTTGGACTCAATAAGATGGCAGACGTCAGCTTCAAATTTGGCATGTAATGACAATTCCCTTATTTATTTACTTCTATATCAAGAATATTACATGAGTTAGGAAAACATTTTTACTCTTTGAAACAGCTATTTATTCTTTGACTTTTGAACTTTATCATATTTATGAAAATACTTTTATTGATTGTTATGCTCTACATAAGATGATTCTACATAATCAACACAATGCTTCTACAATACTCAAAGTGTATAAACCACGTTTTCATGCTGCAATGTAATGTGTGTGGATGGAAGTATGTGCATTACATTTTCACAGCTACACCAACCAGCCAATTTCAATGAATTTTGATATGGAGATAGCCTGAACCCTGAGGAAGAAGACAGGCTATTTAAAAAAAGAAAGAAAGAAAAATAAAAGTCAACATCTGGAAGTCCGAAGTAGGGGATGGAACATCTTTTTTTCCATCGGCGAACATAAATCATGTTAAAAATTATTAAATTTGCTGCGTAATGTACATGCTGTGTAATGTATAGCTACTTCAGTAGTACAATTCGTAGACATGAGCTCCTGCCCACACTCGTCTGCATGCACCACTTGGCAGCAACACTGTGTTTGTGCCATGTCATATGTCATCGTGGGTTGGGGTAGTTGGAGGAAAGGGAAAATGGGGGGGGGGGGGGGGGGCTGGGGTCACACATGAAAAGCTACACTTTTCCAAACAGACAGACAATGGCTGGCAGTGTGGTTCTGAAGTCCCTTGTCTAAGTCATATGGTCTCCTTTTGTAATTATTCAATCCACTCCATTAAGTTATGTCATTCAGCTGTCAAAAACAGTACTTTACTCTTTAGTTCATATCCTTTTGCTGCAATTATTTTTAAAAAGTTGGATTTCATTGTCTGTTAATATTGTAATCTTCTTGAGGTGGTATGCCAGCTGTGTTCTAGTACCATCTGAATTCAACATTATTATGAAAAGAATAGATTGCTACTCACCATATAGAGGAGATGCTGAATCTCAGACAGGCACAATGAAAAGACTGCTGTATGTTTTAGTGTTTGGTCAAAAGGCCTTCTTCTGAAATAGAGAACACACACACGCAAAGCACAAATCACACACACATGATCACTGTCTCCGGCTGTCTCTGGCTGCCAGAGACAGTGGTCGTGTGTGTGTGTGTGTGTGTGTGTGTGTGTGTGTTTTGTTTTGTGCTTGTGTGAATCACGTGTGTTTTTTGCTTCAGAAGGCCTTTCGGCTGAAAGCTAAAATGTATAGCAGTCATTTTGCTGAGACTGTCTGTGGCTTAGCGTCTCCTCTATAAGGTGAGAAGAAATCTATCCTTTTCATAATATTGCCGTTATCCCATCACAGACTTTCTGGTGTCATGTGATTGCATCATGTCCTCTTCACATGTTATCAGAGTTAATTTGTTCACTAACGACACTTACCACATTTTTCCTGATTCATGAATGAGTATACTGCACTATAACTGAGTGTCCATATGCTGATTTATTGGGAGATGTGTCTGGACTGACTGACTGTACACCCTCCACCACCCCATCTAATGTTTTCAGCAGTATGTGTGGTGTGACTGCTGGTACTGATGATGGTCAATGTAAAACGGAGTTCCCTAAGCCAAGGCAGTTGGATGTGGCACGGTCTGCCGATAACTGCAGGCTTTTTCAAGGAGAAAAAGTCACATGTACTCTCTTAACAACTGTCAAATTTCCTCATACATTTAATCCCACTGAAGGAATGGTGACAGAACGAGCAGGAAACAGAATGGGGTGCTAAGCAGGCTTGATCTGGCTAACAAATTCAGACATTTCATGCACACTTGTAAAGCTTGTGTGATTAATGCGTAACCTATTGCATAATGGAGGTATACAGACGGCTATTCTTCCTTCACTCTACTTGCAAGTGGAACAGAAAAGCAAATGACTAATAGTGGTACAAGGTACCCTCCATCATGCATCATACAATGGTTTGCAGAGTATGTATGTAGATGTAGATTTACATCTTGCATGTCTTCTTAGAGTTGTTATTATGTTTTCTCTCAATAATTAAACTAGTAATTCCAAAATTCATGATCAACCTTATTCATGCTTTTATCATCCTTGGTCTAGATGTAGCTGACTTGTAGTGGCAAGTAGAAGCTCATGTTTAATCATAAATATCTCAAGTATTTTCAGTTCTCAGAATTACAAGTCTCTATCGCTCAAAAAGCAGCCATCAATGTTTTTTGCTGACATTAACTGAACAGCACAGAACAATACATCTCAATTTTTCTTATATTTGTATGCTGACTTTAACATTTTTGTGACCAAACACATATGGTTTACAATTACAAACAATTTAAGTTGGAGTAATCACAGAGAAAATGTTGTTGGTTACATGAACCAAAAACTGCATTTTACTGGTAAAATGCTTAGAAGAAGCAAAAAATCTACTAAACAGGTTGACTACACTACACCTGCCCATCCTCTTCTGGAGTACTGCACACAGTGTGGGATCTTTCCCAGATAAGACTGATGAAGGACATACAAAAATTTCAGAGAGTGTAGCTCATTTTCTATTACCACGAAATAAGGGGGAGACTGTCACAGATATGATAAAGTGAGTTCGGGCAGCAATCATTAAAGTAAAGGCTTTTTTCACTGTGGTACGATATTTCTACAAAATTAAATCACCAACTTCCTACTCTGGATGCAAAAATATTTTGTTGACTTCCACCTAATTAGGGAGAAATGACCTTCATGATAAAAAAAAGAGAAATCATGATCGCATGGAGAGATATTTCTCACATGCAACTCCCAAATGGAATCATAGAGAAATTGTTGACAGGGATTCTATGAAACCTTTACCAAATACTTAAGTGTGAATTATAGAGTAATTACAGAGTCTGGTCTTAGTGTCCAGAGACAAGAGTGGCCTCGTGTATGTGACTTATGTGCTTTTGCGCGAGTGGGGGGGGGGGGGGGGGGCAGAGAGGGTGGGGCAGCAACACCTCCTCTATGCGTTGAGTTGCACTCTATACATTCCATATGGTAATTATAGAGTAATCATGTAAATGTAGATGCTGATGTAGAATGCATGATAAGGCTTATAATTTCCTTACCTTCTCAAGAATATTTGCAATAGTTGTTATAGAGAGTACTCGCTGCTGTAAAACTGAACTTCTTGTCAACTGGAACAGTTCTTGTAAGGTGTAGCCAGGTCTGCCTGGTTCCTCTCCATGATGATGAAGACCTTTATTTACATCTAATGACTCATCAGCATATGGCAGTAACATACCTGTGCAGAATGGAAAAAATATTAAGTTATAAACAGTTTGGAAAGTTTGTGTGCCTAAAAAACTAGAAAATATGCAAAAGATGGATAACAAGGAGTGCCTAAGGAATGGAGGAATAGACGATGAGTAAACATGCTTAAGAACAATAATACCTGATTTGCAATCATCACTATTGGTACACCAAGTTCTGGGAGTGATTTAATTCCTGTTGTAAAAGCTACATCAGCACAGCTTGAGCTAACTACTGTCACTATCTCACATGTATTTCACCACTCAATTGTGAGGAGGCAACATTACGCAGTAGATGTGTGATTGCTGTGTGTCAAAGATGTTGTGTTACAAATTGCAATGGAGTAATATCTCTAAATCAAGTGTTCAAGACATTCTCCAGAATGCTTTGAAGATGAGAAAAGTGTATGCAAGTGTACAAAAAAAATGCACAAACACACACACACAAGTTTCAAGCTTTCGCAACCCAAGGTTGCTTCATCAGGAAAGAGGGAAGGAGAGGGAAAGACGAAAGGATGTGGGTTTTAAGGGAGAGGGTAAGGAGTTATTCCAATCCCGGGAGTGGAAAGACTTACCATAGGGGGAAAAAAGGACAGGTATACACTCGCACGCACACACACATCCATCTGCACATATACAGATATGTAAAGGCAAAGAGGTTGGGCAGAGATGTCAGTCGAGGCGGAAGTACAGAGGCAAAGATGTTGTTGAATGACAAGTGATGTATGAGGGGCGGCAACTTGAAATTGGCGGAGATTGAGGCCCGGTGAGTAACGGGAAGAGAGAATATATTGAAAGGCAACTTCCCATCTCGGGAGATCTGATAGGTTGGTGTCAGTGGGAAGTCATATACAGACACCAGTCTGTATATGTGCGGATGGATATGTGTGTGTGTGTGCGAGTGTATACCTGTCCTTTTTTCCCCCTAAGGTAAGTCTTTCCACTCCCGGGATTGGAATGACTGCTTACCCTCTCCCTTAAAACCCACATCCTTTCGTCTTTCCCTCTCCTTCCCTCTTTCTGATGAAGCAATCGTGGGTTGCGAAAGCTTGAATTTTGTGTGTGTGTTTGTGTTTATTTGTGTGTCTATCAACATACCAACGATTTCGTTTGGTAAGTTACATCATCATCTTGACTCCCAAATAAAAACAATGATGCATGGCTGTCTGCCATAAACAATTCTTTTCTGGCAAAAAGTTATCCTAGGTGATGGGACTTGATTTTATCAACATGAATGTACAACAAAATGAGAAAGTGCATAAATTCACATGGAGAGTCAGCACTTTGATCGAATAATCAACATTCAAGACATCGTGGGGTGTAAGTTTAACGACATATCAAAGAAGACCATTTTTGGCAGTTTCACATGTTGTATGAATGTTGCACATACTCATGTGGATGGGAGGTCTATTTTTGGACTGATAGGATATATTAGCTGTAGCTTGGCACTTCATTAGTCATGAAATATATGAAACACTATATGTAATGTCACTATTACCCAATTAGGCACAATGCAATTGTCAGAGATAGTAATGATGGCTGATGAAGTGGTACCTTTTTTTAAAATTTTGTTAATTATTAGAAGCATGTCAGCATTTGCCTGGAGTGATTTGGGAAAATCATGGAGAACAAAAACTGGGTTGTCTAGAGCTGGTAAATTATCCTGTACTCTCTTTACATAAACAGATTTCATGCTTTACCAACTAATCTTAGTGATTTATAAATATTATATTACCCAACAGTGAACGTGTGTAATGTGATGGCAGTGTAGGAATCCATATTTTCTTGGATATAGGTGGCTGTACGTAGCTTCTGGAGAAGCTTACACAAGAAATTAGCATGTATCATCATCACCCCCCCCCCCCCCCCGCCCCCCCCCCCCCCCAAAAAAAAAAAGTTCTTTCTGCTCCACTAATCATACCAAACTGTAACATAGTTCTCCTGTCATATGATGGGATCAGCTTACAAAATCGTTACTTAGAATGAGAAGTGATTACATCAAAGATAGAAAATCTCTGTAGAACTATTAGGTCAATCACCTTTTTTGATATTTTATGATGGCAGCCACAATGGCAGTACTACAATTTGAGGTGATCTTCACAAAATAATTAGCTTACTCAGTCTCTTTGACAGTCTACAACAGCAGCAAGTTATACAGAACTCAGACAAATAAATGTTTTGGAAAATGAATCCACTATGCTATTACAATGCAACTGTGTTTGTGTGACAATAATGAGCAGTCTTTTTACTTACAATAATTCTGTTACAAACCGTTTCGAAGCCATTAACTTTGCTTGGTGATCAAGGGAACTAAACTGTACTAGATGCTGAAACTTTTAAATGACTGAAAGGAAAGCTACAACACATAAGAAGTTTTATGCATATACTGAGACAGATGAAGAGGATTACAATGGTGCACTTTCCAAGAACTATCATTGCTTATCAGTGAACAAATCAAGAAGCAAAAACAGAAATTACTTCTCCTTAAACACCCTCCTCTCTCTGTCACACACACACACACACACACACACACACACACACACACACACACACACACACACACACACAAACAGACTGACTGACTGACATCATGAGTGTGTGTGTGTGTGTGTGTGTGTGTGTTGTCAATTTTTGACAAACGCCTTTTTGGTGTGTGTATGTGTGTGTGTGTGTGTGTTTTGTCAATTTTTGACAAACGCCTTTTTGGCGAAAAGTTTATTGTGTGACACTCTTTATGTTGTGCCTACCTGCGATTCAGTACCTCTGCTGTATGGTGAGTAGCAACTTTTCGTTTCATAATATTGTTACAATGTAAAGAACAGACAGATTGCTACTTACTGTAAAGGGGACACACAAAGTTGCAGACCAGCACAATTACAAGACACTTTCACATTCTGCTCTGAGCTGCTGGAGATGGCAGCAATGTGGGCATGAGATGTGCTTGCTTGTGTGAATAAATGTGTGTTTCTGTTTCTTTTTCTCATGAAGGCTTTTGCCAAAAGATAACACGGAAGTGACTTTTAATTGTGTCTGCCAGCAATTTAATGTGGAGTTTCCATTGTTTGATTTTGTGATCTGGTACTGTTCAGAAAAAAGGACAGCCATTAGCAGATAGTCGAAAAAGGTCAAAGCATTTAAGGAGAGTGTCAAAATAGCTTTTAGGACCTCCATCAGGACAACATAATGAAAGGGAAAAATCACCTTGAAAATCAAACCTAGCAGCATATGCTTTGTCTGAAGGCAAGGGTGGTGGTTCAGGTATTTCTGACATCCACTTAAGCTTTTCTACTTCTACTACATCCATGTGCAGCCATTTATTATTGGACTCTGAGACTAATGGAACTGCATGTAATATATCAGTATCTGCTGTTGTGGTATGAGCTGTGAAGGCTTCCTCTGTCTCCATTTCCGAATTTAACTGAGATGAAGGCTGCGTCTCTGTCAACAGTGTATTTATAGTTTCAGTCTCTTCTGTTTCCATTTGGGATTCATCACATTCTTCATGGATTCCTGTCATATTTTCATCCCCTTTTGTGTCCACAGAAGCATTTTTGGAAGGATTCCTTCTTGAGAGGATAAACTGAAGAACTTTTGGGTCTAATGAAGACATCAGCTTCTGCTGTTCTGACATGATTTCTTCATGTGACATTCTGCTCAAACGGATAAGATTTTCTTCATGAACTACATCTGCTTCTGTTCCAGAGACTATGAAGCTCTGATCTCCTGAAAATAAATGAAGAATGTAGTTACAGTCTGCTGATACAAAATAAGTTTTTTAAATATTTTTGTCTTCAAGCTCTATGATAACAGTTTCACAAGATGGTGGTCCTACAAGAAGTCTTTTAATAATGCTAAACTTGCCATAATTATTATAATAAAAAATAATAAATATGCAAAGTGCTGCTGGCAATGGTAAAATTTAGAGGGCTGGATGCAAAGAAACAAGACATTTCAAAATTATACCAAAAACACTTAATTATGGCACACTTTAATGTGCAAACTGAGAATAAAAAATCTATTTCTGAACATTTCATAGAATGCTGCTTCAGAGCATTAACAATACGGAGAGATACACTAACTGATATGGCACCATAGCAGGGCTTACTTACATTTTCTCTACTGGACACTGTGGCAGTCAGTCAAGATCAATAAATAAAATTACAAAACAAACAAAACAAGTTTGGAGGAGTTTGCACTATTATTAAAGGTAAAGCTAAAAGACAAAAAATAATGTTACAGAAAATGTTAAATCTGCGCTTTCAGCAACAAATATTCCTGACATCTATCAACCAGTCCTAAAACATGGTTAATGTTGTGAGGATAGTTCCATGTGCTATTACATATCCTCTCAACAACAATGCAACTGAGTCCACAAAAATGTAGTATGAACCCAATGGCCTCAGAGAAAAAAGTCCAGCAGATTTGAGTTGGGTGAATTACGTGCGGTACAGTATTCCTCATGTTCTGTATTACCACTGGAAGCGACTTACAGCATCTTTTGTTTGTCTTTCCATGCACATTCTACAATACAGCAACGTTTTTCAGTTTACTTTTGAAGCATTCTTCAGAATTATGAAATTACTAAGGAAAACTCACAGGAAGTGAAAGATTATCTGCAACTTTCACAGAAACCAGACTGCAATTATAAGAGTCAAAGGACTTGAAACAAAGGACGTAAATAAGAAAAAAGTGACACAGAGCTGTAGCCTGTCTCCCATGTTATCCAGCCCTGTAGACTGAGAAAGCAGTAAAGGAAAAATTTGGAAAGGTAATTAAAGTTCAGGAAGAAAAAACAGAAATTTTAAGGTTTGCCAACGACACTGTAACTTCCAGAGATAATAAGGACTTGGATAATCAGTTGAAGGAATGGTTAGGATCTTGAAAAGAGGTTATAAAAAGAATAAACAAAAGTAAATGTAGTCGAATTAAGTCAGATGGTGATGAGGGAATGGTATGAATAGATACAACAGTGGAAAGAAACAAACTGGACTTTACGTATAAAAGTAAAAGCCAACCACTACTTAGATCAAAGAACTAACATCTCCTCCATACAGGAAAAAATATTTATAGGTTGGTAAAGGTTAAAAAGGGAGGGCAAGTCACTCAAACCCCAGTAAGAATGGGACCTGCCTGTAGTGAGGACATTAATAAGAAACACACTAGTCAATAATAAAGATGAAATTCAAAAAGTAATTCCAGACTGATAGAGGTATGAAGGAAGCAAAATACTTAATGAATGTAAAAAATTCTTTACAGAAAATCTGTAGAGGAAAATAAATTTCTAATACTAGAACAAGGAAGTGATTGTTTAACTCCACAAGACTGGGGACAAACAAGACAGAGTAAGCTATCAACTGTCAGCCCTTCCCCCACTCTTTACATCTACGTGGTTACTCCGCAATTCACACTTAAGACCCTGGCAGAGGGTTTATCGAACAATTTTCGTACTACTTCTCTACCATTCCACTCTCGAATGGCACATGGGAAAAAGGAACACCTAAATCTTTCGGTTTGAGCTCTGATTTCTCTTATTTTAGTATTCTGATCATTTCTCCCTACGTATGTGGGTGTCAACAATATATTTTCGCATTTGGAAGAGAAAGTTAGTAATTGAAATTTCATAAATAGATCTCGTCACAAAGAAAACCGCCTTTGTTTCAGTGACTGCCACCCCAACTCGCGTATCATATCAGTGACACTCTCACCCCTATTGCGCAATAACACGAAACGAGCTGCCATTCTTTGCACTTTTTCGACGCCCTCCGTCAATCCTACCTGGTAAAGATTACACACTGCGCAGCAATATTCCAGCAGAGGATGGACAAGTGTCATGTAGGCTGTCTCGCTAGTAGGTTTGTCACATCTTCCAAGTGTTCTGCCAACAAAGTGCAGTCTTTGTTTCTGTAGTGTTGACAGATTGCCAACACTACGCACATTATTTAAGGGAGGCGGCCATTAAGCAAGCAGGCGGACTTGATGGTCTGAAACAGGATACTGCATAAATGCGATAAAGAAAAGTACGTAGCTGCTGGAATACTTAACTTTAATCCACCATTTGTATACAGCGTTCTTGATGAGACATTTCATACGATGATTATCAATGGCTATGTAAGGCTAATGGCGCCTTGCTAGGTCATAGCCATGGACTTAGCTGAAGGCTATTCTAACTATCTGCTCGGCTAATGAGCGATGCTTCGTCAGTGTAGTCGCTAGCAATGTTGTCCGTACAACTGGGGCGAGTGCTATTCTGTATCTCGAGACCTGCCTTGTGGTGGGGCTCGGTCTGGGATCACACAGTGGCGACACGCGGGTCCGACATGTACTAAATGGACCGCGGCCGATTTAAAGCTACCACCTAGCAAGTGTGGTGTCCGGCGGTGACACCACAGTTTCGCCTTCCCCACAATATTATCTATGTGGTCTTTCCAATTTAAGTTGCTTGTAATTGCAATTCCTAGGTATTTAGTCAAATTGACAGTCCTTAGATTTGTGCAATTTATCATATACCCAAAATTTATCGGATTTCTTTTAGTAACCCATGTGGATGACCTCGCACTTTTCTTTGTTAAGTGCCAATTGCCACTTTTTGCATCATACAGAAATTCTCTCTAGATCATTTTGTAATTGGAATTGATCATCTCATGATTTTACTAGATGGTAAATCACAGTGTCATCTGCAAACAATCTAAGGGGGCTGCTCAGGTTATCACCTAGATCATTTATGTAAATCAGGAACAGCAGAGGGCCTATGACACTACCTTGTGGAACGCCAGATATCACTTTTGTTCTACTCGATGATTTACTGTCTATCACTACCAACTGTGACATCTCTGAGAGGAAATCAAAAATCCAGACACACAGCTGAGACGATACTCCATATGCACGCAATTTGATTAATCGTCGTTTGTGAGGAACGGTATCAAAAGCCTTCTGGAATTCTAGGAATATGGAATTGATCTGAGATCCCTTGTCGACAGCACTCATTACTTCATGGGAATAAAGAGCTAGCTGTGTTGCACAAGAACGATATTTTGTGAATCCGAGTTGGTTATGTATCAATAAGTCATTTTCTTCAAGGTGATGCTCCAAAATCCTACTGCAAATTGAGGTCAGTGATATGGGTCTGTAATTCAATGGGTTACTCCTATTTTCTTTCTTGAATATTGGTGTGACCTGTGCTACTTTCCAGTCTTTAGGAACAGACCTTTTGTCAAGTGAGTGGTTGTACACGATTGTCAAGAAAGGCACTATTGTGTCTGTATACTCTGAAAGAAGCCTGATTGGTATACCATCTGGACCGGAAGACTTCCCTTTCTTACGTGATTTGAGTTGTTTCGCAACACCTAAGATATCTACTTTTATGTCACTCATAATAACACTGTTATTGTTTCAAATTCTGGAATATTTACTGTTATATCCTAGCCAGTAATGCCACCCGAGCCCGCTGCCAAAAAGGTTGGCAGCATCAAAGTCCGGACGGCGTCCGCATAAGCAGCGCCAGCGAGACAGGAAATCGCCGCAAGTCTGCGCGCGCCACCGCTGGCTTCTGGCTTCTTAAGCGCTGGAGTCGCGAGCGCTAGGACAGTTCTGTATTCGCCGCTCAGTTGTATACTCGCCACCGAATTGTGTACTTGCTAGTCAGTTGTGTGTTCATCGCAGCAGAGTTGTTGTTTGTCGTCAGCCGACGCTGACCTAGCCGCTCTGACTCGAACTAGACAGAGTTCTGTAGACACGAAGTTCACTACTGTGTTACTGTATCTTCGTTAATAAAAATAAGTACCGACTTTTATTTAATCAGAGTGTTTGGGTTTTCATCTTTCTGTTCACTGTTCCAGCAGACCGGTCGGCCCGCTATTAAAAGTGTGGCGGTGACTTCGTAAGCCGTTTCTACAGGGAATTGCTTGTCGCTACGAACGCTGCCACAAAACTGGCAACAAGGACTTCCGAACTCGTGTGCAGGGCTGGTTCAACTTGTTTCTGGTTATACTAATTATAGCGATAAAATTTTGGGGGCTGGTTTAATTTGTGTTCACTATGTCTGCCGAATTACAACAGTTGATCTTGTTACAGAGTCAGCAAGTACAAAGTCTGGTGGAAGCAATCGCCAAACAAGCGGCTACTCCTCCAACACAAAAGGAACAAGCACAGGCAGCACCACCTTTCCGTACTTTTGATGCATCAAGAGAAGAATGGTGAGAATATTTCGCACAGTTGCAGGCGCACATGACAGTCTACAAAATCACAGGTACTGAGCGGCAGCTTTATTTAATTTCCACTGCAGGCGTGGAAATCTATCGACTACTTTGTAAGTTGTTCCCGGAATCCCAGCCAGAAGCTTTAGACTATGACGTTGTTGTTAACAAGCTTGCTGAGTATTTCGAGTCGCGAGTTCATGTGGCAGCAGCCAGATTCAAGTTCTTCAGATTAAAGAAACTGCCACATCAATCTAATAAACAGTGGTTAACAGATTTACGGGGCCTCACCCGTCAGTGCCGATTTAATTGTGTGTGTGGAGCTTCCTACAGTGATGTCATGTTACGAGACGCTATTACTCAAAACATTGCAGATTCTCGTATTCGTGCTGCTATCTTAAAGTTGCCTGACCCGTCATTAGAGACTGTGATGAACATCATTGAAGCCCAAGATACTTTTGACTATGCTGAGTGTGAGTTAGATCAGCCATGTATTTCTCAAATTGCCTGTGCTAAGCAAGTTATGTCACGCCCGCGGCCCCACCAGCAGAGTCAGACTGTAAACACTAGCCGGCCGCGTCATGTTAAACACATTCGTCAGCCGCGTGTGCAAAAGTCTTGCCCTAAGTGTGTTCTTGCTCATCCTCGTGAACGTTGCCCGTTGAGAAACGCGGTTTGTCACTTTTGTCAAAGGAAAGGACACATCCAGACTGTTTGTTTGCGTAAACGCAAGAACAATTCTAGTGCTGCCCAGCCCATGGATATTCATGTTCTTCAAAGCCAGCCCGCCCAGAAGGTCGCGTTTAAAGACTCTTCCACGGTTCGTGTGGGTAATAAACTTGTTCGCAATAAGCCACCCACCCAGCCCTCTGCTATGCGACCCAAGCGTAATTCAAATGCTGTAAAAAGTAATGTACAGACTGCAAGTGAAGCGGGAGTTGTTGTTCCACCCGCCCAACCCACGAGTTGTCGTAAGCAGCGAACACGCGCTAAACGCGCTGATTTTGTGTCTTCCGCCTCCACTGCACCGATCCAGAGACAGTGTAATAAACTATTTGTGAAGCTACGCATCCAGGATAAGACCTTCAATTTTCAATTAGACACTGGTGCGTCTGTGACTCTCATAAATAGTGCTACGTATGCGGCTATCGGCCGCCCTAAACTTTCAGCGGCAAAACATTCTTTGGCTACTTATAGTGGAGAACAAATTCCTGTGTTAGGTGTATGTAGCGTGCCAGCCACATTCCGTGGCAATACAAAAACAGTTTCATTCACAGTGCTCCGCGCTACAGACAGTGTAAACATTTTTGGATTAGACTGTTTTGACTTGTTTGGCCTGTCTATCCAAGACAATGTGTTGCAAATTAATTCTGTTGTTGTTCCTCAAGACAGCATAACCGATTTATGTAAACGATACAGTGACATATTTAAAGACGAACTAGGTTGTGCTGCAAACTTTGCTGCTCATATTACGTTAAAAGATAATGCTCAGCCTCGATTTTTTCGTGCTCGTCCAGTGCCTCACGACCTCCGGGCACCTGTAGAAGATGAACTTCGTCGTTGGCAAAACAACGGTGTTATTCAACCCGTTTCAGCGAGCCAGTGGGCTTCTCCCTTAGTTATTATAAAGAAACCGTCTGGCAAGTTACGTTTGTGTGCTGATTTTAAGTCGACAGTTAATCCCCAGACTGTCATTGATTCTTTTCCTTTGCCTAGACCGGACGAGCTGATGGATAAGTTAGGGGAAGCTCATTTCTTTTCCAAAATTGATCTCCGTGAAGCATATTTGCAATTGCCCCTCGACGAGCAATCACAACAGTATTTTGTCATAAACACGTCGTTGGGGTTGTTCCGTTTTCTGCGTTTGCCATTTGGTTGTGCGTCAGCTCCAGCTGTTTTTCAGCGTTTTTTTGTCACAACTTCTGGCTAATGTGCCATCGTGTTGCAACTATTTAGACGATATT
The DNA here is from genome assembly GCF_023864345.2 of Schistocerca serialis cubense. NCBI lineage: Eukaryota > Metazoa > Arthropoda > Insecta > Orthoptera > Acrididae > Schistocerca > Schistocerca serialis. The sequence continues at coordinate 612,108,042 of NC_064642.1, forward strand.
GTTGTGTCCGGTCGGACGCCTGCTGAACATTCCCGTAATTTGGAGTGTTTGTTTAAAGTGTTGTCTCAGGTAGGCCTACATTGCAACATCGATAAATGTTCATTTTTCCTTACGGAGTTGGAGTATCTGCATCCATCCCTCCCAGTCACATTTAGCAGCTATTCGTGATTTGCCCGCCCCTCGCAATCTGCATGAATTGCAAGCAGTTCTTGGCAAATTGACATATTATATTAGGTTTATACCTAATGCATCACAGATTGCTGCACCGTTGCATCGTCTCCGCCGTAAGAATGTTCCGTTTGTGTGGTCAGCTGATTGCCAATCAGCCTTTCAGCAGCTTAAAGAGGCTTTATTGAATGATCGTTGTCTGGTCCATTACGGCCCTAACAAGCCTCTGGTGTTAGCTTGTGATGCCTCTTCTTTCGGCCTCGGTGCTGTGTTGTCTCACCGAGTCGGTAACACCGAATGTCCTATTGCGTTCGCATCTAAATTGCTCAACAAAGCTCAGTGTAATTATAGCCAATTGGACAAGGAAGCGTTGGCTATTGTGTTCGGTGTCACAAAATTCCATCACTACCTCTATGGTAGACCATTCTATTTAGTAACAGATCACAAGCCCCTGACGTCACTGTTTCATCCGTCTAAACCAGTTCCTCAGCGGACAGCTCAGAGACTACAACGTTGGGCTCTTTTGTTATCACAACACCAGTATGAGATACTGTATCGCCCTACAGCTCAGCATGCAAATGCTGCCGCGCTTTCTAGATTGCCGATTGCTGCGGATGATGTCTTCGATTCCTCTGACGACTCTTGCCATCAGATAGACGCCGATGTGCATCAATCCCTCCGGGATTTTCCGATTGATTATCGTCAGGTGGCACGTGAGACAGCTATGGATCCTCATCTGAGTTTACTACTACGTTTTGTTCAACGTGGTTGGCCGTCCAAGGCAAAGGACATATCGGATCCTGTGGTTCGTCGCTATTATCCGCAACGTCATCTGTTGTCTGTTTCGCACGGAGTTTTGCTGTTACGCACCGAGAATGACCAGCTTCGTGTAGTGGTTCCCCAAGTGCTCCAATCCAAGGTCCTCGACTTGTTGCATCAAGGTCATTGGGGCGTGGTCCGCACCAAGCAGCTTGCCCGCCGTCATTGTACATGGATCGGCATTGATAAGCAGATTACGCAGATGTCTACAGATTGTTCGACGTGTGCCGAACACCAAGCTGCTCCGCCTCAACGCTATTTTGAGTGGGCACGCCCTGCCGGTCCCTGGCAGCGAGTACATATTGATTTCGCTGGTCCATATTGGAATTCTCGTTGGCTCATCATGATAGATGCATTTAGTAATTTTCCGTTTGTTGTGCACATGCAGTCTACAACGTCTGCACAAACTATACAGGCGTTGACTTCAATTTTTTTGTATTGAGGGTCTTCCAGAAGTTTTAGTATCTGACAATGGTCCACAATTTACCTCTGCTGAATTTGAAAGTTTTTGTTCTGCCAATGGCATTCGCCATGTTCTTACTCCGCCGTTCCACCCTCAATCGAATGGTGCAGCGGAACGTTTTGTACGCACATTCAAGGATCATATCGACCACCTTCGTGCTACGCACTCTCGTCAGCAGGCCCTCATCACGTTCCTGTCGTCGTACCGGACCACGCCACGCGACGGCCCTTCACCTGCGGAGCTTCTCCACGGCCGTCGTCATCGCACCCTACTACGGTTGTTGCACCCCCCGGATCGACCCGCCGCTTCTGAGCATCGCACGCGTTTTCAGCGCAACGACGCCGTTCTTTTCAGAGTTTATCACGGTCGCCGTCATTGGGAATGTGGTACCGTGATAAGTGTCCAGGGTCGCGGTTTTTATACTGTTCAAGGTGCTACTGGGGTGCACAGGAGGCATCAGAACCAGTTGCGCCGCGCTGGCCGCCCGGATTCTGCCGCTCGTTCTTTGTCCACAGATTTGGTCCGCGGCGGGTTCCAGCCGCGCCTTCCGACTTCGCTGCCGCCCCAAGGGCAGCAGCAGCAGCCGTCGCCGCTACCACGCCGACAGCCCGTCCCGTTGATGCCTCCCGCGCAGCTTCATCCGGGAGCGCCCCAGGTGGTCGCTCTGGCGCCTGCGGTCCCTCTTCAGTCGCCACCGCCTTCGGAGCTGATGGACGTCGACCCCTCAGCTGGGCCGCCTTCCCAAGCGGTGGCTGTGCAGCCTGTCCTGCAGCCGCTTTCCTTGGGCACCCCCAAGGAGTCTGACACCGCAGCGCCTTGTCCGGCGCCCACTCAGCAGCCGTCGACGCAGCGTCAGGAGACGTTGCCTCTCTTCGTGGGTCCCGACGCCCCGTCGCGTCCAGTACCAGAAGCTGCGCCCGTGGTCACAGGCGTGCACCCTGACCTCGGTTTTCGGTCGGTGTTTCCCGAGGCCCCGCGCAGCCAATGCTGGGGTGCGGACCGGGGACTGCCACCGACAACAGTCTCCGCCCCGGTCCCTTCTGCTACGCCTGCGGCCAGACCCCTCCCCCGCCGTCGACGCTCGCCACGTCATTACTCAACGACGGTGCGGCGGTTTGGGGGGGAGGAGTGTTATATCCTAGCCAGTAATGCCACCCGAGCCCGCTGCCAAAAAGGTTGGCAGCATCAAAGTCCGGACGCCGTCCGCATAAGCAGCGCCAGCGAGACAGGAAATCGCCGCAAGTCTGCGCGCGCCACCGCTGGCTTCTGGCTTCTTAAGCGCTGGAGTCGCGAGCGCTAGGACAGTTCTGTATTCGCCGCTCAGTTGTATACTCGCCACCGAATTGTGTACTTCCTAGTCAGTTGTGTGTTCATCGCAGCAGAGTTGTTGTTTGTCGTCAGCCGACGCTGACCTAGCCGCTCCGACTCGAACTAGACAGAGTTCTGTAGACACGAAGTTCACTACTGTGTTACTGTATCTTCGTTAATAAAGATAAGTACCGACTTTTATTTAATCAGAGTGTTTGGGTTTTCATCTTTCTGTTCACTGTTCCAGCGGACCGGTCGGCCCGCTATTAAAAGTGTGGCGGTGACTTCGTAAGCCGTTTCTACAGCGAATTGCTTGTCGCTACGAACGCCGCCACAAAATTTACTTCATCTTCTTTCATGAAGGAATTACGGAAAACTGTATGTAGTAACTCCGCTTTAGTGGCACCACCATTGGTAACATTTCCATCGCTATCGTGCAGTGATGGTATTGACTGTTTTTTGCCACTGGTGTACTTTACATATGACCAGAATCTCTTTGTGTTTTCTACCATATTTTGAGACAATGTTTCATGGAAACTATTAAAAGCATCTCGCACTGACGTCCCCACTAAATTTCAAGCTTCAGTGAAACTTAGCCAGTCTTGGGGATTTTGCGTTCTTCTGAATTTGGCATGTTTTTTTTATTGCTTCTGCAACAGTGTTCTGTTGTGTATCATGGTGGATCAGTCCCGTCTCTTATTAACTTATGCGGTATTAATCTACCGATTGCTGTTGATACTGTATGTTTGAATTTGAGCCATATCTGGTCTACAATTACATAATTAGCTTGGAAGGAATGCAGACTCTCTCTTAGGAAGGCATTGAGTGAATTTTTATCTGCTATTTTAAATAGATATATTTTGCATTTATTTTTGCTGGGTTTTGTTAATATGGTTTTGAGCCTCGCTAAAATGACCTTGTGTTCACTAATCCCTGTATCAGTCATGAAGCTCTCTATTAGATCAGGATTATTTGTGGCTAAGAGATTCATTAACATTATCAACAACTTAAAAGCAAAAATTTAAATTTTAATCAACCAAAGGATCAAGGTAGCTTTGTGGACCATAAGCAAGTCACAAATGTAATTACAGAATGGAGCAATGAGTATGAATTACCACTATGCATGAGACGCTTAGATTGTGAGAAAGTTTTCAACTGTTTTAACAAAGACTGCACCAAAGCCCCACAGAAACATGTATGTAAATTCACAAGATGCAACATATTTGCAAATGGTTTTACAGTGATCCAGAAAAAAAATTTGTTTTCTTATAAATGTTGTAATAGATCATAAGTGTATTGATCATGAAAGTAATTTCAGCCAACAATGACTATCTTCAGACCTAAGATAATAAACATACAAAGGTCACTTGATGCACAATGTCTCCAAATTATATAAAATGCAGGATCAGAAATCATTATTAGCAATCACAGCACTATCTCCGTATCTAAGTGAACCCAGTATACTACGTAATTCGTGACATTGCGCACATAGATGGTACAGCCATATTAATCAGTCGTACAAGCTTTGTCACAAAATAAAAATAGTTTTGAGAACTGTAGACACCATTTTACCAGACATGTTGATATGTGAACAACAAAACGTATACTGCCACGTAATGACAAATGATGTGCATGCACTCTGGCACACTAGAAGATGTAACAGCTGTATGTCAGTTCACATAACTTCAAAGAAATAATCTTTTAATTTATTGCATTAAATCTTTCCCGCAGAATTTAGTGCAAATAAATCTCAAAATGCATAGGACTATGCTTATTTATTATGTAATAAAATGTAACAAGGAAAAAGGTCTCATTAAAATTAATACTAGCGGTATTACAAAATTACATAGCATTACTGCACAATGTAATCAATGATTAAAACTAAATATCAATTTCTATGTTAGCAGGCCATTTTATATTTTACAGCACACCTATGTATTTTGACTGTTGCCTTTGCTTATAACTGATCTGTGATTTATGACTATATACTCAACAGTACAGACAATATACATACTGAAATTTTGACTGATTCTTGTTTAGGTGCAGTTTGTGTCTTATATCAGATATGTTAATCGTCTCAATTTACAGTTATTCAGTTGCATCTGTGGCTCATACTGTTGGACAAATGTAGGGCTTTAGTGCTGACTATGCCCAGTGACATTTATTTTCCACAGCAGTCTGTATTATTGTAAGCCAGTTTTCTATGTTCCTGATTGACGGGGTGAATTCTGTGGGCACACCCTGTCCAAAGAAAAAACTTTGGTCTACTTCAACAGCAAATTGCAGACTTGGTGTTTGCATCAACAATTGTATTGTACTGTTAATTATGTAACATAATTAGTATTGTATTTAATAAAGTCTCCTTCCTCATTACAATTTATTGGTGTAGTTCACATGAAATAAATGGTAAGTGTAATAAATACACTGATTATATCCAATGACAATTATTTCTACATTTTGCTGCATATAACTGAGCTGGCTTATGTGCTCCCCTCTGTTTTATTGGTGAGCTCCACACATGTTATTTAATGATTTGAATGCATAGTATAATGGTACTGCATATTTTTGTAATATAATGTAATTTTTTTGACCTTTCTTACAATTTGTTTTAATTGTAGTTCATCTGTAAATACGGTAGGAAAACAGTGCTGAGTGACATTCTGTTGGTTTCTTTGCATTTGGTGAGAGCTGGTTTGTTGGGTTACATTTGGTGGATGGATGGTGTTGGTCTGTTTCATTAGTAAGCTGCAGATTTTGGTTTAATGGTCAATTTCATTGTATAATGATGCTCTGTAATTCTGTATCACAGCCAGTATTATTTTTAATAAAGCCTCTTTCCTCATTACATTTTATTACATAACAAATAAGCATAATCATAAGAGTTTCATGGTTTATTTGTGTTAAATTCTGTGGGAAAGATTTTTAAAATCAGTTAAAAAGGGGGCGTCTTTGAAGTTAAGTGAGGTGACATGCAGCAGTGACATTTATCGTGCCAGAGTGCAGGCATGTTATTCATCACTGCATGGCATGGCACGATAACTGTCACTTGCTGCATGTCACCTCACTTAACTTCAAAGACGCCCCGGTTTTAATTGATTTTAAAAATCTTTCCCACAGAATTTAGCACAAATAAACCACAAAACTCATATGATTATGCTTATTTATTATGTAATAAAATGTAATGAGGAAAAAGGCAGTATGCTTTGTGTCTTTTCATTGTCATCATATCTGACATAATGATGTTTATGGCACTAAAAAAATAAAAAATAAAAAAAAGTTGATTTTGTGATGATGTTTGTATGGCTGATTACTGTGACTGTACCATCTACAAATGCAAGGAAACAAATTATGGAGTATGCTGGATTTACTTACATACAGAAATGCTGTCATATTTGCTAACAATCAATTCTGATTCTGCATATTATGTAATATGGAGACATGTACAACATGAAGCTAGCTTTGTATGTTTTATTATTTTAGCTCTGAAGATGGTTGAATGAAATTAATTACCTGATCAATAAACTGTGATCTGTGACTGGACTTATAACAAAACAAATACATGCAAATGTTACAACTTTCAATAAATATCATTAAGACCCTGAGAAATTCAGGATAAAAGAAAGGTCAGCCAAGGAGATCCCACATCACCTACTATTCTCAGCAGCCCTTCAAAAAGTCTTCAGATTCTTGCTCAGTAAAAACAAATATGCAATACATGTTAATGGGACGTGTCAGTATCAACTTTATTTTGCTGGTGATGTTCAGAACATGGAGGAGGAGGCCTTTGTTCAGCAGCAGATGACAAATTTCTCCAAGCTTACTGCAACAACTTTGTCACTCAGGTACGACCTGCCTCACTGATATTAATAGATATATTATACAAATTAAAGTATTTTTAAATATTTATTACACCAACTAAAATATTTAAATTTTTAAAATATTAATATATTTAACACAAATTAGAATATTTTAAATCAGATGCAAAGTTATTAGACACCAGTAGTTAAGAAAGGAGCTGTTTCACCTGACATGATACACACCTGAATCAGCACAACAAGAGGGAACTTGCCACTAACATAAATAATGCTCTTGAGGAAATTCTCCATGAAAACAAAACCACAAGCAAGTCTGTAATTGTAGTAGGTGTTCCATCACAGGGGAATTATTAAAATATGTCAATACTACTGGATTTGGTCAAAAACCACCACAAATTTCATCCAGAGAACAAACACAAAAAGTTCAGAATTTAAACCAAAAGAAGTGGCAAATACAAAGAAAAATCTCACACTTTACTTAATAAAACTGATGAATTTAAAGTTTAGAACATAATAAACTTAAAGATATGTCAGTCATTTGCATGTCAGAACAGTGGCTTAATTCAGATGTAATTTAATGTGTGTCATCACCAAATTTCAAATAATGTGATCATTATTCTAGAGCTAAACACAAACATAGTGGAGCAGTAATACTGTATTTAGCAAACTTAAAATAGAATTTGTTATTTTAATTAATCACAGTTACTTAAGTGTTGAAACATTTGAGCTAGCTGTCATAAAGGTTATCAAAAAATTCTTATAGTCACAACACTCTATCATCCTCCGATCGATTCTTTTAAAACGTTCATAAATTAACATGAGCTGTTCCTAAATAAAATAACACATACAAAGTGTGATACACTAATCTATGGGAACTTTATCATTGTATTTCGTCTCCAAAAGTGGGTACAGGTAAGCATTTCGAAATCTCATGAAATATACAATCTCTAAAACAAAGTAACAACCTTCAATTAGATTACCTTCCTAGTCAAGGACAGCCTTGCAACAGGTTATTGTAAATGAGACCATACATTCCACAGCCCCGCATTTATGCAGTGTGGTATACAATGACCACATAATGTTAACTAACTACTACTAATACCCTAAGGAAAGTTGTAGTGGAATGAAAATAATTTAGGAGTAAAGAAGACCACTCACTGAATAGCTGAACCACTGATTCTGCGACAGGCACACACAAAAGAGAATGAAAACTTTGCTAACTTTTGGAGCAAATCCTTGACAAGCTACTGTACACACACACACACACACACACACATACACACACCTATGTAGCATCAATGTGCTGGCTGGAAACACAATCTACCAATGATCAACGTAAATACCAATACACCAAATAATGGCTATATAACAAATAACACTGCAACACAAACTGACCGCATTTTTCAGTACGAGAATTTTAACTCTTTCAACTACCTACTAAGTAGAGAGAAAAGTGGACAAATATTTATAAGATATTAAAAAAAAAATTACTGTATTCATAGATACTTTACACCACTGCTTCCAAATTGATTTCCCCTGAAAACTATAAGTACTAAAGGCAACACCAGGCTCAATAACTGGATCATAAAGGCAATATGAAACTCCCATTTGAAAGTAGGCTTGTACACAAAACATACAAACAGACCAATACAATGCCAGAGTTACATGATTACTTCAGAATATACACCAAAATACTTAACAAAGTGATTACACCTGCCAAAAGAATACATAACAGTGATTACAAAAATAATGTATCAAACAAAGTAAAAGCCTTGTGAAAGAATACAAAAAAAGGAAACAATGAAAGTAATTATACAGGTCGTAACATCACATTCACTCACTAGAAAAAAAGGTGTGTAATCCCACAGAAGTGGCAAACATATTCAGTAAGTTCATTGCAATCATTGCAGGAGATATGATAAAATTGCATTTTTAATTGAAAGCTGCACCTATCAAATTCAAAATAGAAACTTGTTTGAGGTCAATGCTTATTAACACTGTCACTAGAGACAAGGTCATGATAAAAGAACTGAAAAATTCTTATTCAGCTTGAATTAATGGTATTCCCATGATGATTCTGAAGAAATATAACCATAACAAACTTATAAACATTAAATTATTTATATGACTCCTCTCTCCTATTAGCCCCTTTTCCAGAGACTTTGGAAATATGCTAGGTCATTCCTGTGTACAAGTAAGGGGGAAAATGACATGCACAACTATATGCTAACTGCCATTTTATCTGGTACAACAAACCATGTAGAGAAAATCATGCACAAAAAACTGATTTCATTTACAAATAAAAGTGATATATTATCTATATCTCAGCATGGATTCATAAAATCAAAACCAAGACAATGTCTTGATTGAACAATAAATCTAATAGACAGCAAACAATTAATAACTGGGATATTTTTTGATCTATCCAAAGCATTTGACATGCTAAATCATAAAATCTTGCTTACCAAAATAGAATACCATAACATATGGTTGTTTCAAACCCTCCTGGAAATTCATAAACAAATGATCTCACTGAGGTAAGATGATCAAAAGGCAAAGTAGCCGCTGAAGTACTGTCAATGTGGGTACAATCAAACATGGTGCACCCCAAAGCTCGGTTATCAGGCCCTTTCTCTACCTACTCTATAGTAACAATCTGACAGGGGGAGGCCACAATGTTGGGATCATGGATTTCTTCTAACTTTCTACACCTTTAATAGCCCGTTAAAACAACACAATGTGCAAGTAGTGAGGCGCACTACTCTGGCAATTCCAAAAAAATTGCAAGAGAAGTTTTACGTGTCCATTATGTAACTCGCGTATCTGTGTGACGGCGCTGGTCGTGAGAGGTCAATGTGGTTCAACGGTTAATGTTCGTGCTCTGCAAGAGGATCGTCAACAAGGTGACATTTCAAATGCAGAAAACACTTACTTTTTAATTGATGTCTTTTTCATCACTGTTTACTTTATTTAATTTACATGACATGAAGAAAAAAAACCATGTGCATTTTCGTTTAGTTGTAGTGAGTTTCATATGTTATTTAACTATTTACTATTTGTAATTATATTTTCAAGGACGAGGGACAGGCTACAGAATATAATATGTCACAATGTGCCAGACCATGAGAGTAATCTACAATTACTTGTCAGATGTGCTCTCGATATCACACATTGCAGGATGAGATTTGTCATAGACATTGAAATATATATTAAAACTTCATGCAAACACATGTGGTTTTTAGCGTTATATTACCTCTCAAATGTCACATAAATTAAATAATATAACCAGTGAAGAAAAAAATAGATCAGTGATTAAGTTGGAGCAGGAGTAGGATCATCTCATGATAGATGTTCATCTTACGAAGTTCAAATGCTGATCACTTGACCACTAGGAACTCTAATGTCTGGTACCCACTCACAGATACATAAGCAACATAACAGACACGTAAAACTTCTCTTGTGATTTTCTCGGAATTGCAAATGTAGTACACCTTATTACTTGCATGTCACATCGTTTTAATGGCCTACTAAAGGTGTACCAAGTTTGAAGTAAATTTGTGATCTCAACATCATGGCCCCCTTGTGAGTATAACTGTAGATACATACAAAATTGTCTAATCTGATGACAATATGATGCTTCTTCTAAAAAATGATAACAGCAAGTAACTTTAACAACATGTAAATTGAAACTTCCTGGCAGATTAAAACTGTGTGCCCAACCGAGGCTCAAACTTGGGACCTTTGCCTTTTGCGGGCAAGTGCTCTTCCAACTGAGCTACCCAAGCACGACTTACGCCACATCCTCACAGCTTTCACAGGTTCACAGGAGAGCTTCTGTAAAATTTGGAAGGTAGGAGACGAGGTACTGGCAGAAGTAAAGTTGTGAGGCCAGGGCGTAATTCGTTTTTGGGTAGCTCAGTTGGTAGAGCACTTGCCCGCGAAAGGCAAAGGTCCCAAGTTCGAGTCTCGGTCGGGCACACAGTTTTAATCTGCCAGGAAGTTTCATATGAGCGCACACTCTGCTGCAGAGTGAAAATCTCATTCTGGACATTCTCTGTCTAGTTTAAAGTTGTGAATCACCCTGTATTCAGCTATGTATTTTGGTTGCTAGTTCTGCAAGGTTCGCAGGAGAGCTTCTGTAAAGTTTGGAAGGTAGGAGACGAGATACTGGCAGAAGTAAAGCTGTGAGTACCGGGCGTGAGTCGTGCTTCGGTAGCTCAGTTGGTAGAGCACTTGCCCGCGAAAGGCAAAGGTCCCGAGTTCGAGTCTCGGTAAATTGTGCCATGAAGCAAATTTGCAGTTGGGGAAACCAGAACAAGTTAATTATCAATAACAATAAAACAGTTCTTATCAAACAAAATAAGAACCCATATAAGCCCTGCATTTTCCTTAAGAATGATGAAGTGCAAAGCAGCTCTGTAATAAATTTCCTTGGTGCTTGGCTGCAAGACAGTCTGAAATGGATTACATACTGTATAATGAGTGTGTTAATGGTAAATTAAGTCAAGGGCGTTATGTCCTGAAAGCTCTGTAGCAAGACACCAACATGGAAACTGTTAAGAGTGCTTACTATGCTTATATCTAGTCGCATCTAAACCATGGAGTGACATTCTGGGGAAACTATGGTACCACTCAGTGCATTTAAAATTCAAAAGAAAGCCATTAGAATGATAGAGAGAAGTAAAATAAAGGCTTCATGCAAAATTGCCTTGAGAGCACTTAACGTGCTACTACTGTCATGCATTCATATAAGAGAAACCATTTCTTTTTCATTTTTAAAACAAATGTAATAAATAATGACAACAGTCTGCAGAGGAACTGTGACATTTATGATCATAACAGTAGACTACGCAAATACCTTCAGACAACCCATACAAATACTAGAAAGTGTTGGAAAAGTCCATTCTACATACATTTGAAACTTTTTAATAAACTCTTCACAAAAATACATTCTTTTCAGAACACAGAGTCCTTTAAACAATCCATACAGTTGTATTTACAGTGTCATTGTTTGTACTCAGTGAGTAAACACATGCTATTGTCACCTCTGGGCACCAAGGCATGACTGTGACTGTGTCTGAAATGAGAAGTGATGTTTGCTTGGGTAAGTAGTGGGGGTACAGGAAAGGTGTTGGGCAGGGATCGAGTGGGATGGGGGGAGGGGGGTAGAAGATGTTACAGCTGCCAATGGGCATGTGCAGTGACATGATGGGGACTTGATAGTGGGCTGCTATATACAGTGGCAGGGGGCTGTGCTGAGAGGAGGCACAGGAAGGGCTAAGGGGAGGAAGGGAGGGGCAAAGGTGGCAGGAGAGAAATAGATAAGAGGAAAGAACTATGCAAGTTTGCTGGCAGGATAGAAGACATACATAGGGCTGGAGTAGGAGTGAGGAAGGGGGTAGGCAGGTACAGGACAGGTGCTAGTGAAGATTGAGGTCAGGGAGGTATGGCAATGGAGGACATAGTGCAGAGAGAGTTCCCACTTCCACAATTCAGAAAAGCTGCTGTTGGTGGTGGTAAGAATTCAGATGGCACAGGTTGTGAAGCATTCACTGAAGTCAAGCACGTCACATTGAGCTGCATACTCAGCAATTGGGTTGTCCAGATTCAGATTCTTCATGATCTGAACTGAGGTTGAAGATATGCTATCAACATTCCTCCAGAACTTCAACATCACTCTCCAGCAGGATCACTGCTCAGCTCAGAAGCAGTCACAGTCACAGTCTGGCCATAGTGCCCAGAGATGACAGTGGCCATGTGTGTGAGTGTTGTTTTGTGTTGTCCATGTCTGAAGGAGGACTCAGTCCAGTAGTTACTATCTAGCAGTCTGTTTTCAATGTACCTGTCTGCCACTCAATAATTTCTCTGTGTGGTAATTAGCAATCTATCCTTTTCATATTGGTCTTATTGCATCCCAAGTTTTCCATTCTTATATAACACACATTCAATTTAATGATACGAATATAATAGAGGGAAACATTCCACGTGGGAAAAATATATCTAAAAACAAAGATGATGTGACTTACCAAACGAAAGTGCTGGCAGGTCGATAGACACACAAACAAACACAAACATACACACAAAATTCAAGCTTTCGCAACAAACGGTTGCTTCATCAGGAAAGAGGGAAGGAGAGGGAAAGACGAAAGGATGTGGGTTTTAAGGAAGAGGGTAAGGAGTCATTCCAATCCCGGGAGCGGAAAGACTTACCTTAGGGGGAAAAAAGGACAGGTATACACTCGCGCACACACACACACATATCCATCCACACATACACAGACACACACACATCGGGATTTGGCCAGCAAAGATACTAACTGGTGTAATCAGACACCAACAGTCCATATCGTGGCAGTTAAGCCTAACCAGAGACCATTGCCACTGCGCACCGGGAAACTTGAACCAGTCAAGGTAGGCCCCTGTCCTGTGCCCTTGAGGGAGAATGGGAGCACGAGCTTGATCCACACTTGCTTTATCAGATATGATCAAGGTAGTGATTTGAAAGATCATCTGTATCAAAGTAATAAGGATACACAGAAAAAACTGACAGAGAGCAAGGTACATACTGCTATTTTACAGCCAAAATATTTGACCGTGTTGTACCCATTGTGATTGACACAGGTGCTACAACTAATTTGATGTCACAGAAATTTTTTCAAAAACTAAAGGTAGCAATACTTCATGTAACATGAATTTTCTGTGCTCAATAATGTTGTAAAAGTGGCAAGAAACTTACCTCGTCGACGGATGTCAGATGTACGGTTGGTGTCGACACTGAATAAGTAAGAGCAGCAAGGTGAAATAAATTCCTCGGGCCACTGATATGGAAACCAGTTGTCACTGCATCGAAGATTTCACAAAGGATCGTGCCACTGAACAAGAGCTTCACAAATTTGTGCAGTGAAAGCTACTGTAAATGCACGACATGGACACTCTGACCTTGTACTAAACATGTGAGTGCAAGCTGAGACAATAATGGACATTGTGCTGTGCGTGCATGCTTCGCAAGCCAAACACTGTGCAGATGCTGGCTGACAACAATAGGACTGTGTGGTTACAGCAAGCACTTTGTTAGGAGGGAAAACTTAGGTATTTAAGTGTTAAAAGAAGCTGACATGCCCATATAAATTGATAACCATACAGGATAACTCCAATGGCCAAAAATAAAGGCTATGTCCATAATGGCCATGGTTATCACCATACTGGCCAAGGTTATCAACTCTCAAAAAGGGAAATAAGCTCAGACACTGTGCATCCCCTTATGATGGCAGTGCACAATGGGAGGCAATTGTAATGGATCATGTTATTTTTTCTTTCTTCGTTCTTTTTCTTTCATACTTGTAAGCTATATATACACAAAGCCAAAGGTAAATTAACTAGTCACTTTGTGGCACAGATGATGTTTTGATACATAAAAAGAGAAGAGATATACTCTTCAACTGATTTATTTCTGTATCTTCAATTGTTTGTTTCTATAAGTGGTAGCAGGTAGATGTATGACGAGATCCGTCACACCAGTATTGTTTAAAAATGTGTATTTCAAGCGTATATTAAAAGTGTTAGAAAAGGTTATTACGAAAGAAAAGCTTTATCCATCGACCACTCCTGTCTGTTCATCACATCACCCGCGCCGAGAATCCTGCATCGGGAGTTTCAGAGCAAACAAGAGGAATTTGAGTGAGCAGCGGAGGAGCAATACTGCATCTGCACTGTTATATTCAGGTCTAAACACAATGGAATTAATATGAAGAAGTATGAAACTTAAATGATGAATAGTGATCTTAAATATATTGACATTGAAGGTATGTTGATATTAGTACCATTTAAAGTTCACCCAAGATATGTGTACCTCCCGAGTTCTTTAAATTATTCTTTCCAATTAATTTTTTTAATTATTCAAGCAGCAATTATTAGTCAGTTTCCATTATTTATCTGCCCACCTACATGCCACTATTCACCATTACTTGCTTTGCTCCTTTTGATACACTCACCATTCATCCACAGTGATTAGGTGACTAAAGAAGTAATCTGGATTGGGCTGACATTTTCTTTGGCTGCCTCAGTTTGGTGTGTGTTTTGAATGGGTGTGAAGCGTCATGAATCCAGAGGGCAACAACCTTTATCATGTTCAAAATGCTGTTGAGGGCAATTGAGAGTTTTATAAAAAGTAAATTTAAACAAGATGGAACAGGTCATTCATGGTACAGGACACCGTTGCAGAAGCAATGGAAAAAGTATGCCAGATTTAAAGGAATGCAAGGACTCCATGAATGGTAAAGCATTATAGATGCTTTAAACTTGGTGTGGACATCAATGGGAAATGCTTTTAATGGTTTTCACAATCAAACCCTATCTCAAAATCTGGCAGAAAATTCAAAGAGGCTCTGGTTATATGCACAGAGTAACAATGGCAAGAAACACTCATACCTCCAGATTTCTGCCAACGTGAGTAATTTGGGACTAAATACCTACAATGCATGGAAGAAGCTAACAGGGTGTCCAACAACAGAATCACTGATTTTAACGTACAATGACATGAAGACAATGATTGATAGAAGATTGCAACAAATGGTAGGGTTATTGTCAAAGCTGTAAGAATTTTATATAAAAGTTTCAAAATAGTAGTTACAAAAACTGCTACAAGACAGCACTGTACTCTTTACAGAGCGTATCAGTAACCATTAAATAAACTCATCTTCTGGAAGCAGTCTTTACAATCACATCACAATCTTTTCAAAATATTCACTGCCCACAGTAGAGATACAGTAGCACAAATGAACAATGAACTTTGCCATCATGTCTTGCAGTTTCTCGATGGAAATGGGTTCAGCTGTGATGCAGATCAATGATTCAAGCACGTCCAGCATGTTGGGATAATTCTAGTAGATGCGCCCCACAAAAGATAGTCACAATGAGTCACATGAGATGAACATGAAAATCCAACCATGCCTTTGCCAATAAATTTGGGATAATTCAACACAATGACTCTATCCCTGAAATGTCAGTCAAGAAAGCAAAGCACTTTTTTGTTGTGATGTGGTCGGGCCAGTTGTTGCATGAACCACTAGGTCAATCCTTCAATATGGGCTGTGAGATGATAAACTGTTTCAAAATTGCAATGTGACATTCACTAGTTATCAATTCTCACATGAAAAAAAGAGCTGATAATCCCTCCACTACATGCTGCAGTCCGAACAGTAACCTTGAGAGAATGCATTGGCATCACCCTATAGGGAGAATGCAATGGTGTCACCTTACACAAATGGGGATTGTCAGAACGCCAAAATTACCAGTTTTGTTTATTGTCAATACATTCAGGTGGAAGTGTGCTTCATCTGTTTCCTTCATTACAAATCACTGCGAGAATCTTGTTCACAATGTCAGCCCATAGTAACACAGTGAGTACTGGTGACTGGTTTTCGAATGGAAACATGCAGACTGTTTTTCATTACTGTATGCGTTGTGGGACACTTCAAACAAGTTTCTGCTGCTGTTAGACTGATTCCCTTCAGTGTTTCTGAATAGATCCAAAAACTGCGGCAACATTTTCAGGAGGGACTAGAGTTGCCCTAGGGCCAACATTTCCCACCAGGTCATCAACTTTGCTGGCTGTTCATTGAAATTTGGTGAAGAGCTTGAAAATAGTTCTCACATCTGATCCTTTTGGAACATTAAATTGTGTTTGAAAATTGTGCCTTTTAGCCATAATACCATCTTCTAATCTGTAGTACTCAAATATCAGAAACACAAGTTGTTCAAAGGCATACCCGATTTCAACCTGTTCCCTCGATACTCTAACTCTTTCTACATTCCAACAGCAGAGCTGATCACTCCAGACTTAAGAATACTATTTACAGTCATTATGTATTGTGATTACACTGCCATCAGTTACAGTAAAACTTGCTCAAATTGGCACATGTATAATTCAGAAATCTGGCCAAACTGTACAAGTATTACAGTCCCAATGCATTCAGTTAACTTTTATATGCTGATTTTTTGTATAAAGCAGAATATGCCTAACACAGAAACGGAAAGCAAATCTTAGAACATACTTAAAAATTCATTGTATAATGCGTAAAAGAGCCTATACAGTACTGCTGTATTAAAGTTCATTAGTTATTCACGACTCTACAAGGGCATTGCTTTTAACACCTCTGTTAAGCGGCTCAAAACCAAGAAAAGAGGTCCAGTGCAGTGTGGTGCTCCTGGTGTGAGCCCAAAACTGTGCTGCTCTGTGCAACACTCAATAAGTTATGCTGAGTGTCGGTACAGTACATCAGAGGAAACGGTTCATTCATCAACACTCTGTTTGTCGGCTTTCTTGTTTACCTCATTATTGATGCAAAGCGGCACATACAGGAACATTGTTGCATATCTAACAACACTCTGCTGCAATGTGCACAGTGAAAGAGGTGGATATTGTTATGTTACACAGTGGTTTTACCTGGCAAGGTTATTATTTTCAGATGACTAGTAGCACTTTAAGAGATACAAACAGTATGTATCATTAACACTTAACAAAAAGATTAATGTAATCGAGTCAAGTGAGAAGGACAAAACACAAAATTATCAGACTTTAAGAAACAAGGATAAGATTCGGGATGAATGGATGAAAGGGAGCGAGCAGATGAAAAGAAAGGCGAAGAAGACTGGAAATGAAGAAATTAACGAAATGGTGTGGGAATTGTTCATAAGTGCGCGGACAAAAAACTTACTTTTATCTGGACCCATGTTGCAAAGTGAGGCTCTGAAAGTCACTAAAAAACTTGGAGTTACAGAGTTTAAGGCATGCACAGGATGGCTAGTCAGTTTCAAAGCTAGGCACAACATTGTGTGGAATGAAGTGTGTGGGGAAGCTAAGGATGTGCCGGAATGTGTAGCAATAGAATGGAAGACAATACTGTGCAACTTAATTGTGAATTATGACCCAAAAGACGTGTTCAATGCCGATGAAATGGGACTGCTTTATTGTGCGGTGTCTTCAAAATTTCTGGCAATGCGAGGTGAAAAGTGCACCAGAGGAAAAATGTTCAAGGAAAGACTCACTGTACTGCTGTTCAGAAACATGTTAGGTGAAATGGAGAAGCCACTGGTAACTGGAAAGACGTTGAACTATGTTATTTCAAAAACATAGACGTCAGTAAGCTTCCAGTCACATGGCAAAGCAATAAAAGGGTGTGGATGATGAGTGGTCTTATGGAAGAATGACTGGGCTCTTTCAATGCCAAAACGAAAAAAGAAAATCAACACGTTCTCTTTTTCCTAGACAATGCAACCTGCAACCCAAAAGTAACGTTATCAAACGTGAAATTGGCTTGGTTCCCTCCAGGTTCAACCATCCTCGCACAACCCATGGGCTAGGGGTTATTTACACTTTCAAGTGTCATTACAGGCGATTACTGATGCAATCTCTTATTCTTAGTGTTGAAGAAGCCGAAAGTGCGTTTGCTCCTGCATGGTCAGTTTCTGTCCTGGATGCAGTAAATTGGATTGGCTTGGCAGTAAAAAAAATAAAACACGAGACTGTCACGAAGTGCTTCACTAAAGTGGGGTTTGGGGGTCAAGAACAAGATGCTTCTGTGGTCATTGAAGTACAAGAAAATGCAGCAGCAATTGCTGAATTAATGAAAATGCAAAACATTTCATGTAATGCAGATGATTACATTCAAAGATTTAATAGAAATCCGCAACACAGAAGATGATGAAGGAGAAACAAAGGAAGAAGAAGAGGAGCAAAATAGATCCCTAGAAAAATTAATACATTTGAAGAAGCCATTCCATGCATAAATGATGTTATGAAATTTGCAGCACACACAAATTCTCCCTAATTGTTGGAACTATTGTATGGTGCAAAAAAATGCCTGGAAAAAACAATTTTGAACAGGAAATTAAAATAAGTTTCCTTCCTTGATATGTGGCGAAAAAAATGAAAAGTACAGCAAATAAACATGGGAATAATATGTACGTACATACAATAATAAACAAATTTAAAGTCCAAGTAAAAATATAGAAATGCTGTATTATTTATTAATTAGTGTAATAGTCCAGTATTCTATTGTTCAATATACAGTAACTGAACATCTACTGTGCTGGAGTGAAGGTACATAAACACAGTATATGCACAATTAAAAATTTTTATTATACTTTTGTGCATGGTAACTGACAAAATTTACGTAGCCCAGTCAGTTTTGTGTAATTCGGAAACTTGTCCAATTTGGAGAATTATTTTAGTCCCAGGCAATTCTGTTTTGAGCAAGTTTTACTGTAGCAGCTTTTGTAACTACTATCTTGAAACTTCATATAAAATTCTTACAGCTTTCACAATGAATGTACTGTTTGTTGCCTTCTTCAATCACTCTTTAAGTTCATGTTATTTAATGTCACAATCAGTAAGTCCTTTATTAGGCACTGTGAGTCACTTAATAAATGCAAGTCTTCCAGTCTAGGTTTTATACCAATTAGGTTCCTTTAAGAGTATGCTGATGAAATGGTTTCATTTTTAGCAATCATATAAAACTGCTCCCTTGCTAAAAGATCTGAACCTAAAGCCTGGCAAGTTGTAAGAGTCACACCAATGCACAAGAAGGAAAACAAAAGCAACCTGCTGAATTGTAGATCCATATCACCTTTTCCACAGTCCACGGGTCACATCCTATGGAAGATCTGTGCGAAAGAGCAGTCACCTATAATCACTCATTACCTCCTATTCTAGCCTATGAAAGCAACTTACCAACTTTTCTGGAATAATATCACAATGTTCTACGTGGAAACTACTACCTATCCACTCAGATAAATGGCAACTGAAACTGAAGCCAATGATAATTCATGCTGTTCAATATCATACTGATAAATTCAATGGGCACTTCAGACCATGTACCATACAGGATCCTTCCCTCCTGCCATCAGCTTTTCTGAAATGCACAAACAGGAACTCTCCCTGCAACACCCTAACAGTGTCTTGTACTCTGCTTGCTTCCCCCCATTCAGCTGTTCCCACACCATTCTGCAACCCTACAGCCCCCAGACTGCCCACCCCAAGGCAGCTCCATATTCTGTCTGTTACATTTATATTTTGCCCTAGCTCGTGCATTTTACCCATTCCTTATTTCTTTCCAATACCGAGATCCTCCAACTTCCCCTTACACTTTCTTTCCTCAGAATTTTCTTACAGCACCCCACCCCTTCATGAAGGCACCTCCCATCTTTCTTGTATGTACCTAAATGTGCTGAATAAGCTTCAATCATTCTTACACACCTCCCATTCTGTTACTTCTCTTTTCCATTCACACAGCCAGAATCCCAGTTAGGATGAAGCATCAGGAGAAAATAGTGGCTGTGTGTGTGTGTGTGTGTGTGTGTGTGTGTGTGTGTGTGTGTGTGTGTGTGTGGGCGTGTGCGAGAGAGAGAGAGAGAGAGAGAGAGAGAGAGAGAGAGAGAGAGAGATAGCTCTGGAGAACATTTTGTGAAAGCTATACAATGTATCATTCTTTACTGCACACTTTTCTATGTTCAACATCTCTTCCAATTGACGGTAATGATCAGTTCATACACATATATTATATTTCATTCCATGTTTTCATCAGTGGTCCAAATTTTAAATGTTCATTCATTTCCATCAAAATAGGATGATATTTCCACACTAAGTGGCATATAAATAAAGAATATGAAATTACACTGACTACAAAATTACATTAATGTGAAAGCCACCCTCAAATGAAGGCATAAATAACTGGAGAACTAAAAATAAAATGAAAGTTGACTGTCCCAGCTTACCAAAGATTTGCCTTGAATCAGAAAGTTTGTTAACTTTCTCAGGTTCAGATTTGTCCGTTTTGATGGACCCCTCAAGTTTTGCAACTTGTTGTGAAAATATGCTCTTCCCTCTTGGTTTTAGCTGAAAATTGAGGTACAAAGTTTAACAACTGAAACATCATTATCACTAGTATCTATCTTTTTCATTATTGTAAAAAGGTTTATGTGAAAGATACCATCATACTAAGAAATGTACTTTCTTTACTGATGAATTTTTTACAAGATGCACAACAGTAGTGTGAGGAAGTAATTTCACCATGATAGATACTTTGTTTCAGACTAATTTGACCTTCACTCCTTAAAAAAAAAAAAAAAAACTCTGCTAAACTATAATTATGTAATTATGTTGGTGAGCTTTCTTATATCTGTGTAAATGTATGTGGGCTAAATTCAGAACATTCAGTACATGAACACACAGTAGGTCACAGATTTCCAATTGCAGGAGAAACAATAGACACAGAAAATGATTCAGAGGTAGCAGTGCTACACTTTTTTCAAAAATTTACATGTGCCCTAATCAACCACAAAAAATGTAACACAGCTCATGTGTTAAGACCTTTGGTAAATGGAGAGGAAATCATGGAGAGTATTAACTCAAAAATTATACCTAGAAAGGAGAGTTCAATCGTCTTGAGGAAGTTTCATACCGATGAAACTTTTAATCTGGCTGCCTCCGTAAAAATGAATACATACACTTGCTAAGACTGTTTAAAGCTCATTGTTTTAAGGCAAAACTAAAACTTCTTATTGATGATGATGAATATACACATTCATGGAGATTTGATGGTCAGAGTAAATGTTCCACTGAAGTCAGTTCACTGCTGGGGCATTTATAGTAAGGTAAATGCATAAATATCAATAGTATACTGCAGATACTACTAGAAACAGAAACACAGTGAAGACTAGGCATGAGTAATGGGAAATGTTTTAGCTCCAAACAAGTGGGAGGAAGGTTATATTTAATGCCTCATTGAAGATTAGGCATTGAGAACACATTTTTAGGTTAGAGGGAAGGAAAGGAGGTTGGGTTTAGTTATTCAACCAATGATGATCTCCTCGTTGTGGATCCATGGAAAAAATCTAAGCAAAGAGTTCATTTGAGACAGAGCATAAGGGCAAGGGAAAATTTTTCCGTGATCTTGTTTGAGGAAGCATATCAAATCAGCATTCATCCCAAGTTATTTAAGAGACTCAGTGATAGAAGTCCAGTGTCTCACCTATTGCACCTTTTGCAACCTGGTTTGGCAGTTCCAAATTGCAAACAAAAATAAAAGTTTAACCAATTGCTAATGGAGGAAGACCAAAACCAAAAACATGTTTGTAATTGTTTTAATTTTTCATTTATCTGTTCTCCAGTGAGCTTTATGTGAACATGATGGGAAAAAAATTATATGAAGGGGAATAACTGAAGAGTTTAAAAAACAGTCCTTGTAATTTTTCTGGGGTTTCAGTACAATCTAGTAGCAAAATCTGAAACTCATCATGACAAAAACAATCTGGTCCTGAATTATTGCCACTTAGAGATACGTGGTTCTATAAAAACAACCCTTGCCAAAAATGTTTCTGACAGAAGCAGGCTCTGTTATCTCCCATGGACTATTTTTGTGTGAAAATTGGCAATAATGCAATCTCAATAGTTATTAATGTCTTCCTAGTAACTTTTGGGACCTTTGTAACTAGCCTTAGCCAGTTTAAGGTCTGTTGTTTCTTGTTCTGTAATGAATTCTGAAGACAGTGATCCAGCTGGTTACAAATCAGACACGCCAAAAAAGACAGTAAAAAAAACTGTAAATAAGAAAAATCTGATCGGGCGAGTAACACATAAGCTCTGTTGGCAGAAAATGTTCCACAAATGTCTTGAAGGTGATTGGATGTAGTCACTGCTTCCATTCTTTCCTTCTCTCCACCAGCAAAATTTTCCATCTGCTTTACTTGACAGGAACATAAGTATGTGAACTGATTGAGCATTTACTGCAGATGCATAAGATTGTGACGCTTTCAGCCAACAACTGAACAAATGGAACACCTTTTTGTAGAGAATGGAATTAATGAAGTCAAAAACTGTTCAAGACTCACATTTGGATAGCCTTATTACAGTTGCTAGTGTGAAACCCCATAGGTCATGCAAAATTGTGCATGGAGAAGGAGCAAGTGGTGGTGATTGTGAAAGTTCACTGTCTGGTACCGTTTTGTACATGAGCCCTGTCTTTATCACAAAGTCTGAGTAGCTGCTGACGCTACTACAACAGAGCTACCTGTACACTGAGAGCCATTCATGCCTTCCCATGCAGTCTCTCAATGTTGACTATGCACTATACAGCAGCATTGGATCTCACAAGTTCTCCAAAATATGTGAGAGGGAAACACAATAACAAGCCTTGTGCAGTTCCTTGGGCACTCAAAGATCTTACTGAAGATTTTTAACATATCCTTATTTAAACCAAGGGTTTCTCATTATTCATTTTTCTGAATGTGTATCAAAATACAGTTCTCTTTGAACTGTAACATCCTACACCTTTCATGATCTGCCAGGTACAGCAGTCATTGATACTAAACATGAAAAAAAGCTATTGATCATTACTTCAAACCATCTGTGTAGACAAAGAGTTAACCTGAAAGGATTAAAGATGGATAAAATAGAGGCATCCAAGAGCTACAGTTTTTGTGGTACAATCATACAGGATCTTGGTATATGGCTGCAATTTGAAACACAGTGAAGATTTCACATGAGATGGCTTTCAGTCAACTTTACAACTGTGTAATCAAGCTTAAAAACTCCAAAGCTCATTATATCAAGATCTGGTTTCCTTTCTTGACGAGTTGTTGTATCAGGAGCCTACTTCAGCTACTGCCAGGTCTGTGTTGTTAATACGGATTTATGGCAACGTTAGTCATGGAGGGTGGCCGGATGCCCTTCCAGTCGCCATCCTTTCTTGATAAGCAAGCACCAAAGAAATCATTGGTTGCCTTTGGAGAGGAAGAAGATACATTGAATTTGGTTGTAGCTGAATCTGAGTACAGTAGTAGAAAGGACCACTGAAAGTTTGATTTGCTCAGTTCTATGCATCTTAATGTAATTTAATCATTTATGCAGTAAAACATTAGCATACCATGGGATTAATAAATTATATCTAAGGCAGCTATCACATCATTCCTTCTTGCACCATCTACCTTTTCTGGCAAAAACAGTGCGTGTCAGATAGGTCTGTACTTCAAAAACAAATTTTTGTACTTATGCTAAAATGCAAATTAGTTCAATGTGATAAGAATGTTTTCATATGCCTGGGAAGTAGGGTAACAAATATAACTGAGAACAAGACAATATACAATGATTTACAATGTTTTGTTATTTTCCTGAAAAGTGCAAATTTTTGACAAAAGCTCTTTTGTAATCAGCTCTTCAATTTCTCTTGCCAAGTGCTGTGTTTGACATATGTACATGAGCTGATAATAATTGTAGAAACTTCAGACAGCTGATACAGGAAGAATGCTCAGCCTTAATTTCTGTGCTTCCAAATAACTAATAAAGGAGGCAGGTGCCACTGGGCTTTGGTACACCAAAGGTTGGTGATCAGAATAACAAAATAAAAAACATCTTTGTCAATAATATGAAAACACTGTATGTACCATTTATTCCGGGCAAGAGTGTGTCACATAGATTGAGTTAAAATTTGGATAAAATAATCTCAGTTTTCAAGCTATGTCAACTGATTTATAATTCTTGAGCTTTTGATAACTATCACTGTCATTATCTTCAGAAGTTACACATTACTGACTGCCAGGAATGGTGAGGTATCCTACTTATATACACAAAGCAGCAGAAACCTTAGTCTTTCAGACATTCAGTACTCATGCTCACAGACAGCAGGACACATTATGCTTTACCTACTGTACATAGGGTCACTGGTCAGCTGAGTGTTTTGGAAACCTAGTGGCACAGCAGTACTATGCACCAATAAGGAGGACAATGAGGGTATTTGAAACTGAAGGATGAGGTGAAATATTATTTACCGCTCATATTATGAATTAACTAAGGTGATGTAAAATTTCAAGTGGATATCTATGTTGCCGTGCCACTGATTAACTCAGACACTGACTGGCACACTATCTGCATTTAGCACAATATTGAGTGGTCACTCATAACTTCCAAGATTGCTGGCCACGTAACTATTATAAATAACTGTAATACTTGTAGAAGACAAAGTTTTCTCACAGTATTGGCCCCTCCAACTATTAACATATCTGGTTGAAATGCTTTTACCTTATCCATTTTCAGATTTAAGATTCTGTTAATGTATGTTACGTAAAAACTATAATTTCTCACAAGCACAAAAAATGCCATTCCCTTTGCACAAAATGGTTTAAATTGAATAAGATACGCTACATGACTTGGGGATCATTACACCCATTTCCTTCAGCCCATGGGTAGAACAATGTTAATTGGTAGGGACTTCAAGGCTGCCAGCCACTCATGGATTACTGGACAAAATATCCAGAGCTGAAATAGTTTCAAAAATCAGTTTTGCCTATGCACATCCAAAATTTCCAGTTGATGCAGAAATGTGCCATAAAAGGTGTTCATTTTAACTGAAGACACTGAAATGTCTTGAAAGTTACACATAAGATAAAAAAAGTTTATGATTCCAATTTGTTTGTTTTGGAGGGGGACATCCAATGATACCAGCCTCAATCCCCCTACCCCAACCCATGCGTGGGTGGCATCATGAAACTTCCAAATCTTCAATGGGAACCCCCATTTTTTATTCCATATTACAATTCTATGGCAAAATCTACATATGTGTTGTTTGAAGCATTTTCTTCGTTTTGTCAAAGATGGCACTGTAATCGAAGGAACAGAAATGAGCACAAAATTGTAATTTACGACATGCTACCTAATGGCCCTTGAGTATCCAATGGCACATGGGAGCCCACCTATGTGTTGAGAGGGTAGGACGGGATAGTATTTCATAACTCCTAATTGGAAATCCCACTTGCAATGTTTTATTCCTCTGACATAGCAAACAGGGGACTATCTGACCCGCCAATGTGGCTGTAACTCGACGCAATCACTACTCTATTTTTCCAATTAGAATAAGAGTTCCAATGTAGTACCATCAACTTCAATACACTTAGTGATCTGCTTTTCAAACGACTGTACACAGGACACAGGCATTTGTGATGCAGTCGACCACATCTTCACAGCCTTTTGGCACTTTCTGGTACACCTTATCTTTTAAATATCCCCACAGAATGAAATCCAGTACCGTAGCAGACCAATTAATAAGGCCGTCCCAGGTGATCCACTTGTGACGAAGCAAGATGGGATAATTTTAATTCCCCTCTTGTTTTGCCATCTGCCTCCTTAGATTCGTTTCTTCCCTTTTTACAATTTACCATTAACATACATGAATATAATCTGTATTTTCGAAAAAGAGAAAGGTTGGAACTCAGTTCTAAAGGATTTAACAACAGAGCTGATTTTGTGCTTGGGTTTATGTATGTATTTGATTTTCTAATTTATTTTGGCTATTCCTAGTTAGTAACTTTCATTATATGGCGAAATCAGTAATTGTTTCATAACTTAAATTCTATCATTGACATATAAACAAATATAAATTCTGTACTAATTATAAACATTTGGGAGATGAAACAATAGCAATCTCAAAGTATTTAATTGCCTCTATTCAAAAACATGTTAGTGAAACCAGCCCTTCATTAATTCCAAAGTAATTAACAGTTTTGTCAAAAGTAATGTTTGCATAACTATATTTGTTAATTTCAAGATTTAAACAAACAATTATGCCTAAATCTTGTAGTAGAAGGAACTGTTAAGAGGATGCAATTTTTCGATGTATTCAGTTAATTGAGTGAGTTAAGTTTTAATTGTAATGTCTGTAAATTTAACTTTCAACAATGTGTAGTTTCAGCACCTATTATTGTGATGATATATAAAGCCCCGATTTTTGGTCACAAGACAGTCAGTCCACGCCCGATTTAAAATTGAAATTTAAAACAGTCTTGATCGCAATCTTGTTAAAATATTTTTTTATTGGAGTGAGTGACCGGTTTCGACTCTAATAAAGAGTCATCTTCAGACTCCAGTTCAGTGGATGGACACTGCTAGATGAGTTCCGTCGACCCTCAATGCTCGTTACACGAGTTATGGAGTCTGAAGATGACTGTTCCATTGAGTCGAAACCGGTCACTCACCCCAATAAAAAAATATTTTAACAAGGTTGCAATCAAGACTCTTTTAAATTTCAATTTTAACTACTTTTAAGATTGCTGACTATGTTTTCAAAAATTTCAAAAATCTCACAGCCGATTTTCTGATGAGTAACCTGTGCTGGTTAGAACAACAATCATGCTTCAAATTAATTGTGGAATAAGTGTTAAACAATTAGGCCATGTGTAAAAACAGTGACAGTGTATGCTCTATACGTATATGATTATTCTTCAAGAAATATGAAATTTGTGGTTAGGTTGTACTGCTTGTAGTTGTTCAACAAGAAATAGTTGTAGCAGTATGTGGAGTTTCACCTGCTAACTATTAATGAGGCTTATCAAAAGTTAAACAGTGCACTGGCCATATAACTGTATAATATTGGGGGTTGTGCAAAGGGAAAATTACAGTACTGTGAAACGCAAATGTGCACCCATCGGCTACATGATTTACAGTAGTGTGGGTCAGAATCCACAACCCATTTTTCAGTCAGTGTAGCAATGGAGTGCATCAACACCGAGGACAATCAACAAATGAAGAAATAAAAGTAGGTGGAACCACCACACACTGACCAGTGTAAACGTGGTCTAATACTTACCGTGCTTCAATTGCATAATGTGCCGCAAACAGTCATGCTGAAACCACATACATTGTCAAACGTCCAGGGCAACATACTGCACTGGCAGAAGTAGTTCCTGTTCCAAAAATGTTCATTATTTGCATCCATTCAACATGCCAATGAGAAAATGCCACACCATACGTTAACCCACCATGGACGTTGACGATCAACTTTCTGTAACCAGTGGGGATTGCCTACACTCCAGTAATGCGTGTTATGCTGGTTAACACTACCACGGTTTGTGAACATGGACTCACTGGAAAATAGTACCTCGGCAATGAATGTGAGGATCGTTTACATTTGTTGACATGCCCATTCACAAAACACTACCCAGTTATGGAAATTGGCACCATGAAGTTCTTGACGCAGTGAAATGTATTATGGATGATAATTATGATGATGTAGTATTGTGACAATACTACCTATAGACAAATGGGAATCATGATGTAATTGCTGGGTACTTACCCGTAGGTTGTGGTGCACTGTAACTAGTACAGCTATTTCATTAGCTTCTCTTATAACATGTTGGCTTCATTTCCTTTTGCCGGTCTGTATGCTGCCATCAGACTAAATGCATTGGCAACCTTGTAAAATAATGAATGAGAGTGAGCTTTCTCAGGACAACGCTTGGCATACAAGGCAACGGCAGCTTCAACATTTCTCCTACATTCTCTGCAAATCAGGGTCATTTCAATTTTTTCCTCTCTAGTTGCAACACTCATCATCCACTTGTATGTCTGGTCTTCAAATGATAGATAGGTGTGCAAGCAATAAACATTGTGCAAGTATATAATGTTTAGACCTGCTATCTGTTCAATGTCTGCATGAGACATGAGCTCTGGTCACAATGTACTGCCAGTTACAATACATCGTAGTTCGCTACATAGTCACAGTGGCACATCAACTTGTCTTCTGTTCGATATGTCAGAGGAATACAATACTGCTAATGGGGTTTACAATTACAAGTTATGGAGAACTGGCCTGTCCTACCCTTGCATCATGGAGATGAGGTCCCACATGCCATTGGAAATTCAAAAGCTATTGAGTATCAAGTCATAAATTACGATTGTGTACCCACTTCTATTCCTCTGATTACAGTGCCATCTGTGGCGAAATGCAGAAAGTGCTTCAGACAAAACATACGTAGATTTTGCTGTAGAATCATAATCTGCAATAAAAAATGAGGGTACCTATTGAAATTGAAGATTTCTAAGTTGCCCCCCCCCCCCCCTCACCCACACATGGTATGGGGTGGCAAGTTGAGTGTCGTACCATTGGATGTTCCCCTCTGAGACAACTTTTTTTGATCCAATGTGTAGTTTCTGAGGTAACTTAATGTCTTCAGTTAAAATGAATACCTTGTATATTAGATACAAACATAACAGCTGTTCAGTGTCAACAGCATTGCCGCTATATTTTGCACACAAGGAAAATAACTAATTGAGGACAACATGCAGTGTGCAGAGTACCTGGATGACATTATAATAGATACCATGTAGTATCAACACTGAAGCAACTTAGCAATGTTATTTGACGGAGTCAGACAATCTGTGCTGTAAATTGGACAAATTTATTTCTCTGAACAAAAATGTGCCTTTCTTCAGACACCTACTAAGTAAGCAAGCAAGCCACAAGCTCGCATTAGTTAACACCAAAACAACCGATAATCAACTGGTAGAGATGACTCTAAAATAAGTGCAACCTGTCCTACATAAAATCTACTACTACAGCAAATGTAGCCATACTGCTGTCCAAATTCCGTACCCTCCAAATTGCTCTGAAAGAAGGCCACCAAATTTGATTGGTCTCCTAAACTCAAAAAGTTGTACAAAATCACATTCTTTTCTGTTTACTTTTACACCAGGTAAGCAATTTACACTTGCGACCTCTCAGTATGGCTTTGATACCAGACTCTCACACAAGACCTCAACAGCATGTAATGACCAATTGCCTTAAGTTCAAAAACTCTAATTTCATTCTTTAAAACTCAATATAAACTTTTAAAAAATGCTGGAATCTACCTATATATGATCATTAGGATAAGTATGACATGAAATGTTGGTCTCAGGTGTCGGGCTGCCACATTTAAAGGCTTATAGAAATTTTGTAACAATCTTATTTCTTTTTTCTGATCATTTTAAAGCTAAGTTTATTATACTGTCATTAATTTCATTAGACCTTTGCTCTGGTTTGACTGTTACCATTCAATACTTGAATTCCAGAATACCTTTCACAAGAAGTGAAACTAGCTTCTTATTAGTACCTGTGTAAAGAAAATATTCACATGTTGAGAACATTTTCAAATTAATAATCTTCATGAAAGCAATTTTATAAAAAGCACTGTTATCGAAAACATTTCATGAATTTTCATACTGAAAACTAAGAACCAAGTAAAGCTTATTGTCGCAGCATAGGAGGAGCAAGTTAATATTTAATTTTGTAATGTCAGTCTATACACATCAACAAGTTTTTGACTGTAATCCATAAATTTTCTGTCTGTTATACTGGATTACTTAACCAGTGAATGACTAAACAATATACAAGCAGTGGAGAATCAGCCATCAGGGTCTCAGTTTTAAAGCAATTTTTGTGTGCCAGTTTTTGGGAGCTGGTTCTGTTACAGTTTTGTATCCATTTTGCACAATAAATGTGTATTTCTGAAAATGAAACTTGGTGTCCAATTGTTTACTTAAAATTTCTCTTGGCATAACAAATCATTTACTACACAGTGAACAGCTCCAGAAGTTGCAGCAAATTTGGTGGTGCAATACTCATAATTCTTTTAGAGCCAAAACAGCATCAAAGATCACTGAAAACCAAAGATGAGGATTCTTCTTCTAACTGTTACACTCAAGAAAGCACCATTATATTTCAATTGTGGTGGTGGTTCCTTGGATTACAGCTGCCCTGCTGATGAAGTTTTGCTAACAGAATTTTGAGTTTCAGGTTGATTTATGCAATAATGGATACTGATACAACAGAAAATTTAAAAGAAAACACTGGCTTATAAATCCGAAATGGACTGATGCAAAAGGAGAAGAGATGTTAACCACAAAGAGGGGAGAAAAAAGTGTGTGGCATGGAACTACATCATTGCAGACAATTGAGATAAATACATTTATAGTTTATTCCCTTTATTTGTTTGTAGTTAAATGTCATGTAAAGACTAAAATTTTAGTGTAAAGACTGAAATTGTCATTCCAAGTTTATTTATCAATACGGCGAGTAATAGTAAGCAAAACAGTGTACCAGTAGAAAATCAGGAACAGGTAGTAGTAGACAATGCTGCTAATTTACATGGCAGTATTACCAGTAATGAAAGTGAAGCCAAAGTCAACAGTGAGGTAGTACAGGATCAGATTTATCACAATGAGACCATAGGCAATGTTAATATAAGAGCTTGTTCACCATTCCATAGTTTTGATTAAACTGAAGCTGTAGGCTTGAACAGTGAAATTGTAGAATTACTGTCACGGTTATTAATTGAAAAAGCTAATACTTTAGCTAGTACTTTAGGTGGGAGTATTACCAAAACAGCAAATAGCCTTGGTGGCAGAATTACCAAAACAGCCAACATTTTAACTAGCGGCTTAGGTGGCCAAATTGCTGAACTAAAAAGTACTTCGAAAGACGTTAAAACATAATCGGAAAATAGTAACACAAGAATAATGAAAAACAAAGAGGAAGTAACAAAGCTTAAAAATGAGGTGGAAGCAGACTGGAAACGAGGTGATGCTAGAGTTGGTTCTGTGGAAACGAAAGCTGGAACTCTCAAAACAGAACTCAGTGCGAAAATTGCTCATAGTAAACACAACTTCAAGGTTGTTCGCAAAAATGTAGTAGATAGTTGTTACTTTATTATGAAAAGGATAGTTTGGAAATTTTGAGTCACAGACAAGCACAACAAAAACACTGCTAAACAACAAAGCATTTGGCCAAAATGCATTCTTCTGAATTAGACAACACAAGGGCGCACGCGTATACACACACACACACACACACACAAATGCAACTCACACGCACACAAGACCAATGTCTCTGGCTGCTGAGGCCAGACTGCGAGTAACTGCACATGATGGGAGAAGCAATGTGGGTGTTGGGGGTAAGGAGGAGGCTGGGAGGCATAGGGATGGCATGATAGGGGTGGGGACAGTAAAGTGCTGCTTGTGGGAGCATACAAGGACAAGGTGGAAAGAAGATAGGGTAGGTAGGTGCAGTCTGGCACTTAGACAAAGGGCAGGTGGGGGGGGGGGGGGGGGGGGGAGTGGAAAAGGAGACAAGTAAAAAGACTGTGGGTGCACTGGTGGAATAGAACACCTGTATTTCTGGAATGGGAACAGGGAAGGTGATTTATGGGTAAAGGACAATGAATAATGAAGGTTGAGGCCAGGAGGTTAGATATACTGCAGGGAGAGTTCCCACCTGTGCAATTCAGAAAAGCTGGTGTTGGCAGGAAGGATACAGATGACACAGACGAAGAATGTTGTACTGGGCAGCATGTTCAGCAACTGGGTGGTCCATCTGTTTCTTGGCCACAGTTTGTCTGTGGTCATTCATGCAGACAGACACCTTGTTGGTTCTCACGCTCACATAGAATGCAGTACAGTGGTTGCAACTTAGTTCAGCTTAGTTCATAGATCACATGACTGGTTCCACAGGTAGCCTTGCCTTTGATGGGATAGGTGATTGCTTGTGACCAGACTGGAGCAGGTAGAGGTGAAAGGATGTATGGGATGAGTTCCTCTAGGGACCCACCACTGTTCCATTTGATTCTGTAATTTAGCCTTCTAACGGTGCAGTTATTCTCTATCTATTCTTTTACTTTATCCTTGTTACTGCTGTCTGAGCTGTAAATGTCAATTATCTGTGACTTTGTAGGCTTTCCTGGTGTAATAAACCTTGAAAGTCTCTTCAAGTTTGCTGCTAGATCCTAAAATCAACTCGGTTCAGTAAATCGGCAATCCAACTGTTCGCTGTCTTCAGGAGAACACTGCTTCTGCTGGTGAGTCCCGTTGAAAACTGATGCCAAGCTGAAAATTGACATCCTATATATGCCTCTGTACTGTACATGGCGTATGCGCCGCCCATCACAGTTTCTGCCCTCCAAGGCTGGACAGATGGCGCCTCCCTTAATAGAACACCGGCATCAACAATATGTTGCACTCAGAGACGATTTTTGAACACTCGGATTGGCCGCACCAAAGAACGTTGATGCGGGATAGTACAGGATTAGATGTTCTGCTAAGAGGAAACCCACTGTCTCTACTAATTAAATTATCTGCCCACCTAATTTCAGTTGCCTCTTTATAGACACTGTTCCAAAAACCAGAAGTGCTGGCAACTACCACAGTTTCGTCAAATTTTGAACCATGTCCCTCATTTAAGCAATGTTATTCTACTGCCAATTTTTCCAATTATTGTACCCACTTATGATGGCAATGTTCCACGCACCTGTCATGAACTGTGTAAATGTAAGCCTTCCCACATTGGTACAGAATTTTGTACAGTTAAGCCCCAAATCATCTTCCAAAGAGCTGAGTAGTCCCCTAATCTTGGAAGGTGGACGGAACAAACTCTTAACATTAAAACTTGTTAAAATTCTTCTGCTCTTAAATGATACGCCTGAAGCATAAGGAATAAAGGCTATCGATCTATGCTCCTCTTCATGTACCTCCGGTGATGGTTCAAATTCCATAACCTGACAAATCTGCTTCTCAAACTATCCATTCTCCTTAAAAACTGTCATCAAATGCACAAGGTCTTGAGTTAAACTGGCTGCGTCGGAAATGGCATATGCTATGCGTACCAGAGACCTAAGAATACCAATGGATGGGTATGGTGGTTGATAACTCTTAGAATGCAGATACCAATCTTTGTGTGCCAGCTTTTGGTGAACACTATGTCCCACAGTACCATCTCGTTTTTTGTAAACCATAATGTCCAAGAATGAAAGCATTGCATCACTTTCAACCTCCATGGTAAATTTAACACTGGGATGAAGACAGTTGAAGTGCTCCAAAAATCTGTTGAGAGCATCACATCCATGTGACCAGACGAAAAAGATATCATCCACATACTTCCAGAAGCATGTTGGTTGCAAAGTTGAAGTCCTGAGTGCCGTATCCTTGAAGTCCTTCATAAATAAACTGGTAACAACAGTTGATAAAGGACTACCCACAGCCGCTCCATCATTCTGTTCAAAAATGTTGCCATTAAAAAAAAAAAGAAAAAACATGGGAGGTCAGCACATGAGAACAAAGCTTCATCAGCTCTTCATCCAGTTTTTCACTAATCAAACTAAGGGACTCATCGAGAGGAACTCATGTAAACAGAGATACCACATCAAAACTCGCTAATAAATCTGAAGGACCCAGCCTCAAATATTTCAATCGTCAAATAAAATCCACCAAATCAGAGATATAGTGTTCACACTTGCCAACATATGGACTGAGAACAGACGTTAAGTACTTTGCCAGGTTGAAAGTGGATGCACCCAAAATACTAACAATATGGCATTACAACCACGGTATTCCCTTGTCAGCTGGTGAAACTACTGCTTCATCAACATTCCTAAGGGAACAATGACTACTCTCTCTATGGAAGAGATGTTATCTGGCAGTCAATTACCATTTTACTAATGCTGTGGAATTATGCTCATTTTGCATATTTGCAAGAAAAAAGTTTGAGTTGCATAGAATAGTTACACTGTAACAAAAATGGAATGTTAATCTCATAAAGAATCTCAGTTTGCCTGCTGGAACTTGATACGCTTTCTGTATTACTTTCTTCTTATTTGCACTCAGTGAATTTATCAACTACACAATTACATACTGAAAGTTATGTAACAGGTAATATTACAAATGACACACATATTTTGCTCGGCACTAGCAGAGGTTTTTGAACGAGTGGATTGTACATCTCTCTCTCTCTCTCTCTCTCTCTCTCTCACACACACACACACACACACACACACACACACACATGCGGAGTTTACAACTAAACTGTGCTGTTTTGAAGTGATACTTAATTTTGTACACAGAAGTTTATACATGAAATCAGTCAGTTGTACCAACAATCTTAAGAAAGAAGCCACACACATGAATGACTATTGATACTGAAATCAAACAATGGAAAATCCAGGATGGATACCAGAGAAGGAAAGTTGCTACTCACCATATAGCAGAGATGCTGAGTTGCTATAGGTACAATAAAAAGATTCACACAATCATAGCTTTCGGCCATTAAGGCCTTTGTCAGCAGTAGACACACACACACAAACGCGCGCGCGCGTGCGCGCCCACACACACGCACGGACACACACACACACACACACACACACACACACGCACACACACACACACAACTTGCACACAATGTCTGCAGTCTTAGAGAGCTGAAACTACACTACAGTGTACTGACATGATCAGTCATCATCTCCAAATTGTTGTTGTACTGTACTACAAAATGCTGTAAAATGTGTTCATATCCTTCCACTGTCAGCATTCTTCGAGTGCAATAAGGGAATCGCATACTAGCCATGAAAAATACTCCAATGTCATAACAATACACCCTCCACACTTCACTGTTGGTACTACACATCATGGAAAGGAATGTTCTCCAGACATTCGCCAAACCCTTATGTCATATTGCCATAGGGTATAGTATGAATTCATCACACCAAATCACTTGTTTCTAGTCACCAGTCATCCATGAGCAAGTTGATCATCGTAACCCTGTCTTTTTAACTCCCTATGCACAGTCATTGTGACAGCTGGACTGCTGGCAGCTCTGTGGAGCTGACAAGTGACTCCTCCTCCTGATTTTGTACGATTTTTTTACACTGACCTGCGCAATATTCAACAGTCCCTGTCCATCAGTAAATGAGGTCTACTTGGTCTTGGTTTAGCTATAGTGGTTCCTCCAAATTTCCGCTCCACAGTCACATCACCAACAGACAACTCGGGTAGCTTTAGAAACGCTAAAATGTCCTTCATGGATTTGTTGGGTGACATACAATGAATAGTCCACATTAAAAGTAACTGATCTCTCTTGACCAGCCTATTCAGCTGTTACTGCTTCTCTTCTGACAACACAGTACTCCCAGTGTTCAATTCTATGTTATATAGAGGTGACCAGATACTTTCAATCAGATAATGTATGTGTTTACCAGCAATAGTACACATTTTGATTCCTAAAGGTAAGTATTGGCAAGCAATTCTGTCTCATAATGATGAAGTCTGATACAGTGTAGTGTACAGTCGGCAGTTCAGAGTGGTTGGGCTGAAGCACCTGCCGAAACAGACAGATCCAGTAGTCCATATTTATTTCTCATTGTTCCCTAGTTCACTGAAAGCAACAGGGATTTTTATCGGGTCCTCATTCTGGATCCACTTTCCACCAGAGTTTTTTAGTTGCTTCGTGAATCATATTTGGAGATGACACTAAAGGAAATGTTGCAATGGTGTCACATTTATTGGAAAGGGATCAGGCTGTGCAAAGTGTGCACCCAGAACTGCATAGCCCCAGCTCAGCATTTCTCACATTAGTTTTAGCAGGAGCAACCTGGTGAAACATTGCACACTGACTTTCTGGGAAAATTAGAGGAAGCAATGTGGCTGTCAATAATGAACGATTTTGTCGGTTTCTCTTATGTTGTTCACATGTCCACAATCACCACACATGCCACAATTTGGCCACCATTTGTGCTGTTGGGGGAGCAGTATTATCCCCTGAAAGGCCAAGGAGGGTCACCGAAAGCTACACGTTCAGATCACTGAACAACATTTGCCCTCCCCTACATCCACCATTATGACCTCTGGCTTCAGCAAAAAAGTATCTACGCAACAAGCAGCAGCAGACACAGGCCGTAGATAGCAATGTATATACTGTATAGAACTCCTTGGGAATGTGGCAGTATTTACAAGAGAAAAACCAGTGGCACCATTGTCAAGTGTGCTGTCAAACACACATGCCACATAAAACAAAAGGTGCTAAAGTCAGCTACGGCCTATCATTGTCTAGAGAAAGACAACAAAACATTATAAAATTGTTAAGATTTCATGGTGACTTGTTGACAAATTGCCTGTTGGCTTTTTTCTGGTTCTCTGGCCTACATTTCTTTGGTGATTTTTCTGACATTTCACCAGTCCACCACCAGCAGAGGAAGGTGAAGCTTTCACAAGGCCAGGCACTCAAGCTAGTGAAATGACAGAAAAGTCACCAAACAAATGTTGGCCAAAGAAGCAACAGAAAGAACAGAAGCCAACAGACAATTTGTCAGCAGGTGACCACAAAAGCCTTAACAGTTTTGTACCACACTTCTGCGAGGAGGAGACCAACATCTTGAGCAAAGATGGAAGAAGAAAGCGTGACTGCCACCCTTTCTCACCTTTCTGTCACAGTGCCATGATGAAGGGAACATACCAAAGTTCCTGAAATGTAAGTGCCGAATCATCAACACCCAAGCACATCATATCTATGAGCTTTCCTTTGTGAGCAAATTCATGCAACATGGAGAGCCTTGGCAAGAATGGCATGAGGAACTTTTGGACATTTTTTTATTAACAAAGAGGTAGTGTGCTTCGAGACAACTGGGATACGATCAACAGCATCAGTCATGGGAGCACACAGAACTGCACCTAGCAAAACCATTAGCTTGTAATGTGAAGAAAGAAGAGTTACAGGCTACAAAGAGCCTTAACAATGACAAGAGCATATTGGTGGTGGTGGTTGTTGTTGTTGTTGTGGTCTTCAGTCCTGAGACTGGTTTGATGCAGCTCTCCATGCTACTCTATCCTGTGCACGCATCTTCATCTCCTAGTACTTACTGCAACCTACATCCTTCTGAATCTGCTTAGTGTATTCATCCCTTGGTCTCCCTCTATGATTTTTACCCTCCACGCTCCCCTCCAATGCTAAATTTGTGATCTCTTGATGCCTCAGAACATGTCCTACCAACCGGTCCCTTCTTCTTGTCAAGTTGTGCCACACACTCCTCTTCTCCCCAATTCTATTCAATACCTCCTCATTACTTATGTGATCTACCCATCTAATCTTCAGCATTCTTCTGTAGCACCACATTTCAAAAGCTTCTATTCTCTTCTTGTCTAAACTATTAATCGTCCACATTTCACTTCCATACATGGCTACACTCCATACATATACTTTCAGAAACGACTTCCTGATACTTAAATCTATACTCGATGTTACCAAATTTCTCTTCTTCAGAAACGCTTTCCTTGCCATTGCCAGTCTACATTTTATATCCTCTCTACTTCGACCATCATCAGTTATTTCGCTCCCTAAATAGCAGAACTCCTTTACTACTTTAAGTATCTCATTACCTAATCTAATTCCCTCAGCATCACCCGACTTAATTCGACTACATTCCATTATCCTTGTTTTGCTGTTGTTGATGTTCATCTTATATCCTCCTTTCAAGAAACTGTCCATTCCGTTCAACTGCTCTTCCAAGTCCTTTGCTGTCTCTGACAGAATTACAATGTCATCGGCAAACCTCAAAGTTTTTATTTCTCCTCCCTGGATTTTAATTCCAACTCCGAATTTATCTTTTGTTTCCTTTACTGCTTGCTCAATATACAGATCGAATAACATCGGGGAGAGGCTACAACCCTGTCTCACTCCCTTCCCAACCACTGCTTCCCTTTCATGCCCCTCGACTCTTATAACTGCCATCTGCTTTCTGTACAAATTGTAAATAGCCTTTTGCTCCCTGTATTTTACCCCTGCCACCTTTAGAATTTGAAAGAGAGTATTCCAGTCAACATTGTCAAAAGCTTTCTCTAAGTCTACAAATGCTAGAAATGTGGGTTTGCCTTTCCTTAATCTTTCTTCTATGATAAGTCGTAAGGTCAGTATTGCCTCACGTCTTCCAACATTTCTACGGAATCCAAACTGATCTTCCCCAAGGTCGGCTTCTACCAGTTTTTCCATTCATCTGTAAAGAATTCGCGTTAGCATTTTGTAGCTGTGACTTATTAAACTGATCGTTTGGTAATTTTCACATCTGTCAACACCTGCTTTCTTTGGGATTGGAATTATTATATTCTTCTTGAAGTCTGAGAGTATTTCGCCTGTCTCATACATCGTGCTCACCAGATGGTAGAGTTTTGTCAGGACTGGCTCTCCCTAGGCCGTCAGTAGTTCTAATGGAATGTTGTCTACTCCCGGGGCCTTGTTTTGACTTAGGTCTTTCAGTGCTCTATCAAACTCTTCATGCAGTATCGTATCTCCCATTTCATCTTCATCTACATCCTCTTCCATTTCCATAATATTGTCCTCAAATACATCACCCTTGTATAGACCCTCTATATACTCCTTCCACCTTTCTGCTTTCCCTTCTTTGCTTAGAACTGGGTTTCCATCTGAGCTCCTGATATTCATACAAGTGACTCTCTTTTCTCCAAAGGTCTCTTTTTAATTTTCCTGTAGGCAGTATCTATCTTACTCCTTGTGAGATAAGCCTCTACATCCTTACATTTGTCCTCTAGCCATCCCTGCTTAGCCATTTTGCACTTCCTGTCGATCTCATTTTTGAGACTTTGTATTCCTTTTTGCCTGCTTCATTTACTGCATTTTTATATTTTCTCCTTTCATCAATTAAATTCAATATTTCTTCTGTTACCCAAGGATTTCTACTAGCCCTTATCTTTTTACCTACTTCATCCTCTGCTGCCTTCACTACTTCATCCCTCAGAGCTACTCATTCTTCTTCTACTGTATTTCTTTCCCCCATTCCTGTCAATTGTTCCCTTATGCTCTCCCTGAAACTCTGTACAACCTCTGGTTTAGTCAGCTTATCCAGATCCCATCTCCTTAAATTCCCACCTTTTTGCAGTTTCTTCAGTTTTAATCTACAGTTCATAGCCAATAGATTGTGGTCGGAGTTCACATCTGCCCCTGGAAATGTCTTACAATTTAAAACCTGGTTCCTAAATCTCTGTCTTACCATTATATAATCTATCTGATACCTTCTAGTATCTCCAGGATGCTTCCATATTGGTACTGCCTGTCAACAAGGGAAATGTGACTACTGTAATGAAGACCATTATGTGAGCAGAAGATTTGGGACCTATTAGATCCGACAACGTACCAACCACAGACCTGATGCAGTGGATCACATGGAATAAAAATCAGTTAATCAAGGTAACACAAACATCATGTTCAACTAAGATCAATTCTCTACTTAATCTATCCTCTACTTAACCTATCTTTGGCACAGAAAGGAGTAAAATATGCTGCTGTAAAATTTTTCGATAAATTACCAGATGAAATAAAATGTCTGACAGGCAGCAGCAATAGTTTCAAAAAAAAAAAAAAAAAAAAGAAAAAGAAATCATATCTCCTTGACAGCTCCTTCTATGCCACAGATGAATTCATGAACACAATAAATATATCCTCCCCATGAACTGTGGACCTTGCCTCAGCTATACAGATAGCCGTACCAGCAATACAGATAGCTGTACCGTAGGTGCAACCACAACGGAGGGATATCTGTTGAGACACCAGACCAGACAAATGAATGGTTCCTGAAGAGGGGCAGCAGCCTTTTCAGTAGTTGCAGGGGCGACAGTCTGGATGATTGATTGATCTGGCCTTGTAACATCAACCAAAACTGCCTTGCTGTTCTGT
Organism: Schistocerca serialis cubense; assembly: GCF_023864345.2. Lineage (NCBI taxonomy): Eukaryota > Metazoa > Arthropoda > Insecta > Orthoptera > Acrididae > Schistocerca > Schistocerca serialis. The sequence goes on from NC_064642.1 coordinate 612,147,920, forward strand.
TACTGTGAACAGCTGAAAGGAAGGGGAAACTACAACCCTAATTTTTCCTGAGGGCATGCAGCTCTATTGTATGGTTAAATGATGAGGGTATGATCTTGGGAAAAATAAAAATATTTCGGAGGTAAAATAGTCCCCCATTCGGATCTCCGGGCAGGGACTACACAGGACAAAGACGTTATCAGGAGAAACAAAAATGGCATCCTACGGATCAGAGTGTGGAATGTCAAATCCCTTAATCGAGCATACAGGTTAGAAAATTTAAGAAGAGAAACGTATAGGTTAAATTTAGATATAGTGGGAATTAGCGAAGTTCAGTGGCAGCAGGAACAGGACTTATGGTGAGGTGAATATAGGATTATAAATACAAAATCAAATAGGGGTAATGCCGGAGTAGGTTTAATAATGAGTAAGAAAATAGGAATGCAGATAAGCTACTATGAATAGCATAGTAAGCGCATCATTGTAGTCAAGATAGACACAAAGCCCACACCCATCACAGTGGTACAAGTTTATACGCCAAATATCTTCACAGATGAGGAGAAAATTAAGGAAAAGTATGATGAAATAAAAGACATTATTCAGATAGCTAAGGGAGCCAAAAATTTAGTAGTCCTGGGGAACTGGAATTCGGTAGTAGGGAAAGGAAGAGATAGAAAAATAGTAGGTTAATATGGACTGGGGAAGGAATGAAAGAGAAAGCTGCCTTGTAGAATTTTGCACAGAGCATAACTTAGACACAGCTAACACTTGGTTTAAGAATCATGAGAGAAGGTTGTACATGTGGAAGAGAGCTGGAGGCACCGGAAGGTTTCAGATTGCTTATCTAACGGTTAGACAGATGGTGCAGATGTGGACTCTGACCATAATTTATTGGCTATGAACTGTATAAATATCAAGAACTCAGTTGGAAAACCAGTCCTAAGCAAAGAAGGAAAAGCAGAAAGGTGGAAGGAGTATAGAGAGGGTGTATACAAGGACGATGTACTTGAGAGCAATATTGTGGAAATGGAAGAGGATGTAGAGGAAGGTGAAAAGGGAAATATGATAATGCATGAAGAATTTGACAAAGCACTGAAAGACTTAAGTTGAAACAAGGCCCTGGGAGTAGACAACATTCCATTAGAGCTACTGGTAGCCTTGGGAGAGCCAGTCATGACAAAACTCATCCATCTGGTGAGCAAAATGTATGAGAGAGGCGAAATACTAGCAGACTTCAAGAAGAATATAATAATCCAGATTCCAATGAAAGCAGATGCTGACAGGTGTGAAAATTACCGAACTGCCAGCTTAATAAGTCACAGCTGCAAAATACTAACAGTAATCCTTTACAGAAGACTGGAAAAACTGTTAGAAGCCGACCTTGGGGAAAATCAGTTTGGATTCAGGAGAAATATAGGAACACGCATGGCAATACCGACCCATGACCTCTCATAAAAAATAGGTTAAGGAAAGGCAAACCTACATTTCTAGCATTTGTAGACTTGGAGAAAGCTTTTGACAATGTTGATGTCTTTCAAATTCTAATGGCAGCAGGGAGTGAAAGGCTATTTACAATTTGTACAGGAACCAGACGACAGTTGTAAGTGTCAAGGGGCACAAAAGGGAAGCAGTGGTTGAGAACGGAGTGAGGCAGGGTGGTAGCCTATCCCCTATGTTATTCAATATGAATACTAAATAAGCAGTAAAGGAAACAAAAGAAAAATTTGGAATTAAAGTCCAGGGAGAAGAAATTAAAACTTTGAGGTTTGCTGATGACATTGTAATTCTATCAGAGACAGCAAAGGACTTGGAGGAGCAGTTGAACGGAATGGAAAGTGTCTTGAAAGGACAATATAAGATGAACACCAAAAAAGCAAAATGAAGATAATGGAATTTAGTTGAATTAAATCAGGTGATGCTGAGGGAATTAGATTAGAAAATGAGACACTTAAAGTAGTAAATGAGTTTTGCTATTTGGGAAGCAAAATAACAGATGATGGTTGAAGTAGGGAGGATATAAAATGAAGACTGGCAATGGCAAGAAAAGCGTTTCTGAAGAAGAGAAATTTCTTAACATCAAGTATAGATTTCAGTGTCAGGAAGACCTTTCTGAAAGTATTTGTATGGAGTATAGCCATGTAAAACATGAATGGTAAACAGTTTAGACAAGAAGAGAATAGCTTTTGAAATGTGGTGTTACAGAAGAATTCTGAAGATTAGATGGGCAGATCATATAACTAATGAAGAGGTACTGAATAGAACTGGGGAGAAGAGAAATTTGTGGTACAACCTGACTAGGAAGGGATTGGTTGGTAGGACACATTCTGAGGCATTGAGGGATCACCAATTTAGTACTGGAGGGAAGCTTGAGGGGTAAAAATCGTAGAGGGAGACCAAGAGATGAAGACAGTAAGCAGATTCAGAAGGATGTAGCTTACAGTAGTTACTCAGAGATGAAGATATTTGCACAGGATAGAGTAGCATGGAGAGCTGCATCAAACCAGTCTTTGGACTCAAGATCACAACAACACAACACAGGTATAATATATGTGCTTTGTGCCATTTAAGACTCTTGATTAGTGTGTGAATTTCTTATGCTCTCGGCATGTTCCACATCATAATGCTTACCGTGAGAGTGATCAATGGAACACATAACTAACTAACTAATCATAAGCGCTCCTGGTCAGCTCTGATGTTGTTGTTCTTTTACCAAAGTGCCACTCGATAATTCTGCGGAGTATATTAGTTCCATTTTCCCACAAGACACCACTAATCTCTTTCATGCATGTCTTGCCACAAGCTATTTCATGTGGAATTGCAGCTTCTACGAACAGCTTGAAAGCGTCTCCATGGGTAGCCCACTTATCCAGTGGTGGCCAACTTCTTCATGGAACATTCTGAAACACAGGTGCTGGATTTGACACCTTGTAAACCAAAGGTGTTGTACAGGTACATCAGTGACACCTTTGTTGTGCGGAACTGTAATGAGGAACAATTTGGTGACTTCCTAAGGTATCTGAACAGTCTCCATGCCAACATAAAATTTACTACGGACCAACTTCTGCTCTTTCCAGATATGCTGGCTACAAGGGACAGTGAGAACCTGGGACACAGCGTGCATCTAAAATCAAAACACAAGCCAACACATCCACAAACTTTCACATAATCACTTGAGTCAGAAGACAGAGATGATTAATATACTTGTAATGAAAAGGAAAGTTGCTACTCACCATATAGCAGAGATGCTGAGTCACAGATAGGTGACTCAGCATCTCCCCTATATGGTGACTAGCAACTTTCCTTTTGGTTATATTGTTATATTCCATCCTGGATTTTCCACTGTTTGATTTAATATGCTTGTAACACACACAAGACAAATATCTGTGCTGCAGCAACTAGCTTGTGAAATGCAGCACCTGGAAAGCAATTTGAGGAGCCATTCTGCCATAAAGGATATTTACAAACCAACAAAAATGATCAATGAGTGCTGCAGACTGGCAAAGGAAAAAGGAGCCAATTTGCAATGTTGGGAATATACCATAGATGCTGTGCATGTGGAAAAGTCTATGTTGGAGTGACTGGATAATCAGTCAGCACCAAGATCACTGAACAGAAGCAGTATTGCAAGATGGGGCAGGTGGAGAAATCAGCTGTGGCAGAGCATTTGCTATAATAAAATTCGCTGACATCGAAGTTCTCACTGTGGAGAAGAGGTACCATGCCCACTTGTTCAGAGATGCCATAGAACTCCAAAAACATGCCAATAGCTTTAACAAGAAACAAGAAAGTCTCAAGGTGAACAGATCCTGGATTTCAGTGCTGCAGCCAATGACCACTGCATGTAGCAAGAGGAGAACCATGGTGGTAATGACCACAGAAAAGCCCTCAAAGCTTTGAGAATGCCATTCACCTACAATGGTGAAACATGAGAAAAATCGTCGAACAAATGCCAGTTGAAGAACCCGAGACAAAAGCCAACAGGCAATTTGCCAATAAAATATTGTTGGAAAAAGATAAGAATATTATCACTTATGACAACTTATTGAGAATCAATTACAAAAAATGGTATTCATAATTTGTTTATTGCAAATGAATTTCATTGGTACATACAGAACAGGGCATCGAGGCAGATGACATGAAATTATTAGCTGTTGAATGTGTTCCTTCTGTCAGAAGAGAGAAAGTAGTTGGAGGAACAAAGTAGTATACTACAAGTATACTACTTTGTATATCATCCATGAATCTAAGTCAAGTAAGAAATTTGGAATACCATTCTTGCAAATGGGGGTCTATTGTTCTATCACTTGTATCACTTCATTTAGATCTTCAGCAGCTCACCATCTGCCTGAGAATATGTGATAATCAGTGTAATGACATTACATGTATTAACAGTCAAATAAAAAAAAATCTTAATTTTAACTTCATACTGGAGGGGAATGGTAATCACTTTTTAACACATAAAAGACCCACTTTTAACTGCATTTTTGAGAAATTTCAGAAACAGTGTCTAGCTCTTCATAAGAAATTTCTGCAAATGCTGTCAGAGGAAACTGAAAACACCAAAACAGTTGAAAACTTCTAGTATGAGAAAAGAAAAAAATTACATCACTTATGTGCATTATATCACCTATAACTGAGTGTGACCTGTTTAAGTAGGAAAGGAAGCACGTTATTCCTGATGTGTATGTTAACTTGTATGAGGACTGGTATTTGTTTGTTACTACTTTTATTTCAGAGTCTTGTAGACTGTGGAAGATGGCAATGCACAACTGGAAGCAAGTTCCAATCACATCAAAATGTATATAGGAGTGCACTAAAATAGCATGCAGGGCAGTCTTTGGGCTGGAAGTTATGGCACAGCTGTCATACAATTGTAATTATGTGACTTTCACTTGTTCACAAAGATATAGGAATACTTGAGTTTAAAAACTCTTGCAGCTAACGGCAGTTCTCTGGGACAGGGCTAAAAATGTTGAGATAGCAGTTCGAAGATTTATACAGTATCATAATAGAAACCTCATAGCAACATACACTAAATGAAATGATATCTGTAGTGTTCAAACAAAAAATAACTACAAGTGAATGATAAATACGCATAAATTTAATGCAAAGATTTATTGAATTAGAAATAATTTCTATATTTCTTTTTATAATCCTCATATGTTTGGCAAAAAAAGCAGAAACTTCATATTCTGTAATATACAGGGTGTTACAAAAAGGTACAGCCAAACTTTCAGGAAACATTCCTCACACACAAACAAATAAAATATGTTATGTGGACATGTGTCCGGAAACGCTTAATTTCCATGTTAGAGCTCATTTCAGTTTCGTCAGTATGTACTGTACTTCCTCGATTCACTGCCAGTTGGCCCAATTGGAGGAAGGTAATGTTGACTTCGGTGCTTGTGTTGACATGCGACTCATTGCTCTACAGTACTAGCATCAAGCACATCAGTACGTAGCATCAACAGGTTAGTGTTCATCACGAATGTGGTTTTGCAGTCGGTGCAATGTTTACAAATGCGGAGTTGGCAGATGCCCATTTGATGTATGGATTAGCACGGGGCGATAGCCATGGCGCGGTACATTTGTATTGAGACAGATTTCCAGAACGAAGGTGTCCCGACAGGAAGACGTTCGAAGCAATTGATCGGAACATTCCAGCCTATGACTCGTGACTGGGGAAGACCTCGAACGACGAGGACACCTGCAATGGATGAGGCAATTCTTCGTGCAGTTAACGATAGCCCTAATGTCAGCGTCAGAGAAGTTGCTGCTGTACAAGGTAACGTTGACCACGTCACTGTATGGAGAGTGCTACGGGAGAACCAGTTGTTTCCGTACCATGTACAGCGTGTGTAGGCACTATCAGCAGCTGACTGGCCTCCACGGGTACACTTCTGCGAATGGTTCATCCAACAAAGTGTCAATCCTCATTTCAGTGCAAATGTTCTCTTTACAGATGAGGCTTCATTCCAATGTGATCAAATTGTAAATTTTCACAATCAACATGTGTGGGCTGACGAGAATCTGCACGCAATTGTGCAATCACGCCATTAACACAGATTTTCTGTGAACGTTTGGGCAGGCATTGTTGGTAATGTCTTGATTGGGCCCCATGTTCTTCCACCTACGCTCAAGGGAGCACATTATCATGATTTCATATGGGATACTCTACCTGTGCTGCTAGAACATGTGCCTTTACAAGTACGACACAACATGTGGTTCATGCACGTGGAGCTCCTGCACATTTCAGTCGAAGTGTTCGTATGCTTCTCAACAACAGATTCGGTGACCGATGGATTGGTAGAGGCAGACCAATTCCATGGCCTCCACGCTCTCCTGATCTCAACTCTCTTGACTTTCATTTATGGGGGCATTTGAAAGCTCTTGTCTACGCAACCCCGGTACCAAATGTAGAGACTCTTCGTGCTCGTATTGTGGACGGCTGTGATACAATACCCCATTCTCCAGGGCTGCATCAGTGCATCAGGGATTCTATGTGATGGAGGGTGGATGCATGTATCCTCGCTAACGGAGGACATTTTGACATTTCCTGTAACAAAGTGTTTGAAGTCACGCTGGGACGTTCTGTTGCTGTGTGTCTCCATTCCATGATTAATGTAATTTGAAGAGAAGTAATAAAATGAGCTCTAACATGGAAAGTAAGCGTTTCCGGACACATGTCCACATAACATATTTTCTTTCTTTGTGTGTGAGGAATGTTTCCTGAAAGTTTGGCCGTGCCTTTTTGTAACACCCTGTATAAGTTCAATATTTTTCTTTTTTTGTGGGTAGGAAGTTTGCAGTTCAACTGAGCAGCTATTGCAGTTATTTATTTTTTACATTAATTGTTTTTATAATGCATCACCATAAATTCAAAACAAATGAGTTTGTTCAAGTTGTGGGAAAGTGTTAACAAAGATGAAAAGAAAAGCATTGTTGACACAATGAACTGAACATTTTTCTCAAAACAATAGCCATAACCAAATGATATAATTTGTATGTTATTACATACCATATGAAGATGGAAATCAAGCACTTACTTTTAGAAAACACAAATTACAGTGTTTAAGAGCACAAGAAGAAACAATGGCAGACTCTCAGATGTTGTAAATACAGATTTATAATGCTAGACTTTAAAGACAAGCAGAGGACCCAGGTGACATTCTGGATGACTGCTAAAAGTAAGATCAAAGCAAATATGTCAATTTGCCAGCCTGAACATAATGAGCCTAACAAATGACTAGTCAAGAATGATACATCACATACAGTGCTTCACATAGTTTGCTATGTCAGTCTTACTTCTGTTATCTCCTCAAAGATTTCCTTTTCAATATTCTGCTCAACATCCACTCTCCTACGATTCCAGATTTTCTGTGAATAGTGTCTACTACTTTCATCAGCTGTCTGTACATTTTTAATTTTAGCATCCATTCTTACCTAATATCAAATTGCAGACTTACTGTTTTATCCCTGTAGAAAACTTGTGGAAAGCCACTCTGTGATGTTGCTGTAGGTTGGACAATAGGAAAGTGTCCAACATTTTTTTCCTTTATTTCACCAAGCACAGATAGACTACCTGTAAGTAATAATCAAAGAACGATATAAGGAAGTACCATATCAATCAATTATTTTATGAACAACCTGTGCAAGCCATCCAAAAGATATTCAAACAATTTCAGTATACTATCTATGATTCATTGTAAATATTAACAGTTTGCATTTACCACACATCTGAAGACAGGTGACACCTGTGACATTCCTTTTCTCAATGAAGACATAAATTGATTAACAATTTTAGTTAAAAAATTTGTAACATTCTCACTGTATTACTGAGGTTTCTCAACCAATAAAAGGTTTTGAAGCAGGAAGCAATATATTAATGCTCAAATACATATAATGATGAATTGGAGGTGATGATAATTGTTGTTTATATTAATACATCTTTCTTGTTCACTGTAGAAGAACTGTGGTTAGCTTTGGATTATTCTATATTATTATGTGATTGTAAGCATCTTACTTTACAAATAATCTTCTGAAAACTAATTTCCATAACATTCTTCATTTATCGGTATTTTTTCACTTTCACAAATCAACATGACTCTAACTTCAGCAACTGTCTAATAACAACCAACTCACTTTTAACAACTGAACTCTATGACATAATCTCAGCTCTTATATAGTTTTCTGACAATGCATGGAATTTTCAGTATTATTACAATTATTACTTCAAGTCAATTACAGGGAAAGAAGATTTTTGTAAATAATTTAACATATAACATCATGTTCAGCATAAAATAAGTGTTTAGTGAATTGCATGATTTTCTACACTAAATTTCATAAAATAAATCTGTTTAATAATTAATATTTCAAAATTTCAATTTTCATTAAAAATAAATTAATATTCTAAGTCCCTACAATAGTGGTAATTCCACAGCTAAAGCTTTATCATTTTACAAAAAAACAATGTTTCCACACATACCGGATATCAGTACCGTGAAAACCATTTATATCTTGATCATATAGTTCCATCATCTTATAACAGCTATTAAATTATTTTCTTGTGTATGTTAATTATTGTTCAAATGTTGTTATACAATGATTAGTCTAAGTTGAGACTTGAACATATATATGTATGTGTTTATGTATCAAAACTTCAGTGGATCAAGACGTTTACCGAGGGGTTGTATTGTATATTACTAAATATCTATTACATTGCACATCACATTTCTTGATTGTAATAGTGCTAGGTAGGAGAAACCACTGAACTAAATAATGAAGCGTTTACAGTATCATATCACCAAATTTTGTCAGTCTGAAACAGAAGCAATATCAAAGATGGCTGCTTAGCTGTGGGCATGCAATGATTTTGAATAAGTTTTTATACAAGTCAAAAAAACACGGTAACTGAAATTCATGTCATGTTGAACTTGTGTTACTGACATATTTCTACAATACCCAATTCTTATATGTTTCATACAAAATAAGGATCAAGCAGGAATTGTGCCAACTATTTTCTCTTACATACAAATTATATAATCACAGTGTGATCCTGCATTCTAAAGAATATGCCATCTGGAGCACATAACAATATATCAATAATAGTAGAACAAGATATGGCTACTGAGATGGGACATCTCTGGTAAGTTAGTAACCATACATTCTTCTTCTCTTCTCCTTTAGCACCACAGCCCTTAATGTGCCTTGTCCTCCTCAACAACCTGCCTCAATACATTTGTGTTCTCTGCTTTTTTCTCCTCCATTCTCAGATCTCCTTCTTAGCAAGAGCTTCCAATACAATGTCCATCCATCTCATTCTTAGCTGGCCCTTCCTTCTGGTGGAATAAAATCTTTGTTTGATAATTTTTTTGGAGTGTCCAGTCCTCTGCCATTAGTTCCCTGTGTCATACCCAGCATATTCTCTATAATTTGACAAACTTAACTTTATCTTAACTTGTGTAAGTTACTGCAGTTCATTGTCATATTGCACTCTCCAATACTCTGTCTGTCTCATAGATTTTTCATTCAAATGGTTTTTGGTTGTTCATGTCCACCTTTGCCATCATCCGCATTTCTGATCCATACGTAACAACTGATCATACAAGGATAAATCATACTTTTAACTTTGTTGTTTTTGTCTTCAAAGTCCATAAGTTGGCAAAACAGGCTTTATATACTAGTTCTATACTTTCTCTGACATAGTGCCTCATATCATTTTCGGTGGTTAAAAGGACACCAAGATAACTGAAGCGGCTCCCATTTTTAAAATGTTTGTTGGAGACCTTCAGGTCATGTAATGTTTTCCTGGCCCTACAGTGGGACACTATTAGATATTCTGCCTTGTTTTCACCTACAGTGAATCTATTTTTTGCTCCTTCTTCTCCCATTGCTTCATACATTTCTTTAAGGATGTTTACGTCTCTTGCCATGATTGAATATCAGCTACATATAATCATATCCGACTGGATTACATTATTATTGTCTCTCTCTTGCCTATTTTTACTATCACACTACACAGCATGAAGTTAAACAAAACTGAATAGAGATCATCACACTGCTTCACTTCACCTGTGAAATTTAACCTGTTACCTATAAACAGAATGTTTCACCGACAACAATTGTAATATTGGTATTGTATCACCTATTTGCAATACTTATCCCATATTTCAAGAGGAGTGACTGATCAAAAGCTAGTGCACTTTCCTTTCCTGATCTATTAAATTCATTCATTCATCACATACTGTAGAACCTCCTAGGATGTGGCTCAAGCCAAGATATACATTTATAAAACCTAAGGATACCACAGAAACTTAACCAGTACACTGTATTAATTATAAACTGCCATGTACGTGCTTATTACTATTTGTGCTAACAAGTCTACATCCACAATCAGCAAATCACTGTTAAGTGTGTGGCAGAAGATACCTCTCCTTGCACAGTTATTAGGGCTTCCTAGTGTTTCATGTATGACACATGGGAATAATGATTGATTGAATGCCTCTGTGCACACTGTAATTAATCTTATCACATCCCCATGATCCCTATGGAAGCTATACAAAAGGATCGTAACATACTTCAAAATTTATCTTTTAAAGTTGATTCTCGAAACTCTGTAAGTAGGCTATCTTGAGATAGATTGTGTCTATTTTCAGGTGTCTATCAGTTCAGTTTCTTCAGCATCTCTGTGACACTCTTCTATGGATCAAATAAACCAGTGACCATTTGGGCTGCCCTCTTCTGCATATATTCAATATCCCCTATTAGTGACCATTTGGGCTGCCCTCATCTGCATATATTCAATATCCCCTATTAGTCCTACTTGATATGGGTCCCATATACTTGAGCAACATTCTAAGATGGTTTGCACAAGCATTTTGTAAGCAATATCCTTTGTAAATTGATTGCACTTACCTAGCATTCTGCTAATAAACCGAAGTCTGCCACCTGCTTTATCTAAAAATGAATCTACTGGGATGTTCCCTGGTGTACTGGATGAGTAGTATTCAAAGGGGGATTCCATGTATTAATTCTAATGCTGATGTGTACTAGTCTGCAATTACTATCTTGCTGATCTGGGCTATATCTCCACTCTCCTTATCTTCTTGTTCGTTCTAGGAACTTCATTTCCTGTGCAGTTTGGTCTGTGCTGGAAATGGAATTGTACTTATCTGTTCCCAATAAGCTACCAAATAAAAGAAGTCACTCTTTGAAGACATATATATATTCTTCCAGCTCATACAATGTTGAAACATCCCATAAAATAACTGTGTGCCATTGTATATGGTAATTACATCAATTAATACAAACTGATAGACATTTCAATGCCAACTATCTATCAGACTGACTCTCTTCTCTTTCTTTCATGATGCAGTCCATTCTAAAGGTGTGCAGTATTCTACTGAGTGCAGCATGTCTTCAAGGCAGGTCGTAGCTACACCGAGTAATTGCCAAACCAGCAGGTGCCACAAAAACGCGTGACTACACTGCCAGTATTTCCCCATCTTGCAGAAATGCTCCTTCCTTCTACACTCAGTTACATGCACAAATAATACAAAATCTCCACACAACACATGTCTTAAACTTACTGAACCAACTAACAAAAATAACTGCTTGCTTGGCAATCATTATTGGCTCTGAGCACTATGGGACTCAACTGCTGTGGTCATAAGTCCCCTAGAACTTAGAACTACTTAAACCTAACTAACCTAAGGACAGCACACAACACCCAGCCATCACGAGGCAGAGAAAATCCCTGACCCCGCCGGGAATCGAACCCGGGAACCCGGGCGTGGGAAGCGAGAACGCTACCGCACGACCACGAGATGCGGGCAGGCAATCATTATTCATTGATACTATAAACAATGTACACTACACCACTTTGCTAAAGTGGTATGTCACACGAATGATGGCACCTTGAACAGGTAACATTTACAACAGAATAACAATACTATAGCCAAAAACTCTATGCAGAATTACAAGTTAAACATTAATCCCTTATTCCTACTAGACATTCATTTCTTTACAGCTCAACAAATAACACTTTAAATCATGAACATAATCCATTTGTACTAACAAGGGAACCTCCCCATCGCACCCCCCTCAGATTTATTTATAAGTTGGTACAGTGGATAGGCCTTGAAAAACTGAACACAGATCAATCGAGAAAACAGGAAGAAGTTGTGTGGAACTATGAAAAAAATAAGCAAAATATACAAACTGAGTTGTCATGCGAAACATATGCAACATCAAGGAGCGTGTGAGTTCAGGAGCGCCGTGGTCCCGTGGTTAGCGTGAGCAGCTGTGGAACGAGAGGTCCTAGGTTCAAGTCTTTTCCTTAACTGAAAAGTTTACTTACTTTACTTTCGCAAAGTTATGATCTGTCCGTTTGTTCATTGATGTATCCGTTCACTGCTGTGACCGCACCGCAAAATCGTGTGATTAGTAGACGAAAGGACGTGCCTGTCCAATGGGAACCGAAAACATTTGATCGCACGGTCATACGTCAACCGATTCCTCCACAGGAAAACACGTCTGATACATTCTACACGACACTGGTGACGGCATGTGCGTCACATGACAGGAATATGTTGTCGACCCACCTAACTTGTACACTTGGTGAATAGGTAAAAAGATTCTTCTACCTTGTCCGATTTAGGTTTTCTTGTGGATATGGTAATCACTCCCAAAAAAGTGATGAAAACATAAGAGTTTGTGACATAAACTGCAACAAATGAATGCAACAGTTTCACAGTCACACAGTTTTCCCTGTGCTCTGTCAAAACATATGTTTTTAACGTTTTCAAATTTTTCCGTGTGTAGACCGTCAAATCCTGCATATGTCCAAACAAATCTGAACATGTCCTGGAATTTTGGACAGCGAAGTTGATTATGCGTGGGTGCCCGAACTTTGATAATTATCTGAAAATAAAAAATTAAACTTTTCACTCGAGGGAAGACTTGAACCAAGGACCTCTCATTCCGCAGCTGCTCACACTAACCACAGGACCACGGCACTCATGCACTCACAGTGTCCTTGATGTTGCATATATTTCACATGAACCACTCAGTTTGTATATTTTGCTTATTTTTTTCATAGTTCCACACAACTTCTTCCTGTTTTGTCGATTGATCTGTGTTCAGTTTTTCAAGGCCTATCCACTGTGCCAACTTATAACTAAATCTGAGGGGGGTGCGATGGAGAGGTTCCCTTGTAAGTACCAATTCAGATAAATTCATTTCAGATCTTTTCCTTGTACAGGGTGTTTATAAATGAATATCGGGGTTTTAATGCTTTATAATATTTATTATATTAAACTTACAGTTATAAATGATATGTCATATGAAAGAGCAACTCAAACATTTTTACCAAGAACCTTATAAATGTTCAATGTGAGAGTGAAGTGCGCGATTGGTTGAACTTCACTGTACCCAAGCGATAGATAGGCCGCAAGGGGCCCATTGACAGGGCTTGCTTTGCATGGCCTCCATGTGCACCTGACCCAACACCATGCGATTTCTTCCTTTGGGGTTTCATCAAAGATCATGTGTACATGCCTCCACTACCAGCAGACCTCCCTGAATTAAGAAACCAGATTGAAGCAGCTGTTGCTACAATCACTGAAGACACACTTATCAACATTTGGGAAGAACTCGGCTATAGACTTGATGTGTGCCGTGTGACAAATGGTGCTCACATTGAACATTTATAAGGTTCTTGGTAAAAATGTTTGAGTTACTCTTTTATTTGACATATCATTTATAATTGTAAGTTTAATATAATAAATATTATAAAGTGTTAAAACCCCGATATTCATTTATAAACACCCTGTATTTCGAATTATGAATGCCAACGCTCCAAGTTATCTGATTCTAATTATACAGTTTATATCCCACACTCATAAAAGCTTGCTATACCACTGTCACTGGGCTCTTTGGTTACAATCAATATCAGTACTTTTATCAAATGTTCATATTTTTAAAATCACTACAATTTGTTACTTAAATTAAATTGTTGCAATGACTTCAACTTGCATCAATTGCATACAGTTTATATATTTTGATATGTGGTGAAACAAAGTATAGCAAGAATGGGCAAACCAGTTGCTTTTCTAACTGCATAGAGTTGTCATTAACTTTCATGTTAAGTCAGCCTCCTTCGGTAATCACAGGAGCAGGTGCTACACCTCTGGCAATACTACGAACACAGGGTTTGGTGTAGGGATTAGAAGAGGGTTTGCTGTGATGGAAATTACTGATTATACAAAAGTGAGAGGATTGGCTTGGTGCTCCAAGTGGAGAAGAAAGAAGGAAAACGAAGTCTAGGGATATTAAAACATGAGAAAGAAAGAAGACAGGCCCCAAAGACAGATACCCACCCCACCCAAAGGATCACACCAAGGGAAGATCTACACCAGCGGGTCAGAGAATGAAAATGACTGCCAATTCTACAGAGTGAACTCCATCGGCTTCTCCCCACCAGGCCTCAAAAAGCAGTTTCTAGCACTGTAGTGTCGACACTTAGTGGAAAGGGTAGTGTCATGATACAGTAATCACCATTTGATCATTAAACTAAACTGTAGTATATCGGCAATAGGCAGCATACGTCTGCTGCCAGCCCAATGTTTTTACCAAGCAGAGATGCCTGCTCGCCGCCCATAAGTAAGTGTCTCTCCTTCGAAGACTGTGTATTCGTAGAAGACAGGCACCACATGCTGTGACACTGTGCTGTGTACTAACAGTATGTTTATCCACTGCTTGTTCCAGGTTTCACAAGGGGCACTAGCTATGCTTTGAGGTAGCATGTACGCCAGGAAAATGGTGGCACTGCTACCAAAGAACAAACACCAACCACACTTCACATGGGTGGAAACATACTTCTGCCTGCTGGGTACAGCACCCCCTGCAGGCCAATTCAAGTTCAGGTTCCAGTTCGAGTGCAGTCTGAGTTCCAATAGTGCAGTGCAATTGCCAAGACAAGCCAGAACACTCCATTCTGCTTTGCTGCATTGTCACGCCTACACTACTCCACGGTGAGCAGACCCTCATTGGACACTGCCCTACAGTAATACGGGATGACGCTTCTCACAGATCTGTTATCACGCAAATAAACCTTGAGTTTGTTTTTTCATGGGTTCATGAATGAACTTTCAGTTGCAGTTTTCGAGACAAGTCATTGTGAATCTGTACAGTTAACAAAATGTCCTGTATTACAACTTGAGAATGATCTTTTAACACAGCTAGTTGTTAGTTTGTTTGCTGAAGAAGCATTCTGTTTTTCTCACTGGTTGAGAGGTTTTCAAACAAATGGATTTTTCCTTATGTGTCACTTTGTTTTGGTGGAGCAGAGCATTCCTGTTTTTGGTGCTGTCACAGTCTTTATTCAGTGGTGTTAATCACATTCTGTGAATCTTCCAATGGTATCTGTGTGTCACACTGGCTGTCTTCCATCCATGTTTTGTTACCAAAGATATTTTAAAGTTGATGTTGTCGCTCTGTATTGTTTTCAGTGGTTATTTAGTGCCTTTTTCGTACTTCTGTGACAGTTCAAGTCCTAAGACTAGCAATGTATTTTGCCTTCAGTTTTGAGTGTCCTTTTACATTATCAAGTCTGTCCCATTGCCAGAGATGTCTTTATCTCACATCGTTTAGTTACAGGAGCAACAAATTCAGAAACTGCATTTTGTCTAATACATCTGTGTCTCAGTGTGCGGCGCCCACATCTGTGCTGAATTTTTTATGTGTTTGATGGTCAGAAAGAA
Organism: Schistocerca serialis cubense; assembly: GCF_023864345.2. Taxonomy (NCBI): domain Eukaryota; kingdom Metazoa; phylum Arthropoda; class Insecta; order Orthoptera; family Acrididae; genus Schistocerca; species Schistocerca serialis. The sequence continues at coordinate 612,163,660 of NC_064642.1, forward strand.
GACTGTTACCTGTATCGTCAACCGTTGGAGTTGCATTTTACAGCCTATGGCATCAAAGGTCCACAACAAACTGCTAATTTTCTCGCCAGTGCTGGTGCACCAATTTTTTTCACCTATGTTGCAAATTTTGCCATGACTCGCACCCAGTGGAAACTGACTATGAACTGCTAGTGGAATGGTTCAACGTGCATTTTCATTTTGTCAGTCGCCTTCGGCCAAGCAATACACATACTATGTCCTTGGCTAATGTCAGTCTTTCTCACAGTATTTGAGTGAGATTGTCTCTGAACAGAGTACAGACAGAGCATCCAGGTTTTGTGGGTGTGTGGCAAGTTGGACCCCCTTCAGTCAGTTTGTTTATATTGTTGTTGTCACGCCATGCGACACTCCGTGTCTTATTCTCAGAGGCCTATGGCAGTACCGCCACTCTCCGTGCAGCCCTTGCCTGTGACGCCACTGGACACCGACTCTCTTGGCAGTGGTTGCGACAGTCCAGTTGACACTGACCCCGTCATGGCCGGCCCTCACAGTGTCACTCCTGTCAATGGCAGCCCTGTTACAGCCAGACTTCCTGTCAGCGTCAGGCATATCTGTGATGACACCAGCCCTGTCGTCAGTCTGCATTTCTTCAGTCCTGTGACGGCTGGCCCTAATGTCCTCGTCAAGCCTGTCAGCAATGGCAACAACCTTGTTGTCAGTTCATCTGTTGGTGGCCCTGTCCTCTGGCTGGTCCTCATGTTGTTGACCATTCTGTCAACACTGCTGCCAGCCACCTCGTCCATCCTGTTGCCGATGGCCAACCCCAGCTGGCTTTGCTGTCATCACCAAGTCTGTCTACGATGACGTCAGTCCTGTTGTTCATCTGCCACCATCTCTGTCCCGACCAACTCTCATGCCATTGCCAGCCCGGTTCCTGCTGGCCCCCTGCAGTTGTCTGCCCTGTTGGGGCTGACACCAACTGTTTTGTCAGCTTGTTCATTGTCAGTCTTGCTGTGGGGTCCTCTCACAGCCACTGCTGCTGCTGCCACCACCACCACCACCACTGCTGCCATCCTTGCGGCCTGCCCAGTCATTCCCGAGTATCACCATGGCCACTCCTGTTGTTATTGTTATTGTTGCTGCTGGTGCTGCTGCCACCCCTGCCACCAGTTTCATGACTTTCACTGGTGTCGCTGATCCTGTGATGCATTCTGCCAGGCCCTGGGTTATGCCTTCTTGGAAGTTTCACCGCAAGAGCCACTGACGTCCAGCCCTTCCCTGTCATGGCCTGTGAAGGACACCCGTTCCGCTACACGTAAATGACATGCTTGTTTATAGGATCATTTTTCTGATTTTAATTGATGGTTCAGTTCTGTATTTTATGCAAATAGTGTTGTGCTATTTGATGTTGTTCTGCAATGTTTATGCACTTGTTTCATTCTTGTGTACCAGATGTCACAGTCCTACACCCCTTGCTCACTAGTCTTCTTCATGGTGTCTTGTACTCTGTCAAATTAAGAATTCTAGTTTTGTATATTGCTTTTGGTTCTGTTCAATGCTTTGGACTTGGTTACCAGTTGTTTATCATTTATTTGTAGTGTTTCTGGAGATTGCTGCTGGTGGCGAAACAAGGTCTTGGGAGATGGTTCGTCACTAATGTCAGGCTGTGTGGCGGAACAATGTCAAGGGAGATAGCTGCTGATAGCTGCTGTCACATGCTCACATGACTTGCCTAATCCTGCACCTATTTGTCAGGTTCCATTGCCTCATCTGGCTCCTGTGCCTTCAATGGATCTTGCGCCATCTCCCGTTTGAGTCCACTCACTGCAACTCAAAGTGCCTTCACAACACAGTCATCCTGCCCAGCCATTCATGTCCCCTCTCATACGCTGCACCCTATGCAGCTGCATCACAACATAGTAGCTTCACCATCTCTTTCACAAGAGGGAAAGGTTGTTTTACATTAGCAGTAGGCTGCATATGTCAGTAGCCAGCCTGTCATTTCTAATGTGCAGAATTGCTTACTCATCAGTTACAAGTGTCTCTCTCCCGACAACTGTGTATACATACAAGACGGGCACCATATCTCATGACACTGCACTGTATAGAAACAGTATGTTTATAGGGCATTTCTTCCAGTCTCAACCCGAGAGCACCAGCTACGCTTCGGAGGAGCACGCACACCAGGAAACCAGTACCAGGAACACAGTCCGCACATCATGTGGATGGAAATATACTTCGCCTGCTGGGTACATAAGACCAGACACTGCCCCCAGCAGTCCAGTATGAGTTGGGATTCCAGTTCAAATACAGTCCAACTTCCAGTGCAGTGCATTGCAATCACCGAAACAATCCAGTACGTTCCCTGTGCTTCACTTTGTCACTGTGCCTACGCTAATCCATGCTGCACGGTCCCTCGTAGGATGCTGCCTTGTAGTCATACGATATCATGCCAGTAAACTTTGTGTTTTTTATTTCAAGAAATCATGAATGATCTTTCAATTGCAGTTTTCAGGATAATTCATTGTGAATTTGTGCAGTTAATAAACTGTTATGTATTGCAACTCGAGGATCATTTATTAACATAGCAAGCAATCAATTATAAAGTGAAGGAGAGAAAATAAATAGTTAAATGAAACAATTACATGATCTAATTTAACCGAACCTCCCCTAAAAATGCTTATAAGCCCAATCATGTAATTCCACATATCCATAAAAGATACAAATGTCATCTGTATCAAACATTTGACCCAACAAAACTGTGAAAGAAACTTTCCACAGCTATGATCAAAAACCTGGTTACCCTTTTGTTGTTGAACCCAACTTTTTCAGGAAAGTTCCAGGATACAGAACAGCATGCAATGGTAATTTTGCTGTATGGCTCAGCCATTTAATTACAGGAGTCACATGTTCAGAACAACTTGCAACTCTTTTGTTCCTGTAAACCTTTCAATTATTTACTTAATGTTCTTTGCACATTGTTATTTACAACTCTCAGACACTTGTTCTTGTTATTCAAAATCATGAAAATTATCTGGAAATTGGGCTACACATTCAGGCAAGTTTTTCTACCTTACAACTTTGGAGTAAGCCTCAATTTCAAGAGCATCCTTCCACTAAAAAAACTGTCCAATATACCTCACACCACAGAAAGGTAACTCCCCAATAATAATTTACTCTGAATATCCCTATTTATTTTAGCACCAGATATAGGCTGGACGTTAGCTGGTCTCTTATATCTATATAAGAGCCTCTACCCATCTCTTCCCCCATCAAACATACAAGGGTAACATTTAGCAGCATTAAAAATTCTCTTATGCTGGTTTTCAGCTTGTATGCTTAGCAATGCTTGTTCTAAAGTCTCCGATTGTAATGCTTTTTGAAAGTGTAGGAAGGTTGCAGAACAATTGTGAAAAAGTAGCTTCAGCTGGTGAGAAATTTGTTCTTGGCCAGCTGTTTTCTTTTAATAATTTGTACCAGTTGGTCTCCGAGACAGTATAGACTCATATGTACATTGAAGTATCTCAACATTACAATTGTGTTATTCTCTAGGTGGGTTGCAGTTGGCATTTTATTTGTATATTTAGTCCATGCAAATCAGCTGTGACAAAGCATTCGCATTGGTAACACATCTGTTTCAACAGTGCCCCCCCCCCCCCTCCTCTCTCTCTCTCTCTCTCTCTCTCTCTCTCTCTCTTTCTCTTTCTCTTTTTCTCTCTCTCTTTTTTTGTTGGGTACTTCAACTGACTGTACTAATATAGTTATATTATTTCTTCCTTTATCAAAATTAAAATCTATATTATTTGTACACTTGGCACATATTACCTTATATGCTTGTACCTACCTTTGTTGTAATCCCCGCACGATGAGTAATAGCTTTATAGCCTCTGCTTGTGTTAATAAAAAGAAATTCTCTTGATGTTTCAATCATTTATTTAAGACTTTTAAGTGGTCTTTGCAAATTAATTTTCTCTATGATAGTAAAAGGTATGCATAACTTAAGAGAAACTGTCTTATCTACAATGTATTTTGCCAAACACTTATTTGTATGGCTAATAATGAGAGCAGACATTTCTGTTATCATATCTGTTCTACAGTGCCTTTTCTTTTCCATCAGACAGGTCTACCAGAAAGACTGCTTTGGGGTGCTGGTGTACCAACTACTTTACACAGCCCTCACATCGATGAAAGAATTTACTAGTCTTCCTCTTTCTATCTGAACTTGGTTGGTATGCTTGTACTAACACCGTAGGTTAAAATTCAGTGCTATAACTTTTTCATCAAGTTCTTGCATGCTGTGTCAGGTTCGCTTTCTCAACTACTCGTCGCCACACTGCTTTATGTTGTCCTTGTCTAGTCTTTTTCCTTCCTCCCAAGTGAAAAACTTTAATGAACATTTTATTTTATACTTCCATTGGTGACAACGCCATGGACAAGGGTGTTAATTCATTTAAAACAATTTTAAATTCTGCTATTAACAGAGCCCAGGTGGTATAATAATATGTTCAGCATGACCTGCCAATCTCTTTCATCATCCTTTCCAAGCAGGTTGGACTGTGGGTGGTATTTTGAAATAGTGACATGTCTTATATCCTCCCACACTAAACATTCTTCAAAGTCATAACTTACAAATTGAATATCCTCCTAAGAAATGGATATGGTGAGAGTGTGATGGTGAGTGTGTTGGATGACTTTATTGGACATAGCTCCACACATTTTGACTATCATTCTAATAAAACCAGTCTACATCCAACTCCACACCTATCCTTTGGCAAAGGCCCAAGAAAATCTGCAGCCACTAAATCATGTAATGTTTTAGATATAACTGGGTACAACTTATATGCTACATGATTACTGTCTTCACCTTTCTGGTTTAAGTTACACATCTGCAAGAACCTCTTAGCAATGCGGCCTAAGTTTTTACAATAATAAAATTATTTAATCATATGTATAAGGCACTTCCGTACACCGATGTGGTCATATCCCTTATGTACAAAACAAATTAGATCTTTCACAGCAGTCCACAGAATAAATAATTCCAATACTCTAAATCATCCCTCAATCTCCAAAACACATCTTGATATCACGTAGTTGTACTTAAACTTTTGCTAGTTGAGCCAGTATAGACAAAAAACTATTTAACTTATTGGTACCCAACTTTATACGAATGATGTTCCAACTGTACGCTGCAGGATTTGCGTTGTTAGTAGTTTTGGCATCATGACTTTCGATTAGGTGCAGGTAATAATAATATGGTGATGTAAAGTTGAAACACAAGTGTCAGTGTAGATTACAGTTGCACACAGTCAACATGGGTCTCACAAGGTGAGCAGGGATTTTACTAGCAAATCTATTTTATCAACAACAATAGTGCTGCTGCTCTTCATGAGTATCAACCAGTAAATAACTGGCACTTTGGAAAAGTAAATCACAGATTGGTCATCCACTGCTATTGCCTTCACTAATAAATGAATATGAGATAGCTGCTGTAATTCAGGTTTAAAAGAGGGTGCACAATTCTTAAATTACAGTTTATAAGATTTAATGTGTTCCCACGATACTGTTTTCATATTAAAATCCAAAGAAGCTTTACAGTTCAATAACCAATACAATCCAGGAATATGTCTAATTCTAAATTAGACATCACTAATAAAGTTTGATTTAGTGTACAACTGTTAATTATTATTGGCAATCATTTTTCCCTCTCTCATACTCCCTGTGATACCTGCTACTTACACGTCCTTTACAGGAAGTCTAGGACACATATCCTTACATTGTGGTATCAATATTAACTCGTGTGATTACTTTCCAAATCTAAATGAATTTCTACTTCTGTTTCAAAAACTCCCCCAAGAACTATAGATTTAACTAGTTCCTTCTGCTCTAATAGTCCTCCTCCAACAACCATTCTCACATAAAAACTGGGTACATTACTGCTACCAGCTTCTCAGTGTGTGGGCATCTGCTTGCACTGTCATGTCCTGAAGCTTGGCTCCTGCTCCAGAATGATCGTTGTTTACCATTGGCTGTACTGGAACTGGTCTAGCCTTTTGCTTGCTTCTGCATATCCTGATTGTTTACATTAGATGGAAGAAACACTTGTGACTGATTCTTTCTCTGGTCATTTATGCTATTAGTATTTTGCTTTCTTACCTTACCGAGTTTACTTTCAATCATCCACTGAAGTCAGGAAGGTCCCTTCCTGACTATCAGATGAATGATTTTTCCCTTGTCAGTAATCCATAATTTCTTTTTCAGAATAAAATTCAGTTGTAAGTTGAAAATATATTTTTATTATGGTTGAAATCTGATACATCAGTACCAAGTAAGTCTGTGTATTATACTTCTTATACTTCACATAAATGTATAGCAAATTTTGTAGGCTTTGAAGATGACAAACTAATTTGTCAAAACCGGTAAAGTGCAAATAAAAGTGTATATATTTGCAACTGCCAATTGAATTTTATTCTGAAAAATATATACTACAGTTGCTGAAAATTACAACTATGAATAAAATAATATATCATTTCTTTGTTAAGCATATCCAGTCCCTCAACAAATGTTAAACCGTATCCCATTTCTCATCTGGTACAGTAACCTTCTTACTAACACCATGACTAGTTATTCTACTTTAGGGTATTGCTGAAATAATTTAATCTTGTCAAATGCCACTCAATATATTTTTTGTAGCTGCCCAACCTGTTGTTATAATATTTTGGGTCTAATAGTCTGAGTGTTAATTTCTCCTGAGTACTGGATGAGAAGTATTTCTTCTTGATTTTAACCTGAAAATCATTCTGGGAAGAAAATTTCTCTGAATGAGCTACCCCTATTCAGTGGCACCACTTTCCAAATAGCTTACAACAAAATCAATTCTCTTAGAGTCACCCAAGTGCTTCGGTAATGATTTTTAAAACAAACCATCAGGCTTAAATTTAGGAAACTGCCTCAATGCATTGTTCCAACTTCTAGATGCAATTCTTCAGCAGAACCTGCTGGTAACACATCATTCTCATAAGATCTCTTCTTATTAAATTCCTGTTTCATTTTGGTAAGTTCCCCCAAAGTTTCTGAAATTCTCCTTCGGTTCGACTTATCTGTGCTGTGGATTGAAATGTACTGATAGATGACTTGATTATGTCCTGTACTTTCTATTATATTAAGTCACAAAACTTTCTTCCAAAGTTGCAAGACTGGATATTGTAATATCAGTCATGTCAGACTCCTTAATATGCTCTAAAACATCTACAATGACTTGAGTATTTCAGATTTTCTAATGTATGTCAGCCAATTTTTGTTCAGCTAAGTCTATAACTTGTTTCTAATAGTCATTTGCTTCACCAAATTGTCTGCAAACCAAATCACACAGATTGGATTAACTACTCTCTTGGAGCAGATAGTGTTGCTTCAAACTGTGACACTTTGTTGTTAACTTCTAGTTTTTGCTGCTCATGATTAGAGTTTAATTCAGTTACTCCGATACATAGCACAGTATTTAAATCAGTTTTAGCTGCCTTTAACTCAGTCTATACAGCTTTATTTGCACTTAGTTTACTGTTTTAATTTTCACTGAAAAGTGTAATCCCTGAGGGTATATAGGTGTCCACGCTTCTCATGACAATTGTCATCAGATGATAAAGAACATTACTTATAACTACCGTAGTCTAGATCAACTATTACTATTACAGTACCAAACATCACTCAGGAACCTTAATAAATAGATTGTCAAATTTCCTGTAATGCCCACACAGTACACAACATAATTTCCACACAAAGAATGACTACAATTACTATAGGCACAGCTCGCTGAAATGCTTATGTAGGTCTCAGTGTTTCAATGGCAACATGTACCAATGACAATGTGCTAGGCGAACTTGTTACTGAAAGTTGGTACGTGGATGCAATGTCCAATGCTGGACGGGATGAGCCAGAAATGGAACAACAGTTGGCCCTCCAATGTATCTGTAAAGTAGTGCTGATGATTTCGCAACTCTCGGTGGCCACTAGCAACTGTCTTCCGACTCTTGGAATTTTAAAAATTCTTCTTCATTGCAAATGGGGTTGATCAGTTTAGTAAAGGCTCCCCAACCTATTAACTCTTCTTATTTTCTTCAACGGCACTACTAATATTACCTTAAACACTGCCAGAAAGATGGTTGTTGATTTGGTTGACCAGGACAACCACCCTCTATTTCACAAAATTTTTTCAATGAAAATTTTAATTTCTTTTTATTATTTCTTGGCATTTCTCTCCCCAACACAGAAATGTCTCGTTTCCTTTCAATAGGCCACCAAAATGGGATGTTACTTGACACATTGGATGGGTGGTCAGAGGAGGGATTTTGTGAATTTATTCTGATACTGATGTGTGCTGATCTGTAATTACTGATTTGCTTATCTGGAGTATATCTCCCCTCTAGATATCTTCTTCTTTCTAGGTACTTCATCTCCTGTGAAGTTTGGCCTGTGCTGGAAAAGGAATTGTGCTTATCTATTTCCAATCCGCTACTAAATGGCAGGAGTCACGTTCCGAAGACGTACATATATTATTTCAGCTCATACAATCTCATAACATTCCATACAATAATGGTCGTATCATAAAAGAAAGAGAAGAGAGTCAGTCTGTTCTGAAGTATGATAGAGAGTTTACTCTGAACTGTACATCAGTTTGTATTAATTGATGTAATCACCAAATTGTAGTAGCATAAAATAACTGTTTGTCACTATGATTTGGTTATTACATTGATTAATACAAACTGACAGACAGTAAACTCTCTGTCATACTTCATAGCAAACTGAATCCCTTCTCTTTCTTTCAAGACATAGACTATTGTCATGGTGTGCGCTATTCCATGGAGCACAGCATATCTCCAAGATAGGAGAGCAGCTGCAGGGGTAACTGGCAAACCAGCAGGTGCCACAGAGTGTAAGCAAACTGCCAGCATCAACCCGTCTTGCAAGAATGTTGCGTCCGTCTACACTTGGTTATATGCACAGATAATATGAAATCTCCACACAACTTGTGTGTCAAAACTTACTAAACCAACTAACAAAAATTAATGGCATGTTTGGTGATGATTAGTTGTCAGTACTGTATAGATTGTATGACACATCACTTCATAGAAGTGATATGATACACTTCACAATGTGATCACTCTATTTCATATCACTACAAACTGTTATACCCAGGTATTTATATGAGTTGACTGATTGCAAGTGTGACTCACTGATATTGGAGTCACAGGATACTGCAGTTTTTTTTTTTTTTTTTTGAAATGCTCAATTTTATATTTTTAGCATTTAAAGCAAGTTGCCAATCTCTGCACAACTTTAAAATTTTGTCAAGATCCAGCTGAATATCTGTGCAGGTTTTTTCACACAGTACTTCATTGTACATGTAGGTAAAAGCATTAGCTCTGAAATGTCAAGGTTACATTATCTTCAAAGTCTTTAATAAAAAGCATGAAGAGCAAGGGTTTTAGAATGTCATGTGGAAAAACTGCAAGCTAAGTTTTACACGTTCAGTGTTGTCAAAATCTATGCTGATTGGCACAGAGGAGGTAATTTTGTTCAAGATACCTCACTATGTTCAGCTCAGAATATGTTCTAAGATCCAAGAGCAAATGGAATATGACTTTCTGCTTTCTATTATAAGTAAAATACTTCATCCATGTAAGAGGGATATCATTAAAGCAATAACAATTTCATACGTGAAGTAAAATTTTGTGATTAATTTTACTAATATCCAATATATAGATAAGACAATGACATATACATGTCCTTTTTTTTTAACATGTGCTGATGCACAAAATTTTCCCTGTGCTCTCCTTGAAAATGGTCAGATGGCAAAAACTACAACAGTTGATTTCATGAATAAATCGTTTCGACAAAGTAGCGATGATTTCTTTCACAAATATAAATCTGTGGATCACGTAATCAACAGCTTTGGCTAGGTTAAAAAATGCACAGAATATCAAGTAGATTTGTTAATACCTCACAAGTACATTCTGGCAACTATAATGTGTGGAAATGAGAGTAAACATGATAGGCCACAATATTTATCAGACAATGTATACAAGTCTCTAAAATAGATGTAAGTTCATACTCCTCAGAATGAAATAGTATAAGGTTGATAGACCAAAATATTGTAATTGTTAGCTTGTGTAGATCTCCTAATAGTGATGTTAACTTATTTTTTGAGAAATTTGAACAGATGATGAGAAAAATCTTAAAACCCAAAACAAATGTAGCAATATGTGGTGATATCAACATTGACTTGCTAGACACAGAGAAACTCAACACAAAAACATTCTTGAACCTACTCAGATAACTAAATCTATATTATACTAACAATATCCCGACATGTGGAAATGCCTGTTTGGACAAAATTATAGTTAATTTTTCAAGAGAACTATATAGTGTAAGCATTGCAGATGAATGTTTTGCAGATCATGATGATCTACTCATAACATGCCAGTATACACAGTCAGATAAGAATTATAAGGTTGCAAATAAGAAACCAAGCATGACATGGGTTACAGGTCAGAAAGAGGAGTACGTTAAGTAACAACATTGTGAGAAGGAAAGTTGCTACTCACCATATATCGAAGATGCTGAGTCGCAGATGGACACAACAAAAAGATTTTAACACTTCAAGCTTTCGGCCAATGGCCTTTGTCAATATTAGACACACATACACACTCACGCACTCACTCAAATGCAACACACACACACACAACTGCAGTCTCAGGCAACTGGGTGTGGTTTCAGTTGCCTGAGGCTGCAGTCGTGTGTGTGAATTGCGTTTGCATGAGTGTGCGAGTGTGTATGTGTGTCTACTGTTGACAAAGCCCACTGGCCGAAAGCTTTAAGTGTGAAAATCTTTTTGTTGTGCCCATCTGCGACTCAGCATCTCCGCTATATGGTGAGTAGCAACTTTCCTTCTCATAATATTGTTACATTCCATCCTGGATTTTCCACTGGAATATGTAAAGTTATTCACAGACTCCCTCAGACAGGTAAACTGGGACTTTATTTATGAATAAGACACAGATCAATCAACTGTTGAAACTCTGTTTAATAATTTCCTTAAGACATATACTGACTTATGGTACTCTTGTCACCAATGAAAAGAAACAGTACTAAACCAAAAAGAAAGGTAAAAAGCTTAAATGGTACACTGATGACCTTGCCAGTACCCGGGAAACGATGCTTTCGCTGTACAAAACATATAAAAACAATGGCAAATATGGGACAGAACAAAATGATACTTATTACAAAGACAACCTGAAATGTAAAAAACATTACAAAGCCAACCTTAAACTTGCCAAACAAGCTGCCTATATAAATGAGCTACCACTTGCTGTTGATGTTCATTCAGTCTTATTTCCTGATGATACATCAGTTCTAATTGAAAATGAGGTATCTGAAAATATTCCAGAAAAAGCATAAAATATTTAAGAAAAATTTGAATCTTGGTTCCATCTAAACGAACAAAAACTAAATTTAACTAAAACCAAAATGATGCAATTTGAAGCTAAATCAATAGAAAGGACTAAAATAAGGATAACTTGCAATGATCAGGATATTACAGAAGCAAACCACGTGAAGTTTTCAGGCCTAAATCTAAAATTTAAATTGGAAGGTACACACAGATTACTTAGCAAATAAACTGAACAGCTTGGCATTTGCAATGTGTATTTTGTCAGGTGCCACAAACATGGACAACAGAAAGATAGTTTATCAGTGCTACTTTGAGTCAGTCATTCATTATGGCATAATCTTCTGGGGAAATTCAGCAGATGTCACTAGGCTCCTAGTATTACAAAATAAAGTAATTAGAAACATGTGTGTTGGAAAAAAAAGAAAAAAAAACCGGAATGCTGTTGACCACTGTTAAAAAATTTAAAAATACTATATATCCCCTCACTTTACATATATGAGGTGGTGTTGTTCTTATATAAAAATCAGCATACACTAGACACTTTCCATTTTGACCTCAACTACAGCATTCGCCACAGAGATAATTTCAAAACTTCCAACACATTGTTTAAAACTTTATGCCCAAATGCCAGAGTATATGGGGTTACAAATTATCAATAAAGTAGAAGGCATTTAAAATGGAGCTTGGTTCACTGAAAAGATTGCCCTTTACTCTTCTGGTGGAAAAGTATTATTATTCTGTCGAAACACAGGGATTATATTACGTGTATTATTTTATGTACTTGTGCAGCTGTAACTTAGAAATGTAAAATATAATGTAAACTTTTGTATTTCTCTTAAAAAAGAGAAAAGAGTTTCTTTTGTAAACCTTGAAATGTCTCCTGTACATCAAATCCAATGATTTGAAAATTGTACCTAGGCTGTAGGGAAGGGACCGTTTGATGTGGAATGGGTGGCAGCTGTCATAATGGAGGTGCTGTTGCTTGTTGGTGGGTTTTATGTGGACGGACGTGTGAAGCCTAGGTCTTCGTGGCAAACGAATCTGCTCCAGTCCGGAATCCCTGAATCATTACACCAACAACCTGACAACAGCTTTCGCATCCCGCAACTACCCTCCCGACCTGGTACAGAAGCAAATAACCAGAGCCACTTCCTCGTCCCCTCAAACCCAGAATCCCCCACAGAAGAACCACAAAAGTGCCCCACTTGTGGCAGGATAGTTTCCCGGACTGGACCAGACTCTGAATGTGGCTCTCCAGCAGGGATACGACTTCCTCAAATCCTGCCCTGAAATGAGATCCATCCTTCATGAAATCCTCTCCACTCCGCCAAGAGTGTCTTTCCGCCGCCCACCTAACCTTCGTAACCTGTTAGTTCATCCCTATGAAATCCCCAAACCACCTTCCCTACCCTCTGGCTCCTATCCTTGTAACCGCCCCCGATGCAAAACCTGTCCCATGCACCCTCCCACCACCACCTACTCCAGTCCTGTAACCCGGAAGGTGTACACGATCAAAGGCAGAGCCACGTGTGAAAGCACCCACGTGATTTACCAACTGACCTGCCTACACTGTGATGCATTCTATGTGGGAATGACCAGCAACAAACTGTCCATTCGCATGAATGGACACAGGCAGACAGTGTTTGTTGGTAATGAGGATCAGCCTGTGGCTAAACTTGCCTTGGTGCACAGCCAGCACATCTTGGCACAGTGTTACACCGTCCGGGTTATCTGGATACTTCCCACCAACACCAACCTATCCGAACTCCGGAGATGGGAACTTGCCCTTCAGTATATCCTCTCTTCTCGTCATCCGCCAGGCCTCAATCTCCGCTAATTTCAAGTTGCCGCCACTCATACCTCACCTGTCTTTCAACAACTTCTTTGCCTCTATACTTCTGCCTCGACTGACATCTCTGCCCAAACTCTTTGTCTTTTAAATATGTCTGCTTGTGTCTGTATGTGTGAATGGATATGTGCGTGAGTGCGAGTGTATACCTGTCCTTTTTTCCCCCTAAGGTAAGTCTTTCCGCTCCCGGGATTGGAATGACTCCTTACCCTCTCCCTTAAAACCCACTTCCTTTCGTCTTCCCCTCTCCTTCCCTCTTTCCTGATGAGGCAACAGTTTGTTGCGAAAGCTTGAATTTTGTGTGTATGTTTGTGTTTGTTTGTGTGTCTATCGACCTGCCAGCGCTTTCGTTCGGTAAGTCACCTCATCTTTGTTTTTATGTAAATATACTAATATTTTTATAAGCTAAAAACTAAAACATAGCCTACATTGGATTATGTCACTGCAACATAATTGATCAGTGTAACACATATTATTGACTAGATACTGGTATGCTAATCTTTCCACAGTCATAAATGCACTAAACCTTCATAACTACAAAACTGTAAATAGCAGTTTCTAAACTATTAACTTAGCTAATATGGACAGTATGGCAATGACATGGTATACATTCCAGTAGAACAATCATCACATTTAACTGCCATCAATCATTCACCTGCAAGTGTGCAGCTTTCTTTCATTTTATTTTTGGTCTTAGAATTTCCATGTATTATATCAGAGTACATTACAAGTTTATCTTTGGATAATGTGTGTGATCACATCGATTCCGAAGTGTTTTGATTAATGTATGAGGTCTGTTCATAAACTATTGAACTTTCTTCTTCCCCAAGTAAACCAACAAAGCTCAGGAGACTTTCCTCACTGGAGATGTAGTGGGGGATATTCACATGCACTCATGAATTTCTTCCTACAAGCAGAAAGCATCAGTCGCATCCAGTTGGCCTATGAGTGAGGACGAGTAGTGGGCATTCACTGGATTTCAGCAAGTTGTACAATAGCACAAAAAGTTTATCAGTGATGCTGAATCAAATTTTGCCAAAAGCTTGGTGATACCAAAGTGGAAACCATTTGCAACATCAATGGGCTATCTGAGTCAATGCCATGAGCAACTCACAGATAAAGGAGCAGTATGATGTCTTCAAAGATGGTCGCAGATGAGTAGATAGGAAAATGCGCACAGGCGGACCCTCAACAACCCAAAATGACAATGACATCAAGCAAGTACAAACTTTGGTCATGGAAGACTGTCATATCACAGTGTGAGAACTTGCAAATGACACTGAGGTAAGCACTTTATCAATACATTCAAATTTGAAAAACAATTTGTGTATGAGCAGTGTTTCCGAATTAATGATAATGCACCCCTGTTTGGCACATCAGATCCAGATTTTCCTCACCAATTGCAACATTCCCATTGTTAGTAAGGCTCTATGTGACTTTTGGCTATTTCCCAAGTTGAAAATTCCCTGGAAAGGAACACAGTTTTAGTCAATAGAAGGCACCTTGAGGAATGAAATAGCCTGTCTGATCACCATTCCAAAAGGCACAGTCTAGAAAGGTTTCCAACATTGGTGGGATTAGTACGGATGTGTGTGCACTACCAAGGAGATTACTTTGAAGGGGTTATGGTTTTGAGCCTCCAAATCAATGAACGTATTTGTGGCAACCAATAGTGCAATACTGTGTATATATAAAAGAACAGGCACAAGGGTGGAGTGAGATTTGTGTGGAGAGGCCAAGAACAAGGTAAGGAACAGTAACAAGTGTGAATATAAATTACTTCATGAGAAACAGGGGGGGGGGGGGGGATGAGGGGGGAAAGAGGAAGGGAAGGAGAGGGAGAGGGAGAAGGAGAATGGCATAACGTAGTGTTGCCTCGGTTAATGAGGTACACTCAGCTGACTCAGATGGTAGTATATGTTGAAAAAAGCAGGAACTCACCTGCACAAAGTTTTTGCCTGCCATGAATGCACATTATAGTGCACAGTTCTCATCTAAAAGAATTTATTCTGGATTTAAGCCTTTCTCAGTAATAATTTTTTCCTACTGGATTCTTTCAGTAGTGTTACTTAAGAAGATTAGCAAGAGAATCTCTGGAAAACTGTAATGTGACAGAGAGGCAATGTAGGCTTTAAGCTTTTTGATTGTAAAGGAGGGTAATATTTCTGATTAAAAAATCAGTTCAAGTAACAAAACTTAATAGGAAAGCAATTCTTTCACACATTAAAGAATTTAATTCACTGGTGTGTCATATACATTATAATGACTACCAGGAAAGAACCAACATTTCATAACATAGACACTTGCACAACAATTAAGCAGGACCCTATTTTTTCTGGTGTATTAATGAAAGCACAGCTCAAATCACTCACACTATGACAAGTTATATGCGATCAACCATTCTTACATCATTGACTCAAATTAACCCAAAAAAAGGAACAACTGGAGTGAAATTTGCGTGGAGAGGCCAGGAACAAGGTAATGAACAGTAAAAGCGTAAAGATCAGTTACTTCACTAGAAACAAGTACACATGCAGTGAAAACATACCAGAGCTCACAGTGGAACCTGTGGTATTTACAGTCTTTCTTGACAATGCATATTTTGATCGATTTTTCTTAAATGAGTCACTCTGGCTGCCACTTCCATCTGAAAAAGAACAGTATGATGATATAAAAAAAAAGAAAGCAATTATTGTGAGCCAAATCAAGGGCTTAATGCTGTCATTTTTACTATTCGAATGATATCTGAAATGAGTGATCTTTTGACACAAAAATTAGTCTACTTTCCTTATTTTCATTCACTTATGTCATATGGTATTATATTCTGGGGTAGCTCTTCCCATTCTAAAAGGATATTTTTGGCTCAGAAATGGGCAGTTCAGGTAATAAGTTGTTCGGACAAATCATTTATATAAATATGGAACAGGAGTGGCCCCAACACCGATCCCTGGGTCACCCCCCACTTGACTGTACCCCACTCACAGCCATTCCCAACACTGTGAATAGCTGTTTGTTGCTAAAGTAAGAGGTGAACCAATTGCGAGGAACTCCCCGTACTCTGTAATGGTCTAACTTCTGGAACAATATTTTGTGATCAACAAAATCAAAAGTCTTAGTTAAAGCAAAAAATATGCCTATCATTCAAAATCTTTTGTTTAACCAATTCAGTAACTCACAGAGAAAAGAGAATATAGCATTTTCAGTTGTTAAATGACTTCTAAAGTGGAACTGTACATTTGATAGCAAATCATGTGATTTAAAATGAACAACTATCCTTACATACACAGCCTTTTCAATAACTTTAGCAAACACTGATGGCATAGAAACAGGTGTAAAATTGTCTACATTATCCTTTTCTCCGTTTTTATAAAGCAGCTTTACTACTGAGTACTTTAATCGTTCAGGAAACTGATCATTCCTAAAGGAAAAATTACAAATATGGCTAAATACAGGTCTAACATGTGCAGCACAGTACTTTTATATTCTGCTAGGCACTCCATGATATCCATGAGAGTACTTAGCTTCAGTGGTTTAATTATTGACCCAATCTCCCCCCTTGTCTGTATCACAGAGGAGTATTTCAGACATCAATCTCGGAAAGCCATTTGCCAAGAAAGTCATATGATTCCCTGAAGAAACTAAATTTTTATGTAATTCACCAGCATTGCTCCAAAAATGATTGTTAAATACTGTACATACATCTGATTTATCAGTAACAGAAATATTCTTCTTACAAACTGACTTTATATCATTGAACTTGGGCTGCTGGCCAGATACTTCCTTCACAACTGACCATACGGTTTAATTTTATCCTGTGAATTAGTTACTCTATTTGCACACCACATACTCTTTGCCCTCCTAATAACATTTTTAAGCACCTTACAACACTGTTTGTAATGGGTTACTGTAGCTTGATTGTGACTCCTCCTAACATTTTGATATAATTTCCGCTTTTTTATACATGATATCCTCATCCCACCAGTCAGCCACCCAGTCTGCCTATTACAGCTAGTACTCTGTTTAGAACATTCTAATGGAAAGCAACTCTCAAAGAGCATGAGAAATGTGTTAAGGAAAGCATTATATTCATCTTCTATGTTATTGGAACTATGAACATCCTGCCACTCTTGTTGCTTCACAAGGTTTAAAAAATTCTCTATTGCTGTGGGTTAACTTTCCTACATAGTTTGTAGTTTCCTACATATGTGACATTTGTTTGAGTACAAAAGCCTTTTAGTGTTAAAATTTGTGCATCTTGGTCTGAAAGTCCATTCAGCCTTTTATTAAAAGGATGCCCATCTAGTAATGAAGAATGAATAAAAATAGTGTCTATGGCTGTGCTACTGTTCCCCTGCATCCTAGTTGGAAAAAACACAGTCTGCATCAGATCATATGGATTTAGGAGATCTACCAAATCCTTTTTCTTGTACCATCATATACAAAACTGATATTGAAGTCACCACATATCACTAATTTCTGGTACTTCCTACAAAGTGAATCAAGAACCCTCTCTAGCTTGAGCAGAAATGCTCTGAAGTCAGAGTTAGGGGTCGTATAAATAACAACAATTAGAAGTTTAATTTCACTAAATTCAACTGCCCCTGCACAACATTCAAATATCTGTTCAGTGCAGTGCCGTGATGCATCTACGGGCTCAAATGGAATACTGTTTTTTACGTACATAGCCACTCCCCCACCCCACAAGGAACTCCTTGAAAAACAGCCAGCTACTCTGTATCCTGGTAAAGGAAGCCTCTGAATTGTCAAATTATTTAAGTGGTGCTCTGATATACCAATAGTACCTCTTATATTTTGATGAAATATGCTAATTCCTTCCCTACTTGGAAACATGACAGCCTCTGAAGGTGCGTCCGTAGTTAGAGAGATTTCCTTTAAGCAGGTATATCTATCAGCTGACTTCAATCTAAAAAAAGGTGCAGCTCTAACACCAACTACTACAAGAATTTCTCTATGAGTGATCCCACCACCACCCACTACACTGTCACCTATAAGCTTTGCCAGCCTCTCTTTCCCATATCTATTGAGGTGCAAGCCATGCCTAGTGAAACCCAATCTACAGATAGACCCAACTGGCACCACTGAAATGTGACCCACGCCCTCTGCCATCAACGCCCTCTCCAGCCCAAGTTAACGCATCTAATAGGCGCATTAAGATGAGGCCGATCATGATGCTGAAACAGTTGCACAAAATGCACATTAGTGCCACCAGTCTGAGTAGCTGTCTTTACCAGGTCACCACCTACATCACATTCCCCGTCCCTATCAAGACTGTTCCCTTCTCCACCCACTATCATGACCTGATCCTCCTTTATAAAATTCCTACATAACTCTCCTATGCTGTCAGTCACTCGAGCCAACCCTGCACTAGGCTTCACAAGGCTGATGACCTGATACTCACTCACCAACACTTCCTGTAACTGCTGGCCCACACCTTGACCGTGCAAACTACCTAGCAGCAAACCTTCTTCTTTCTGTTGGACTTTACAACTGACCAAGGCCTCCTAACTGCTGAGTACTGCTCCATGTTCCCTACATCTACAGCTACAAGAGGTCCTCTCCACTGAACTCTGACAGTTGGTCAAATCTATTGCATATACACAAAGTATAACTGTCTGAATACTTCCTCCTCCTAGCTGCCTTCTTGCCAGTTAATACTTGGCAGAAACCAAACCTGCATTTGGATCAGGCTTCCTTAACTCTTGTGCAGAAAGGTGTGCAGTATATCGCTGCATCCATTTTCAATAAGCTACTGCTCGAATTATAAAATCTCAGTAGTAATCCATGTGCTTTCAAATCGAAACTGAAGAGTTTCCTCATGAGTTACTCCTTCTATTCTGTCGAGGAGTTCCTTGAAAAATTAAGCTGATTCTTGTTGTATTGTTGATTGCGTTTACTTAAACTAATGGATTGAATTTTTTGGATTCATACACATTTTATTTTTATCTGTTATTACTTGCATGTTGTAATTTCCTGTACCAACATGTTCCATGACCTTGGAGATTTGCTCCTCAATTTGGTCCTACAGAACTTGATGTATAAAAAAATAAATAAATTACAGTTTAATGTTCCTTCAACAATAATATCATTAGAAATGGAGTACAGACTGTATAACAACCAAAGTAGGAAATTAGTCACGGCCCTTTTAAGTGATTCTGACCTGGTTTTTGGGTGTTCTTCATAAATGTTACTCACTGTTCTATAAATTAATATACGACAGAGATGAAGCACAGACCGTACAGCAATGAAAATAGGACATTACTCAAGACCTCTTCCAGGTGATCTGGACAAACCACAGAAAACCTTCTGATCTGATTTTTGGGTATCCTTCATAAATATTAGTATTGTTCCATAAACTACCATATGAGGCATCACCACCATAATATCCATCAATGCTGATTTTATTAAAGGTGGAATGCTAGCTTAGCTAGCTAAAATTTGGGGTAAGGGTAGTGGCTGTTGGATTTTAAAATCTCACTTAAGGATCTGTCTGAAGTTGTTCAGGGGTATCACTGGACGCCTGTATCATGAAGACTACATGAGAATTTGAAATGCACCCCTCTGGAATAACAGTCCACAGTTATTATTAGTGAGCCACCTAACTTGGTTCCATTAATTGTGACCCCTACATGTATCTTCATTTTTGTGTATAATCTGTGATCTTTCTGTTCAGAAGCAAAATTAGTTTCTCAGTCTTTCTACTTTCTTCTAAATATCTCATTTCTGCCTACAGCTGTGTAAGAAGAACCTGTGTTCTTTGGTCAATTTTTGTTAGTGTCACAATAATGGTCATTCATTCTGAGTACTAGCAGTAAAACAAGTCAATCATAAAAAGCAAGTAGTTAAACAATAATAAGAAGGTGCTACACATGGTAAACATGCATTTAACAAAGCTTTTCAGAGATGATATTGGTGCTTGCATTTACAATCAGACTGATCACATGAAACTCTACACAACTCTACATAAAAAACTGGAGCTACATTTCCATATGAGCTATCTCTGTAATTAGTGACGTTATTTTTGCTACAGAAACCACAATACTGACATAAAAATTACATTTGGCACACTGTAAACATTCACAGTTTAATTAATTAATTTTATCCAATGTATTCTAAGGCGTAATATAAGCACACACAACAAAAAATTAGTCATCCCCAGGAGACGTCATGCTATAACTGTGTAGCACTGCCTTTAGCCCAGGCAATGTCTACAATTTGGCAAGAAAGATAGTTCAGGTATGCCATATTCAGCTGGTGGCACAAACTGATTACTAGATCCCACACAGCTACCAAATAGTGCAGATGTTGACTGTTATGTATCATTTGCTGTTCCAAACAGTCCAAGAACTTTCCATTTAATAATTTAATCTGCAAAGCCTGGTGGGTGTAATTCAGGACAGAGGAGGTTCCGTAATGTTTCAGGTGTGCTTTTCATGCTATGACTTGGGCCCACCCATTCAGATTACCATGAACTTGAACCAGGATGCTCATTTCAACATTCTCCGTGACCAAGTGTTCCCCTTTCTTCTACATCTTCTTGGTGGGTATGCTGTAAATGGTCCCCTCTTCCAGGATAACAACAGCCTTATTCACAGTGAGCAATTTGTTAAAATAGTTCAACCCCCCCCCCCCCTACCACCACCACCACCACCACCCCCCCACCTACTCCCTGCTTCACACCTGGTGAATCATAGGAAGTTTTACTTATTTTAAGCAGATTAACTGAAGACAAGGATTCCAGTGTTATGTTGTGATTGGCTAATTATTTTGTGTTTATTGGTGTTATTTCTGTTTGGGGGTACCACTCCTTGGAATTTGTGTTAGCTATGCTCCAAGTGCCCTGTTAGTTACAAAACTATTCAATTTAACTGTAAGCCAAGAAAACATGGTTAATCATGACTCATTGGTACACACTGCACCTTCTAGTCAGTTACTCTCCAGTTTTTGTGTTAAAGACATGCACCTTTATTTGCTGCTACAAGCAGCTTCCAAAAGAAAGCGAAAGAATATCGGATAGTTGCTACTCACCAAATAGCGGGAATGCTCAGCCATAGATAAGCAAAACAAAAAGACTGTCACAAAATAAGGTTTTGACCAATGAGGCCTTTGTCAAAAATAGACAAAAAACACACACACACCCATCCAACCCCCCCCCCCCCCCCCCCCCACACACACACACACACACACACACAAGCACAACTCACTCACACATGAAGCACCATAATTGCAGCTTAGCTTGTAGATCACATGACTGGTTTCACAGGTAGCCCTGCCTTTGATGGGATGGGTGATGTCTGTGACTGGACTGGAGTAGGTGATGGTGGGAAAATGTATGGGACAGATCTTGCATCTAGGTCTATTACAGGGATATGAGTCATGAAGCAAGGGGTTGGGGGGCAGGGGTTGGGTAGGACTGGACGAGGATATTGTGCAGGTTCGGTGGACCGCAGAATACCACTATGTGGGGGGGGGGGGGGGGGGGTTGGATACTGGGCAGGACATTTTTCATTTCAGGGCACAATGAGAGGTAGTTGAAACTCTGGCAGAGAATGTAATTCAGTTGCTCCAGTGGTACTGAGTTATGAAGGGAATGCTCTTCTATGGCCAGACGGTGGGACCTTGGGAGCTGATGGGTGATGAAAGGTAAGCCATGGGGCACTTGTTTTTATACAAGCTTGGGAGGCTAATTACGTTCTGTCAAAGCCACCGTGAGACCCTCGGTATATTTTGAGAGGGACTGCTCTTCATTGTAGATGTGACGGGCTGTATGGAAGGGACTTCTTGGTATGGAACAGGTGGCAGCTGTTGAAGTGGACATATTGCTGGTGATTGGTATGTTTGATATGGGCACAGGTAATGATGTAGCCACCTCTGAGGTACAGGTCAACATCTAGGAAGGCGGCTTGCTGGGTTGAGTAGGACGAGGTGAAGCAAATGGGGAAGAAGGTGTTGAGGTTCAGGAGGAATGTGGATAGGGTGTCCTCACCCTCAATCCAGATCATGAATATGCTATCAATGAATCTGAACCAGGTGAGGGGTTTGGGATTCTGGATGTTTAGGAAGGATTTCTCTAAATCGTCATGAATGTGGTGGAATTGGATGGTGACATGCATGTGCTCATAGCCATACCCTGGATTGTTTGTAACTAATGCCTTCAAAGGAGAAGTAATTGTGGGTGAGGATATAGTTGGTCACAGCGACTGGGAAGGAGGTTGTTGATTTGGCATCCATTGGACATTGGGAAAGGTGGGCCATGGGCATTACGGATGTTAGTGTAAAGGGAGGTGGTATCAAAAGTGATGAGCAGGGCACCATGTGATAAAGGCACGGGAATTATGGAGAGTCAGTGCAGGAAATACTTGATATCTTTTATATTGGAGGGTAGGTTGCAGGTAATAGGCCGAAGCTGTTGGTCTATGAGAGCTGAGATTCTTTCTGGGGGGAGGGGGGCGCACATAAACGGCCACAATGGGGTGTCCTAGGTGGTTAGTTTTATGGACTTAAGGAAGCGTGTGGAAGGTAGAAGTGTGGGGAGTGGTAGGGGTGAGGTGAGAGAAAGACTCTGGGGAGAGGTTCTGGGTTGGGCCTAAGGATTTGAGGTGAGATTGGAGATCATTCTGGATTTCAGGAATGGGTCACTGTGGAAGGGTTTGTAGGTGTACATATCTGACAGCTGGCAGAGTCCTTCTGCCAAGTACTTGTTGCAGTTCAAAACAACAATTGTGAAGCCTTTGTCAGCAGGTAGGATTATAAGGCTGTTATCAGTTTTTAGATGGTGGACTGCGGTGCTTTCTGTGGATGTAACAGTAGTTTGCATGTTGAATGATTTGGAGAATGATGGTGAGGCAAGGTTTGTGGTTAAGAAATTCTAGAAAGTTAACAGAGGTAATTTTGGGGCGGTGGGATGGATCACGGTTGGATGGTAGAGTGAACTGAGTTAGGCAGGGTTCAGCATTGGTCTTTGGTTGAGTCTGATTGATTGGGTTAGTGAGTAAAAGTGTTTCCACTGTAGGGACTGGTAGAAGGAGAGAAGGTCTTTAAGAAGTCCAGCATGACTGAATTTGGCAGTGGGGCAAAAGGTGAGGCCGTTGGAAAGGGCTGATATTTTTGCGGACCTTAGGCTTTTGGAGGAAAGGTCCACAACCATGTTTTGGGGCTGTTTAGGTTCTAGATTATGTGAGGTGGTGGGAGGGAGTTTTGGAGGGTGTGGTAAATGTAGTAGGTCTGCGAGACAAGGTTCGTCAGCTGTGAGGGGATGTGGGGAAGGTTTGGAGGTTGTTGTAGAGGCAGTGGACAGTGGTACTCCAAGGCGGGAGTAGGAAGTCAGCAGGGTGGAGAATTTTTGGTGGTAGCATTGTGAATGTTGCTCTAGTTCCTGGAGGGCAAGAATTCAATGTGTGTTGTGGGTTCTAGGAATTTGGGATTGTATAGAAGGATGGAGAGAAGGTACTGCAAGGAGGTTTGGGCTCGATTGTCACGGTTTTTCACGGCATGTTCGTGAGGGCTAAGGACTGGCAGAATCTGAAAAGGTGGAGGCCATTGTGGAAGGGAGATTGACAGCTGGAGACAGGTAATTTGACGGTAAGGCCATTTTGGGTGGATTTCAAGAGCTAAGCAACAATGCAGGAATAGTATGTGGGACTGGGTTCTGGCTAGGGATAAGAAAATTTTTCTGAATTGACGCAGATGGTAGAAGCAAGCTGTTTTCCTTTGTTCCTATTTTCTAAAGCACTACTATAATCAATGTCCATCTTCCTGTGTTCGTCTTGTGGCCTTACAAACCGCACTGCACTCTCTACTTACGAGCCCCTCTGTATCAACTGTACAACAGACGACTACAAGACCCTGCTAATTGTTGGTGCATCATCTTATGTCCCACACTATTCTTGTCAATATCATTAATCCTACACCTTCAAACGAATCACTCTCCCGTATTTTCATGTGTTATTTCCAGCACCTTCCTCTTCCATACAATATTGTATCTCGTCCTACCACCCCCTACCCTCTCTCCAACCTTTCTCTGTTCTATCCCAGTTTGAACCTACTAATTTCACCTCATCCAATCACATCTGCCATACCCCTTCTCCACACTTACCCACTCTCAGACCTGCAACCCACAGAAAAATATATATTTTTTAATTTTTTCTTTATCTCACTGTGACTACACACCAATTTCAGTTGGTTTTCATCTTCCACTATCTACGCACTCCCTCAGATTTCATCTTGTTTCCTCTTATTTCATCATTTTTGTGATTTTTCCCACATATTTGGGTGTACTTTTGGGAAATTTTTGGATGTAATTCTACATTATCTACATATTTTTTCGCATTTTTTCCGCCACCATGGATCCTTGCTCCTTCCATCTGTGTCAATACAGAAAATTTTCCTTATCCCTAGCCAGAACCCAGTCCCACATACTGTTCCTACATTGTTGCTTGGTTCATGAAATCCCCCCAAATGGTCTTACCATCAAATTACCTGTATCCGGCTCTCACCCTCCCTTCCACAATGACCAGCATCTGTTCAGAGTCTGCCAATCGTTAGCCCTCACCAACATGCCATGCAAAACCATATCAATCAAGCCCAAGCCTCCTTGAAATACCAGCTCTCCATCCTGTTATGCAATCCCAAATTCTTGGAACCCACAACACATACTGAAACCCTTGCCCTCCAGGAAATAGAGCAACATTCACAATACCATCTCCAAAAATTCTCCACCCTGCTCACTTCCTATTCCCCCGTCAGAGTACCACTGTCCACTGCCTTTATGAAAACCTCCATACCTTCCCCACATCCCCTTACAGCTGACAAACCCTGTCTCACAGATCCACAAAAACTCCTTCCCACCGCCACACATAATCCAGAACCTAAACAGACCTGAAACACAGTCGTGAACCTTTCCTCCAAAAACCTAAGTCCCGCAGAAACATCATCCCTTTCCAAGGGCCTCACTTTTTGTCCCATTCCAAAATTCAGTCATGCAGGACTTTGTAAAGACCTTCTCTCGTTTTCCTGGTCGCTACAGTGGTACACTTTTTCTCCACCAACCCTATCAATCAGACTCAACCAAAGACCAATTCCGAAACCTGCCTGACTCATTTCACCCCTCCATCCAACCGCGATCCACCCCCACTGCCCCCAAATCACCCACTGTTAACTTTCCAGAATATCTTAACCTCAAACCTTGCCAACCATCATTCTCCGAATTACTCAACATGCAGACTAACGTTACACCTACAGAAGGACTCGTTGTCCAACTCCTAAAAACTGATCCCAATCTTATAAACCTACCTCCTGACAAAAGCTCCACCAATGCTGTTTTGAACCCCAAGAAGTACTTGGCAGAAGGACTCTGCCAGCTGTCAGATCATACACCTACATACCCTGCCACAATGACCCCATTTCAGAAATCCAGCTGGATCTCCAGGCTCTCCTAAAATCCTTAGGCCCATCCCAGAACCTCCCCCAGAGTCAACCTTCCTCCTTATTCCTACCACTTCCCACACTCCTATCTCCTTCATGCTTCCTCAAGTCTATAAACCCAACTACCCAGGACACCCCATTGTGGCCGGTTACTGTGCCCCCCACAGAGGAGAATCTCTGCTCTCAAAGACCATCAGCTTAAACGTATTACCCACTACCTACCCTACTGTATAAAAGATACCAACCACTTCCTCCACTGAGTCATCACAGTCCCTGTTCCTTCACCACACGGTGCCCTGCTCTTCACTTTTGTTGCCACCTCCCTTTACACTAACATCCTAATGCCTATGGCCTTTCTCCTATTGAACACTGCCTTCCCCAACGACCATCAGATTCCAAACCAACAACCTTGACGACGAGCAGTCCCTCTCAAAATATACCAAGAGTCTCACTGAGACCTCTACAGACCATAATTACCCTCCCAACCTTGTATAAAAACAAATGTTCCATGGCTTATCTTTCCAGTCACCACCACCTTCCAAGGTCCCAGCGTCCAGCCACAGAGGAGCATTCCCTTCGTAACTCAGTACCACCCAGGACTGGGGCAGCTGAATTACATTCTCCACCAGGGTTTCTACTACCTTTCATCGTGCCCTGAAATGAAAAATGTCCTGCCAACTATCCATCCCAGCCCTCCTACAGTGGTATTCCGCCGTCAACTGAACCTACGCAATATACTTGTCCATCCTTACACAACCCCTGTTCTCAATCTTTTACCTCATGGCTCATACCCTTGTAATAGACGCAGATGTAAGACCTGTCCCATACATCCTCCCACCCCTCTCCCCCCCTCCACACACTGCTATTCCACTGTCCACCAAACCTACACAATCACTGCCCCCAAGTCTTTGCCTCATGGCTCATATCCCTGTAATAGACCTAGATACAAGACCTGTCCTATACATCCTCCCACCACCACCAACTCCAGTCTGGTCACAAACATCACCTATCCCATTAAAGGCAGGGCTACCTGTGAAACCAGTCATGTGATCTATGAGATAAGTTGCAATTACGGAGAGGCATTCCACACAGACATGACAACCAACAAGCTTCCAGAATGAAATTTTCACTCTGCAGTGAACCGTGCGATGAGCCAAGGTACAGTCAGAAATATAATTGTGAGAATGAGTTGCGAGTTGTGTTTGGGTAGCTCAGTTGGTAGAGCACTTGCCCATAAAAGGCATATGTCCGAAGTTCGAGTCTTGGTCCCGTACACAGTTTTAATCTGCCAGGAGGTTTCAACCAACTAGTTGTCTGTCTGTATGAATGGCCACCGACAAACTCTGGCCAAGAAACGAATGGACCACCCTGTTGCTGAGCCGCCCAACACAATGTTCTTCATTTAAATGACTGCTTCACTGCCTGTGCCATGTGGATCCTTCCCACCAACACCAGCTTTTCTGAACTGCACAGGTGGGAACTCTCCCTGCAATATATCCTACATTCCCTTAACCCTTCATTAGTCATTGTCCTCACCCATCTAGCTCTTTCCCTGTTCCCAGTCTAGCGCTACACAGCCCTATATTCCACCAATGCACCTAGCAACTCTACCCTCTTTCCACCTCATTCCTGTATGCTCTCCAGCAGCACTTTACCTTCCCCCACCCCTGCATGTGAACATCAGTATTTTTTACATCCTCCTTCCACAGAACCCATGTTGTCCAGGCTGTCCTTGATGATAATGCTCCACGTTATCCTCACATGTAATGATAGCTGTTGGGAAATTAGACTGTATTGTGCAGGGATTACATTTTTTGTTGGTTCTGATTGCCCTGCCACTTAGGTTAGACCACAGTATTGCATACTTGCAACTATACTGATGAGTCAAATTGTGCACCATGTATTATGGGAACAAATAAAGTTTAAATCAATGTCACTGGACACCACTCATATTAAACACATTTTGGATTTGCCTGCATATATACTGCTGATAGTGTTCTGGGTGAAGTTACATACATGGACAGTTTCAAGCACTGGATAAAAAGAGCATCTGAGTAGTAGAAAGAGTAGCACATTTTGCATTATTGAGAAATTAAGGAGAGAGTGTCACGGACATGATGCAGGATTTGAGGTGGGCATCATTAAAACAAAGGCGTTTCTCATTGCAGTGGGATCTCCTCACAAAATTTCAGTCCTCAAGTTTCTCCCCCAAGTATGAAAATATTTTGTTGACAATGACCTACATAGGGAGAAATGATTACCATTATAAAATAAGGGAATTCAGAGTTCGCACGGAAAGACATGTGTGTTCATCTTTTCTAATGCACTTTTTAAGAATGGAATAATAGATAATTAAAACTGCAGCACCAGAAAGAACAGGAAATAATGAAACTTCTCTCGTTGCCTCTTTACATTTTTTAGTAATTTAGGGAGTATATAGAGTGCAAAATTTAGTACACACAGCTGCCACACCTGACAATAGGAATAGATGTAACCCATCTTGCATCACGTAAAACTGAGCTTGGATTACCAACATGGGTACATCATTCCATATGGCTTCAGTTCTACTCCAGAGTTCACCAAATATAGATATTGGTGCATGGGGGCAACCAGTCTCTCTGAAAACTGTGATCAGATGAGTGAAAGATCTGGTGAACCCACTGGCAACAATTCTCCTTGGAGCCTCCACACTTAGACACGTCCATTGTGCGGCTGTATGCAGGAACAGGACTTATCTGGAAAGATATCTTGGTGATACCTCAAAGCCCAGAATTGTCATTCTGCTGTCATGTCAAGGTAAGCCACAGCAATGGTTGGCTTAATAATAGACTTCATGAGACAATGAAATTAATATGATTCAAAGAAATGTCATACTAGTTTCCTGGAGCAATTTAGAGAAAAGGAAAGAAAACTTAAATTACTGCACTCTGTCACTCAATCCAGGGATAGTATCGACAGACAAGACCCATACCGCATGGTATGATCATGTAAAAGCTAGCCTTTACTGCTTTCTGTTACAGTGTTTGCATGTCTTTCCAATGAGATGTTGGCGAGGTATTTGTCACCAGAACACAACCAGTAGTTGACTTGTTTTACTGTGCTTTCTGGACAGTGTGGATGATATAATATTGCTTACAATAAGCTAAATGTATTTATCTTCAGTGGTCTATTGCTGACACATTATTTAAGCTACAGTAATGCAACCATATTGACTAAAAACAGACCTGGACAGAACAGATATTTTCTCATAAATGGGAAAAACAACACAAAAAAAGGTAGAAATACTCTGGCCAACATAACATATTTGTAAAGCATCAAACACAAAGCAATACATAAGGCAAGCTAATCTAAAATTAATTCAAGAAGTATTCAAAAGCAACAGGATTAGAAATTTCTTACCATATACATGAGTGGTAAAAAATAAAACACTTTACTGACCATACAAAAAAATTTCCTTACTACGGATGTTTGTAAACAAATTGTTCCCCAGCTGCAGAACCAAACTGTCCACAATTCCAACTCTTACGAAAGATTCGGAATAGACATCCATAACATTGATTTCGTTGTCTGACATTTCCTTACTTAGCCAATAAGTCACACTTGTATTACACATAAAAAAGGGTTCGGAAATTCTGCTTACACAAACTTCTCATAGGTGAAAGTACGTCGTGTCTCGTACTAAAACTGTGTACTACGATACTACTGTCAATCTGCATAAACCACTCAACATTCTCACAAAACTTTAGTGAAATCGTTCTTTCAATTGCTGGAAGTATGTTTAATTTGATTGACTGGTGTTAACAATCTCAGACGGTAAAAAGCGAATTAATACAAGCTGCATGTCTTACCCACAAACCAAAATGTCAGTCTACTGGTACTTCAGACTTACCTTCACTACCGTCATTGTCAAGCCCTTTCCGCTTGTTAACAAGTTTGGCAGATGAAGAAACATTTTTGTTTCTTAAAAATTCTTCTTCTTGCCGTAATAGATCAGCTTCACACTCCCCTAACTTTGGCCGGGACAACTTCATTCTTTTCTCTTTCTTCACATGTCATCAACACTGTATGTTTACAAACACTAACTTCATGCTTCGCAGGAAAGATATACTAGAATAGAGCAAGGAGTTTACAATTGGTATATAGCTCAGTGTGTTTTATCTACGTGACCGTGCTTTGTTAGCGGTCGATCAACAAGCTAGTGATACCATCTAGAGATACTATCTAGAGAAAGCGATATTTGTGAAAATATTGAAGAGTTAAGTATATCAAATTTGTCTCTGTATCGACATAGAAGTCAAGACACTCCATTTCTTCTTTGTCATCCATTGCGATAGCAGAAGGCGAAGTGGCCAAAAAGGTACACTTGTGAATATGTTCATATCTTTTATTGCCGTTGACCTTATACAGCAGAATAGGCTTCTCCAGTAGTAGCAAGTTACAGTTCCAATCAAAGCATTATAATTAATATGCATATTACTTGTACAAATCAAGTATCTCATGTGAGCTATAATCTTAAATATTAATATCAGCTTTATCCATATCGTAAACTCTTCTATAATGTTGTTGGAATTGTGTGAACAATATATTTCGTGTGAAACAACGGCTAAGTGCATTATGTGGAATATAATAGACCTCTCTAGTGCTATTGTTCGCTCTGAGTTTTACGTATGTAATAAAATGTTCCTTGGTTGTTGCGTTCAATGTATTTTACCTGGGAGTGCAAATTAACAAAATCAGCTACTACTATTCAGGATATGAAAATGTGAAATATGGTATCCCTCGAGGATCAGTAGTAGGACCCATTCTCTTTCTCCTCTATGTCAATGATCTTATGTACAACAAGTATTGCCAAACCACCCTCCCATTTGCAGACGATACAAGCTTCCTTATTAGTGGTAAAACAGAAGAAAAACTAAAAGACTCCGCTATCCAAACAATGAACAGTGTAGAACAGTGGTTCAGCTACAACAAGCTAATTATAAACAAAGAAAAGACAGTAGCACTGAATTTCTATAATGTAAAAGGAAGACACCACCCAAACATGGAAATAGAACTTAGGGACAGAGATCTTGAAAGTGTTGACAGCACTAAATTTCTGGGACTCTGGCTTCAGAACAACACAAAATTGGAGGTACATATTCAATATCTGCAAAGAAAACTAAGCAAAACCTGTTACATGATATGGATCTTAAAAACTTGTTGCAGCGAAGCCAGCCTGTTAAATGTATACTACTCCTATGTGCATTCTGTAATTAAATATGGCATAATCTTCTGGGGCAATACAACAACAAATATTAAACTCTTCGGGATGCAAAAGAGAAAACTAAGAATTATTGAAGGGGTAAACAATACGAAATCGTGCAGACCCATATTCAAAAAACTGTCAGTTCTTCCTCTTCCTTGCACTTTTATCTATGAAACATCAGTTTTCATCAAACAATATATCGATAGACACCCAGATATCTTATTAAAAATGAAGATATACATGCACACAATACAAGGCAAAAATCTGACCTTCATGTGAAACAGGTGAGAACATCATTGTGCCAAAAAGGCTCACTACATACTGTGATAAAGATTTTCAATAATCTACCTAAACATATTAAATCAATAGGTAAAGTCTGTAGTTTTAAGGCTGAAGTAAAGGCATATTTAATTGATCATTGCTTTTACAGTCTGACAGAATATATAAAAGCCAAACAACAAAAATAAAGATGCATTATTAATATTCTACTTTGTATGTTGCCTGTAATGTTTGTTGTATTTATGAATCTGTGCTAAATTACTTCAATATCTAGTCCTTAGGATTGCAATACAAACTGTATTTTATCTTGTAAATACCTAACCATGTCCAATATCCTTACATATATTCTATACATATGGGATTTGAAGGACTAAATAAATAAATAAATAGTTACTGGCACTAAATGTGTTTCACTTACTATTACTTATTCACCTGTGTCGACTCCAACAGGTTATGGGCCCAGCATTGCATTTGGAATAAGTATATACATATGATAATAGTAGGTATTGGAAAAGTTCCAAACAGTGCACTTGCGTGAAGTACAAGTTATCATTACAAGACGAACGCAAATCTTTTATATTATTCTTCGGTATTATTCTTTTCGTCAAGGAACATCAAAGTTACCATTAAAATGAGCGTGGCATAAATTCTACAGATTGAAAGACTTACGGGTCGCGAAAAACTATGCAACACGGAAATTTGCAGTAGAAGTGTATTTACATTTAGACGAAGTATGGGATGTGGTGGATGGGACAATGAAATCCAGAGAGCAGAATTGTTCAAGTAAATATATAAAAGCGAGATCAAAGTTGATCTTACTAGATGACCCAGTGAATTATGTCCACATTGAACAGGCTGCAACGGCGAAAGTAGTCTGGGACACATTATGAAGTGCATTTGAGGATGGAGGTCTTACAAGGAAAGTGGAATTATTACGTTAGTTAATTACCACTCAGCTGGACAAATGCAAGAGTGTAGACGAATACGTCAACAAAATAACAGCCACGTCGAACCGACTGAGAAACATTGGGTTTGAGATCGCTGACGAATGGATAGGGACACTACTGTTGGCAGCACTGCCCAAAAGGTGTGCGCCTACGATCTTGGGGATCATGGGGCTGGAAAGCTCAGATATACCGATCATGGATGACAATGTTAAAGTGAAAATCCTACAGGATGTAAAGAGTACTTCAAGCTGTCATGTATTGGAGAAAGAAGCTGCATCCGCTCTTTATTCAAAAAAAAGAAGAAGAAGAAGAAGAAATCAGTGATGTGCTATAGACGTCAGAAGAAGGGGCATATTGCATCTCAGTGTAGAGAAACAATAAACCCAAGGTCAGACTCGCAGCAAAAGAGGTATGTTGCTGATGGTCCAGAGAGAGGGACAAATAATAAAGGTAAGGCACTCTCATGTTTTTATTCTTTTGGAGATGTGGGTAATCGTCAACTGGAATGGATTTTCGACTCAGGTGCATCTGTGCATATTGTTAAAGACAAATCTCTACTTAATGATGTTAAAGATAAGACTCATATGGCAATATCTACTGTTGACAGCAGCAAGTTTCAATGTCATTTGGCTGGGAAACTCGACCTACATGTAAGTGTGAATGGTGAACCCGATATGGTTATAGCACATGATGTTTATTATGTAAAAAATGTTGGACCTTACCTACTGTCTTTAGGGGAAATTGTCAAGAAGGGAAATACAGTCATTTTTGACATGCAAGGAGCAAGAGTAATCAACGAAAATGGTGAAGTTATAACTACAGCAAGTAACGAAAGGGGTATTTTTAAATTGGATTCTGTTGGCAGTAATTATAGAAATGTTAGTCATTCAGTATACTCAACGGAAGGTTTTCTATGGCACTGCAGACTTGGACACCTAAATAGAAACAGTATGTCTTTAATGAGGGATATGATGAAGGAAATACAGAGTTATAGTTTAACCAAGGACACTTGTGAGATATGCATAAAAAGAAAACAAGCGAGAATACCTTTTAAGACTAGTAAATGTAAATCTACAGATGTCTTACAGTTAATCCATGCAGATGTATGTGGCCCAATGGATTGCAAAGCCATACGTGGGAGCCATTATTTTCTTTTGTTTATTGATGATTATTCATGATATGCTTATGTTAATTTTCTTAGTTCCAAGGACCAACTTAGTGATATTTTTGAGGAATATTGTAATACGGTCGAAAGGTGGATGGGAAAGAAGATTAAGATCATCAGGTCTGATAATGGGAGAGAATATATTAACCAAAAATTGAAGACATTTCTGGCAAAAATGGGAATCGGGCTTTAAACTACCATAAGGGACACCCCATCTCAAAATGGGATTGCTGAGAGGGCTAATAGGACCATTGTCGAAAAAGCACGGAACATGATAGCTGATGCTGGATTATTAAAACATTTTTGGGCAGAGGCTGTATTAGTGTCCGTATATTTGAACAATAGATCACCTACAAAAGCATTAAGAAATAAAACTCCCTATGAGATATAGGTAGGAAGGAAACCTGACCTAAGCAATATAAAGGTTTTTAGGTGTGATGAAACGGCGCACATTCCAAAACAATCAAGAGGAAAATGATACCTGAAAGCTGTAAAGTATATTTTTGTGGGCTATTGTGAGAATTCAGAGGGCTACCGACTAATGGATCCATTGAATAAAAGGATTGTTACAAGAATAGATGTAGTATTCTTTGAAAATGTAAAGGACTCTGAAGAGGACAAGACTACTAAGTTAACTGCACCTAGTTCCAAGAGTGAAACCTTAAGTGAAGAAAGAAAAAGTGAAGAACAGGAAGAGGACAGTCAAATGTAAATGGAGACTATTTATGATGACAATGAGTTTCAGGACGAACAAAATGAAGAGAACATTGTAAGGCGTTCTTCTCGCGTGCCAAAACTGAAAGAATAACTGGATTTTGAAATGTGTGCAGCCCAGTCCTTTAATGATGAGCCAGCAACAGCAGAAAAAGCAATGAGCGGCCTGAACTATCAGAACGAAACCTTTTAATGGGTAAATATGCCAGCAGATAAGAAGCCATTGCAGGCAAGACGGCTATTCAGTTTGAAGAGCTCCGAAAATACATCACCAATATATAAAGCACGACTTGTAATAAAAGGATATTCGCAAAAACATGGGGTAGATCACAAAGAAACTTTTTCATCCGTAGTGAAGTATGCCTCATTGAGACATGTTTTAGGCTTGCAGCAAAACAAAATTTAACTATTCATCACATGGATGTAAAAACGGCATATTTCAATGGGAAATTGGAGGAGGAGATATATGTCATTCCACCAAGAGAAGCTATGAAAACCAGATCCGAAAGGGAAAAGATCTGACGTTTGCAAAAAGGTATTTATGGACTTACATAGAATGGACCTTACTGGAATCGGTGTCTACATAAAACTCTAATAAACATGAATATGAAGCAATCTAAACAGATCCCAGTATTTACTATAAGTGAAAGAGAAGGGGTAATAATAATGAGAATATTGGTGGACGACTTCTTTATCCTGGCTCAAAACGAAAGTCAAATGAGAATTTTTAAGAAACAGCTGCAAACCAAGTTTAAGACGCATGATTTGGGAGAAATTAAACGTTACTTAGTTATGCAGATTACTAAGGACGAAGAGAGACACGTATTGCGAATAAATCAATCATCATATACAGAAAACATCTAAAAGAAATTTGGCATGAGTGATTGTAATCCCATAACTACTTCAATGGAAGTAGGAGTGAAGTTAAATATAAATGAGACAGATGTGGAATGTGATACGAATGTTCCATATTTAGAAACAGTAGGGAGTCTTTTATATTTGTCTCGAATGTCATGACCTGACATTGCTTTTGCCACTAATGCAGTGAGCAGATATTGCAGAGACCCAAAGGAAAAGCACTGGAAAGCTGTGAAAAGGATATTCTGACACCTAAGAGGAACTTAAAACAACGAATTAAGATACCATAGAGAAGGTAATGCAAAACTAAAAGGCTACAGTGATGCAGACTCTGGGAGTGAATTGGGAGATAGGCTCCCCACTACTGGCTACTGCTTTAAATTAATAGGAAGCCTCATTTCATGATCCTGTCAAAAGCAAAAAACTGTTGCATTGAGTAGTGTAGAGGCAGAGTATATGGCGCTGTCTTACACTACACAAGAAGCATTGTGGCTAAGAACATTAATATGTGAAATGGAACCCAATTTAATAGTGGAACACATAACTATGTTCTGTGACAATAAAAGAGCCATTAACCTAGCTAAAAATGATGTCACTACTGCTAGAATAAAATATATTGATATAAGGCACCATTTCAATTGGGAACACGTAGAGCGACAGAACATCGCCGTGGAATACCTGCGCACAGAAGACATGTTGGCTGACCTTCTGACAAAGCCCATGGACAAAGAGAAGTTTGAAAAGATTGTGAGACTATTTGGTTTACGTTTGAAGGCAAGACGAGAAATATATTTTCAAAGGGGGGAGGGGGCTGTTGGAATTGTGTGAACAATAAATTTCGTGTGAAACTGCGGCAAAGTATATCATGTGGACCTTTCGGGTGCTATTGTACACTCTGAGTTTTATGTATGTAATAAAATGTTCCTTGGTTGTTGTGTTCAATATATTTTACCTGGAAGTGCAAATATAATTACTGGCACTAATGTGTTTCGCTCACTATTACTTATTCATCTGTGTCATCATCATCATCATCATTTAAGACTGATTATGCCTTTCAGCGTTCAGTCTGGAGCATAGTCCCCCTTATAAAATTCCTCCATGATGCCCTATTCAGTGCTAACATTGATGCCTCTTCTGATGTTAAGCCTATTACTTCAAAATCATTCTTAACCGAATCCAGGTACCTTCTTCTTGGTCTGCCCCGACTCCTCCTACCCTCTACTATTGAACCCATGAGTCTCTTGGGTAACCTTGCTTCTCCCATGCATGTAACATGCCCCCACCATCTATGCCTGTTTGCCCTGACTGCTATATCGATAGAGTTTATTCCCAGTTTTTCTTTGATTTCCTCATTGTGGACACCCTCCTGCCATTGTTCCCATCTACTAGTACCTGCAATCATCCTAGCTACTTTCATATCCGTAACCTCAACCTTATTGATAAGGTAACCTGAATCCACCCAGCTTTCGCTCCCATACAACAAAGTTGGTCGAAAGATTGAATGGTGCACAGATAACTTAGTCTTGGTACTGACTTCCTTCTTGCAGAAGAGAGTAGATCGTAGCTGAGGGCTCACTGCATTAGCTTTGCTACAACTCACTTCCAGTTCTTTCACTATGTTGCCATCCTGTGAGAATATGCATCCTAAGTACTTGAAACTGTCCACCTGTTCTAACTTCGTTCCTCCTATTTGGCACTCAAACCGTTTATATCTCTTTCCCACTGCCATTACTTTCGTTTTGGAGATGTTAATCTTCATACCATAGTCCTTACATTTCTGATCTAGCTCTGAAATATTACTTTGTAAACTTTCAATACAATCTGCCATCACAACTAAGTCATCTGCATATGCGAGACTGCTTATTTTGTGTTCACATATCTTAATCCCACCCAGCCAGTTTATTGTTTTCAACATATGATCCATAAATAATATGAACAACAGTGGAGAAAGGCTGCAGCCTTGTCTTACCCCTGAAACTACTCTGAACCATGAACTCAATTTACCGTCAACTCTAACTGCTGCCTGACTATCTATGTAAAGACCTTTAATTGCTTGCAAAAGTTTGCCTCCTATTCCCTAATCTCGTAGAACAGACAATAACTTCCTTCTAGGAACCCAGTCATATGCCTTTTCTAGATCTATAAAGCATAGATACAATTCCCTGTTCCACTCATAACACTTCTCCATTATTTACCGTAAGCTAAAGATCTGGTCCTGACAACCTCTAAGAGGCCTAAACACACACTGATTTTCATCCAATTTGTCCTCAGCTAATACTCGCACTTTCCTTTCAACAATACCTGAGAAGATTTTACCCACAATGCTGATTAAAGAGATACCTCTGTAGTTGTTACAATCTTTTCTGTTTCCATGTTTAAAGATTGGTGTGATTACTGCTTTCGTCCAGTCTGATGGAACCTGTCCCGACTCCCACGCCATTTGAATTATCCTGTGTAGCCATTTAAGACCTGACATTCCACTGTGTTTGATGAGTTCCGACTTAATTTCATCCACCCCAGCCGCTTTATTGCACTGCAACATATTGACCATTTTCTCCACTTCCTCAAATATGATCCTATTTCCATAATCATTCCTATCCCATTGTACATCGACATCTGAAACATTACTGATCGTATTTTCACCTACATTGAGCAACTCTTCAAAATATTCCCTCCATCTGCCCAAGGCATCAACAGGATTCACCAGCAGTTTTCCTGACCTGTCCATAATACTTGTCATTTCCTTCTTACCTCCCTTTCGAAGACTCCTAATTACACTCCAGAATGGTTTTCCAGAAGTCTCCAACCTGTTTCCAAAGTCTTCCCAAGATTTCTTCTTGGCTGCTGCAATTATCTGTTTGGTTTTGTTTCTTTCTTCAACATAACTTTCTCTGTCTACCTGAGTTCTAGTATGTAGCCATTTTTGATACGCCATCTTTTTCCTTTTACAGGCTGCCTTGGCTGTGTCATTCCACCAAGCTGTTTGCTTCATCCTACCTTTACACACTACTGTTCCAAGACATTCTTTAGCCATTTCTAGTACTGTGTCCCTGTACCTTGTCCATTCCTTTTCAAATGACTGTAATTGACTATCATCAACTAACTGGTACCTTTCTAAGATCACAGTTATGTACTTGTGCCTGATTTCCTTATCCTGAAGTTTCTCCACTCTTATCCTCCTACATATGGACCTGATCTGCTGCACTTTCGGCCTCACAATACCGATTTCACTGCAGATTAAATAGTGATCAGTGTCATCAAAGAATCCCCTGAATACACGTGTATCCCTCACAGCCTTTCTGAATTCCTGATCTGTTATTATGTAATCAATGACAGATCTGGTTCCCCTGCCTTCCCAAGTATACCGGTGAATGTTCTTATGTTTAAAAAAGGAGTTTGTGATTACTAAGCCCATACTGGCACAGAAATCCAAGAGTTGTTTCCCGTTCCTGTTAGCCTCCATATCCTCTCCAAATTTACCCATAGCCATTTCATACACTTCTGTTCGATTTCCAATCCTGGCAGTAAAATCACCCATGAGCAGAACACTGTCCTTGTCCTTTACTCCAACAACTATATCACTGGGTGCGTCGTAAAAACTATCTATCTTATCTTGATCTGTCCTTTCACAATGCGAATATACTGACACAATCCTAATTTTCTTCTTAGACACTGTCAAATCTATCCACATCAGTCGTTCGTTTATGTACCTTATTGCAACTACGCTTGATTCCATTTCTTTCCTGATGTAAAGCCCTACACCACACTGTGCTATTCCTGCTTTGACGCCTGACAGGTAAACCTTGTATTCTCCCACTTCCTCTTCTTTCTCACCCCTTACCCGAATGTCACTAACAGCTAAAACGACCAACCCCATCTTACTTGCAGTCTCTGCCAACTCTACCTTCTTCCCAGAGTAGCCCTCATTGATATTAATAGCTCCCCATCTCGTTACCATTCGTTTGCCGAGTCGTATCTCAGGAGTCCCTGGTTTGTCAATTAGAGGTGGGACTCCGTCACCTCCAAAAGTCCGAGGCATTTTGCTCTTATTGTTGCCAACATCATATTTAAAGTACCAGGGAAGCAGGTTGCTAGCCTTACTTGCCCCGGGTCCCATTGGGTTTTACCCCTAACGGTTGAGGGACTAACCGGTGGATTTGGTAGTCTTTGCCGTCTGAGCACAAATGAGACCACAACTCAGAATATGTCCGAGATGCCCAGCCTTATTCCAAAGTAACTGGTATAATGACTGTCAGGACCACTTACTTGGCCACTCATACGTTGCCCATGGGTCATGAACTAGGACATGACAACAGGAACCCACAACACCATGAACCACGTGTCGACTCTAACAATAGTAAATCGATTTTTTGCCAGCCAGTCATATAGCTTATAGCTTAAATGTGAATAGAATGTCCCCAAATGAATAGGCCATATGATACACGTGACTGAAAGAATGAGAAATATGGCTGTTGTAAATTATTAATTCCGAATAATAAAGTTTTACATATGAACGGTATATTTTTTCAGGATATAGCTTCACTTACTTACTAAAAATCGTAGCGGTCGTTGCACAACATTTCCCATGAACATGACGTCATTTAGGTATGTCCACATGATGCCTCTTTCGTTGTGCACAGTCGCAGATACACGGGGATAAAAAAAAGGGCATGCACAAAAATTTGTGGAAAGAACGCATGTACGCATTGGCGTTCTCATGTTGCCTCATTGCGCAAGCAGTTTGCTATGTATCCCCTGAATTTCTTGGAAGTTTGCGTTGCGTTTGTTTTGATGAAAATGCGACAGAAAAAGGAAACGTAAATGTGGCTGTAGGTAAAGAAGTATATAAGGAACAGAAGTACGAGGGATACGAAGTGATGAGAACATTTTGTCCGAAAATTTCAGTAGGAGGCCACAACGAGATTTTAGATTTTCTGTTTGGCAAACTGCTGCGATAAGGCTGTCAATAAAATTTTGTTAGCTAGTAAACGGCGACTTATATACTCGTTTGAATTATTTATTCCTCATTTCAAAACAATTTATTTAAATCCCATCAAATACGCAACTAGCAGTGTGGAATAATTGGAAATTATTATTTTATTGCTTCATACCTTCATTGCAGTGAAGGAAACAAAAGAAAAATTCGGAGTATGTATTAAAATCCATGGAGAAGAAATAAAAACCTTGAGGTTCGCCGATGACATTGTAATTCTGTCAGACACAGCAAAGGACTTGGAAGAGCCGTTGGAATGAATGGATAGTGTCTTGAAAGGAGGATATAAGATGAACATCAACAAAAGCAAAACGAGGATAATGGAATGTAGTCGAATTAAGTCGGGTGATGCTGAGGGAATTAGATCAGGAAATGAGACACTTAAAGTAGTAAAGGAGTTTTGCTATTTGGGGAGCAAAATAACTGATGATGGTCGAAGTAGAGAGGATATAAAATGTAGACTGGCAATGGCAAGGAAAGCATTTCTGAAAAAGAGTAATTTGTTAACATCGAGTATAGGTTTAAGTGTCAGGAAGTCGTTTCTGAAAGTATTTGTATAGAGTGTAGCCATGTATGGAAGTGAAACATGGACGATAAATAGTTTGGACAAGAAGAGAATAGAAGCGTTCGAAATGTGGTGCTACAGAAGAATGCTGAAGATTAGATGGGTAGATCACATAACTAATGAGGAAGTATTGAATAGGATTGGGGAGAAGAGAAGTTTATGGCACAACTTGACTAGAAGATGGGATCGGTTG
Organism: Schistocerca serialis cubense; assembly: GCF_023864345.2. Lineage (NCBI taxonomy): Eukaryota > Metazoa > Arthropoda > Insecta > Orthoptera > Acrididae > Schistocerca > Schistocerca serialis. Next base: position 612,204,331 of record NC_064642.1, read on the forward strand.
GTAGGACATGTTCTGAGGCATCAAGAGATCACCAGCTTAGTATTAGAGGGCAGCATGGAGGGTAAAAATCGTAGAGGGAGACCAAGAGATGAATACACTAAGCAGATTCAGAAGGATGTAGGTTGCAGTAGGTACCGGGAGATGAAGAAGCTTGCACAGGATAGAGTAGCATGGAGAGCTGCATCAAACCGGTCTCAGGACTGAAGACCACAACAACAACAACAACCTCTTTTCGCTGTAGGAAATTGCTGAGCTTGTAATTACTAGCTTATTTTGTACCTTGTAATATTATTGGATTTCAGACATTTTGCATATGAGAAAAGGACAGCCATCGAGCTGTAGTTTGTAATGATACTAAGCATGATAACGCGAGAGTAAAGAAACGAAATTTGTTTATAACGTGCGCCTATACCAAGACGCGCGGCCAGCGCTTAAAAGGTACTTTTAAACACTATGACTCGCTGGGCGCAGATATTTAAAATCATTGCCGCAGCGCTTGATAGCAAGAAGCTGCGAAACAGAAGAAAGAACAATTTATCATTTGTTAGGAAAATTCTAGAGTCTTTATAGTTAGTTGCACTTCTGGTCGCCGACATGTTAACATGTACTTCATTACTTTTGATGTTTGGTCGCCGACTTGTTAAGGCGTGTTGTGTAGCACCACTACAAGTTATATTTATTTTAGTGTGAAAAACCACGTTATCACCAAGAAAAAGAAAAACGCTTTTGTAAACTTTGAGACGATTAAAAATACTTACGCGCACGCCAGGACATTTAATTTTTACAAAATATCACACATACAAAAGCAGCGATTGTTGGACTGCTCCATGTATGAGAAAAACATAAAAATGTAAGTTTTGTATACATTGTAAATTTGTTAATGTTTATAGTTTAACGCCTTTGTTCTTTAAGAATATGTTGATGCTTCACTGTACAGAAAATCTATACTTATTTTTTTCTTTAAATTAACCACAAATAATGTTTATGTTTAAGTGAACTTTGTTACAGGTTCGCTCTTTATCGCGGTGTCTCGATTGTATTTGGGAGACCGTTAATGTGTTCAGTTTCCGATCTGACAACTTTTTTTTTACGAAATTTCACTGTTTTGCATTTTTTTTATTATTCAAATAGGTCCCTTAGGTAATTTCATTGAAGAGTCTGATTGCGTGAAAGCAATCCGGGTTAAGAGGTCATTTGAGAAACTATTTTCACGCAATCAATCTGTACGTCTCCTGAACACAATCGAGAACCGACGCATCGTCGATCATTCATTAATTTTTCTCTCTTTCCAAGTCGTACAAAAAAAAAAAAAAAAAAAAAAAAAACGGCCAAGGAGAACTGCCGTGAGTACGCAATCTTGTGTTAAAAGGTTGCATTCTTTATCTTGTCGGCAAACATTGCCATAAATTATCATCATCAATGTTATATTTGGTTAAATACGAAAAGCAAAAACCTTTTAACGCTAGAACCTATACAGTATTACAATTTGTGTCTATTAGCATCCATAGGTACTGTTGCATATCCATGTAATTCTCTTCTATACTGAATCAAAAGAACATGAACAAGTAAATAGAAATGAAAGTGATTATTCCTGAAATGAGAAATGCTTAAGGATGGTTATTAGTATTTATGTGAAGGTTAATCTATTTTCAATGCATCATTTGTCTTTAATCATGAGATACAATATGTAGATTAACATCCTCAGATTAAAAAAATTTGGAGATTTCATAGATACCAGAATCCACTAGAATGGAGGTTGTGTTTTTCAGTTATGTGTTTTTTGCAACATCATTGTGTTTCATGTCTATTTTTAGTAGTTTGTGGAAGAGCTACATAAACCCATCACTTCCTTTGCTCAGATGTCAGGCTCCTCAGTTGTGCCTTTATGTAGGCACAGCATGAATATTCATCCACAGATTTCATTACGCTTTTGATAAATTTTTGGCTTATTCTTCTAAATTTTCCTACTTCGAAACTTACGCTATCTTACTCTTTACAGAAAGATGATGGGAGACATTTATCTAATACGTAACGTCCAGCGCAACACATCTTGTACTTTTATTTAAAAATCTCTAGAATAGGCATTCCACACAACGTTTTTGTCTGTAATCATCTATAAACTTAAGCATGCTTCCTTTGGAGTCACGTAAATCGCTTTACAGCATAACGTCAACACTCTACATAAACGCATATGAGCAGCAGCTACCTGTCGTCTGCTAAGAAGTCCCATCGCAGGCGGGTAGCGAAGCGCTGTACACACTGCCTCCATTTCTAGGCTATTATGCATGCACAAACGCGTATGCGTAATTGCGCTGTTGGAAATTAATGCGCACGTGCAATGTTGAACGCAATAGGTTCGTTTAAACAGCTACTTTCATGCGCTAAAAAACAGGCTTTAGTGTAAATGCGCAGTTTCGACGACGTAGAAATCCGTGTTTGATCTTTGCACTGCTTAGACGTTTCTCGTCCCATTTATGGTTAGATTACTGCGCATAGTGGTGGATTAACATCTGATTTGCTTACTTTACTATTAACAATGAAGTGTAAACGTGGAATAGGTGAACGCGGGACCTGCAGTAGCTTCGAAACGACTGGAAAACGCGCCATAATCAAAAAAGGAGTCTTGTGAAGTGTACCCCCACTTTCAGTCAGACAGCTATGCGCATGCGCGAATCTGGCAGTTTGGCAGCATCAGAAAAATTTCCCGGGTAGATTATGGCTGCTCTCACTGCTTATACATCAGACATCCACACTCCAAGTAGCCAGAGGCGGGAAGAGGCGCTCCTTATACGTAATTTCAGCTCTGGGCTTGCGCGTCAAGCTGTCCGGCAGCCGCTTAAACGAACCTAATACATTTTGGGTATTAATAACAGCTTCAGCCGTATTCGGTCCTTTATTACGGTATCACTGCCGGTTTCGTGGGGCTAAAAGCCACCTGAAGATGTGACTTTTAGCGCCACGAAACCGGTAGTGATACAGTAATAAAGGACCAAATACAGCTGAATTCGGTCCTTTATTACGGTATCACTGCCGGTTTCGTGGCGCTAAAAGCCACCTGAAGATGTGACTTTTAGCGCCACGAAACCGGTAGTGATACAGTAATAAAGGACCAAATACAGCTGAATCGGATATTAATAGTCATAGCTGTGGTTGCCCCCCCCCCCTTACAAGGTTTGCAGAAACTAATAAAGGCATCGTGTGGACACACCCATGGACACACCTTTCTGACGTCATACAAAACCGCACGATCGACTTTCGTTAGCATTCGATATGAGACTCTCACAAGATTTCATGTCCGATAACCGGAGATAAGAACACGTCCTTCTTGGAATGATCTATTATAATTATTTGCTATAATCGGTATATATAATATTATCAGCTTCATACAAGAGTGCCCACTTAGGAGTGAGTTATTATCGTCAATAATTTACAAATTAAGAATGAAACACACTTGTTTTATAATTTGCAGTATGCCGTTTCAGTGCCGTAATTTAAGCAGACACATAACGATTATCATTAAGTGTCACTTAATAATGCACCAACGATACAAGTCTTCAAGATAGAATATTATAACCAAGACCGAAGTTAAACATCACATAGTTAAATGCAGTGTAATGAATAATGTCGTGATTTCTGGAGTTGAAAATTGTTGGTTTGCATTCCGTTGCATGCAATTTTTATTCATGTTAGCGTTGTTAACGTGTTCTGTTACTTTCTTATGAATGTAATACAAGTATGTTCTTCAGTATTGTATGTTATTTGCATTTAGTCTGATCTGAGAAGGAAGTATGAAATAAATATTTAGCGCTATCCGAATATGTGGTTAGTCTGGAGCCTAAGAGAACAGCTTAAACTTCTGCGACTGAAACGAGCAAAATAAAATTCATATTCTTCTTCTCACAAATATTTGTCTCTTTATTTCCGGATACGTGCCGCCTTTCTCGTGTGTGGTTAGGCAGCAATCTAATAGGACAGTTTATATTGTTGCGAGTGAAACGAGAAGCATTAACATTCATATTCGTTCTAGTCACAAATATATCGCTGTTTATTTGCGAATGTGTGGCGTTTTCCGAGGGTGTGGTTAGGCAGTAACCTACAAGTACAGCTTTAAATCCTGCGACTGAAACGAGCAGCAATAAAATTCATATTCTGCCTTTTGAGTAACATTTGGATCTTTATTTCCGAATGCGTAGCGATTTCCGAGTGTGTGGTGAGGCTGAAACCTGAGACTACGGTTTTGAATGCTAAAACAAAAACGAGCTACAGTAAAATTTGTATCTTTTCTTCTCAAAAATATTTGTCTCTTTACTTCCTAATATTCAAATACTTCTGAACGTGTGTTTAGGCAGGAACCTAAGAGGACAGCTTAAATCGCTGCGAGAAAAACTAGGATCAATAATATTCGCTTTCTTCCTCATAAAAAAGTCGATAGCCGATCACGTCACGTTTGCGCTCTATTGGATACAGATCTTTCCTCATAGACTAAGTTGATAGAATCAAGTACTGACAAAAAATATTCAGTGTCATAACTAATTTTTCTCTAATATGCGATGGTAAAGGACTTTTCAAAATTTTTAAGACGTCTACCTGTGATATTGGGTTCGTCCAGTAGGGTGTCTTGTTCAAGTTTTTTTCAAAGTATCCACGTAGACTACCGTATTTGCCATTGAATGGTGCAGGGTTGAAAACCTCGCGTCTGAGTCTTTCTTCCACTGCCTCACACCAGTATTTGTCGAGGAAAGCTCGTTAAAATGGGATATAAGTGCTGCAACGTTCGGCTACTTCGGTTGCCCATAAAAGCACCTCACCTTGGGTATATCACACGACAAATCTGATTTTCTGCGCTTCCGTCCAGTTGCGTGGAAATACATGACGAAAAGCACTACTAAATACTAGGGGATTCATTCTTTTACCTTCGGTAGTAAATGAAGGAGATTGTCGATGTCTCAGCAAACCTGTCGATGTCTCAGCAAACCTTCGTCTGCAAAAATAGTTGATAGACTCGTGGCATTTTCGATCGTATTTATGTTGTTATTGTATTTACCTGTAATTCCGGCTGGTAATTTTTCAGGTGTTAGAGTTGTGAGTATGTTTACATTTTGCGATCTACAACTGTCACTAGTACCTACTGTGGGATTCGTTAACAATTTGTGACTAGATACCAACAGGTTGTGGTTTGTTTACTGTAGCCTGCGTATAATTTGCAAAGTAAGCTCTTCTACAGCTAGGGGTGCACATTCAGAGTCTTTATTTCGTTTGTTAATGGCAATGGTTACCTTTTTAACTGTCGAAACCAACGGCTTTTGTGTAGCATCAATGTTTGTGATGGGTCTGTGATTTTCTTTATCTGTTGCTCTACTCGATCATGATGGTCATTAAAAGAATCTACCTTCTGCTTTACCTCCGTAATGTTACTGTTAACTTCAGAAAGTTAACATCCCTTACTTTTGTTTTCATATCATTCAATTTTTCGTCGATTTCAGTGCGGAAATTTTTGGTTAAGTCATCGAATTTCTGTGAGACTGTGTCTTGCAAATCCTTGAATACTTGTTTTTCTTCTTGCTTCATTGCATTTAGGTCTTGTGTAACAGCGTTTTGTTGGTGTTTTACCACATTCATATCTTGTGTCAAATTACTGAAACTGGTGTTTATATTGTGTTTCACATCACCAAATTTCGTATTTATGTGAGATATAACTGCCATAGCAGTGCTTCAATTGTACAACTGTGGTTGCTGTCAGCTGTACTTCCCAAGTGAATGTTTGTGTTGTGACCAAGTGGTGTTTGTAACGCATTGCCAAACTTCATGTTCTGATCGATCTCCAATGTTTCCTTCAAGAGCGGTATGTCGCTCTGGGAGATGTGGACATTGTCTCATCAACTGTGAAGATTGTGTCGTCAAGGTTGTTCTTCTGTGGGGTCTTGCTATCATTTGTCACTCCTGCAACACTTATCTCTGATCTACTTAAACTTTCTGCTGTAGGCATGCATGGCATCTGAACTTCAATTTTTCGATCACGCAATTCTAAGCCATCTTGGCTGACTGCGTTTAAGCTATTGTTATCAACAATGGAGATATATTTTTCTGCCATGTTATATGAATGAGCAAAAACTAGAAATTTCACAAAAATGTTAAAAATTTCATAAACTAATTATTATACTTGATAAATTTAATCCATGTGACGTCAAAGACTGTTTTACATCTATTATAATGTGCAAACTATTGTGTTTTACTGTTAATGTGTATCACACTGAAAAATTTCTGTAAACCTGTCGGCTGTAGGAAAATATCTAGTGCTGCGAGGAGTATATACAGTGCTGTCTGTCTTCGCGGTATATGTATGAGTATCTGGTGGTCGATAGCTATACGAATTATGTAAAAGAGGCGATTTTTGTATGGTGTAGGATACGAATTGTATGTTTACTACATTGATACGGTATGTGTTGATATATTTCTGGGTTGGAGATCGGTTTCACGCTCTAATATTCAATGTCCTGTCCTCAGTGGCAGAGCAGTGTAATTGAGTAAGAGTCTTTCTATATTTGATGATCTGTAGGCCACTTTGCAAGGCTTAATTGTCGGTGCAATATGGTGATCTGTGCAAAATAGTTTTTTGCCTCTGAAAGTCTCGTCTGCAGAAGGAAAAAAAGAAAGGTGGATGGTGCTTCCACACCAGTGGCACAAATAAGTGGGCAGGTAAATTCAATAACAACCAATCATAATGCTCCATTCATTTCACAAGACATCCTTTATGTCGGGATCTAGGAGCCTCTACATAGCGGTGAGAACGTTTGCGTTTCGGAAATATTTGTTGAAAGCAGGACTTAACGATTTCCGGAAAGGGTAACACGTGATGGGCGGGGTGTCACGTTAGGACGATCAGGAGACATCATAAAAGATCCTACAAAAGCGGCTGTTAACTATTTCTGAGACACTATATAATTTCCGAGAGGTTGACTTGGCTCTTTTTTTACATCATTATAACACTGAGAACCTTTTAGATGGTGGTCGTTTCACGATGGTGTGTCAGCCACGCGTGTATGACTAGATGTGTCTTGCATCTCCTGTTAGGATCGTGACAGAGAGAAAGCGGAAGAATAGATTTTGTATACCACGAGCTGTGATGTCAGAATGCACAGGTTTAGCATCAGCAACGGTAAACACATGCGTGCGGCCCAGAGGATGACTTGGCCGTTATTTAGATAAACATGTGATGGCAGTATAACATTTGAAGAACTCTAACTGTAGACATGACGTTCACCTGCTTGCTGTAGGTAGCAGTGGTGTGAGAGTGATGGCTCGTGCTGGCTTGTATCCGGTGGTGGCTCATAGTGATGTCCATGTACGCGCACCTCCGCAGCCTCTGATACGTTGATGATAGTTTGAAAGCATTTTTACGTGGAATCAGTGTTTGTGCACTACATTACTTCCGGCTGTTTAAGCATTGTGAGAGTGTTGGCATAGCGTTACATAGCATTATTTCAGTAATTTACGAGTAGTTTGCAGGTCTGCACATCAGTGTACCGCATTATCTCAGTGATTTACGAGTAGTTTGCAGGTCTGCACATCAGTGTACCGCATTATCTCAGTGATTTACGAGTAGTTTGCAGGTCTGTATGCTGTGTACTGCATTATTTTGACATTTTATGAGATGATTTTGTGTCTGCGCATCAGTGTAGTGCTTTATTTACGAGTAGTTAGCATTTCTGTGTGCTGTATAGTGCATTATTTCGGTAATGTAGGAGTTGTTTGTATGTCTGTAGAGCATTTAAGATGTGTTATTTCTGTAATTTAAGAGTAGTTTGCAAGTCTGTAGGCTGTGTGGCGTGACCCCAAGAATGTAAGAGCACATGTTTTGTATCAGTGTAACAAATAAATTGCTGGAAAATAAATAAACGACACTCCTTCCTCTCTCCAGCAGCCCAGCACAGACTGAGTCATTTTCCCGCCATTTTCCCCACCCCCAGACCGCCATCTAGGATTACATCATGAGAGGGACGACAGCGCCCTCTTGTGGCAGAACTGTGTACTAGGTCAGTTGGACTACAGACATCATGGTGGACACACTGGATTGTTTAAATAAAGACTGCCTGCAAAATAAAGACTTACATCCATCCTATCCAGCACGGGCTGAGTCCTTTTCTGGCCATTTTCCCCCACCCCGAACCACCATCTCGGATTATGTCACAGGAGGGATAACAGTGCCTTCTGGTGGCAGTACTGTGTACTAGGTCAGTTGGACCCCGGAACCCTTGATGAACATACTTTATGGTGGTACAGTCTCTAATTTTTTAAATAAAGACTGCATGCAAAATAGACTTACATCCAGCACTGGCTGAGTCCTTTTCCCCTCCAGTTCCTAGGAAGAGGTGGCGCTCGGATGACTTAGGTTAGTGGAGGTACAACAAGTGCCCTTTCTTTCCCACCATTTTCTTAATTTAGTGGAGGTTGCCATGTTGCATTGTCCTGATGTAATTTGAACTTCCCGCCATTTTCTGGGGGAGGGGTGGGGGTTAGGTTAGTGGGAGTAACCCAATTGGCCCATCTTTCCGCTAAAATTCAAACTTCCTGCCAAAAGCCGCCTTCTTGGATGAAGGTTCTTGCTTCAACAACTGATGTCACAGTCACCATCTTGGATGATGTCACGCACTGTTGCTAAAGTCTACAGGCCGCCCTCTTGGATACATCTGGCAACAATGGAGAGTGGGGTGGCATGAAGGTTGTCCCACTTTTGGTTACCTGCATTATACTAACAGCTGTTGCAGCACAACACAGCTAGGAGGTGCTGTAAGCAGACCACAGAGCATATACATGCAACAGGACAAACGCCAATTGCAGCCAGAAAAGGTGAGTAAAGCAGATGCAGACACAGTTAATGCTCCACATACGAATCCTAGCAGAATCCACTTTATCAAAATCCGATGTGTTCTATTCTTTCAGGGTTCAGTATGCTGTAAAGTGTCTTCTCTATTGAAAATGATTTTTTCAGTTAATGGAGTAGAGTGGTTGCATGAATACGCAGTTACAAAGTCAATTTGTCAAATAGTGTTCAATTTCGAAAGGAAACTAGTTGAAAGAATTTAGTCCATAACTTAAAGATAAAAACAAAATAAAACTAAATTATTTAACATTGTTGTTGTTGTTGTGGTCTTCAGTCCTGAGACTGGTTTGATGCAGCTCTCCATGCTACTCTATCCTGTGCAAGCTTCTTCATCTCCCAGTACCTACTGCGACCTACATCCTTCTGAATATGCTTAGTGTATTCATCTCTTGGTCTCCCCCTATGATTTTTACCCTCCACGCTGCCCTCCAATACTAAATTGGTGATCCCTTGATGCCTCAGAACATGTCCTACCAACCGATCCCTTCTTCTGGTCAAGTTGTGCCACAAACTCCTCTTCTCCCCAATCCTATTCAATACTTCCTCATTAGTTATGTGATCTACCCATCTAATCTTCAGCATTCTTCTGTAGCACCACATTTCAAAAGCTTCTATTCTCTTCTTGTCCAAACTATTTACCGTCCATGTTTCACTTCCATACATGGCTACACTCCATACAAATACTTTCAGAAATAACTTCCTGACACTTAAATCTATACTCGATGTTAACAAATTTCTCTTCTTCAGAAACGATTTCCTTGCCATTGCCAGTCTACATTTTATATCCTCTCTACTTCGTCCATCATCAGTTATTTTGCTCCCCAAATAGCAAAACTCCTTTACTACTTTAAGTGTCTCATTTCCTAATCTAATACCCTCAGCATCACCCGACTTAAATTGACTACATTCCATTATCCTCGTTTTGCTTTTGTTGATGTTCATCTTATATCCTCCCTTCAAGACACCATCCATTCCGTTCAACTGCTCTTCCAAGTCCTTTGCTGTCTCTGCCAGAATTACAATGTCATCGGCGAACCTCAAAGTTTTTATTTCTTCTCCATGGATTTTAATACCTACTCCAAATTTTTCTTTTGTTTCCTTTACTGCTTGCTCAATATAGAGATTGAATAACATCGGGGAGAGGCTACAACCCTGTCTTACTCCCTTCCCAACCACTGCTTCCCTTTCATGTCCCTCAACTCTTATAACTGCCATCTGGTTTCTGTACAAGTTGTAAATAGCCTTTCGCTCCCTGTATTTTACCCCTGCCATCTTTAGAATTTGAAAGAGAGTATTCCAGTCAACATTGTCAAAAGCTTTCTCTAAGCCTACAAATGCTAGAAACGTAGGTTTGCCTTTCCTTAATCTTTCTTCTAAGATAAGTCGTAAGGTCATTATTGCCTCACGTGTTCCAGTATTTCTACGGAATCCAAACTGATCTTCCCCGAGGTCGGCTTCTACTAGTTTTTCCATTCGCCCTTAAAGAATTCGTGTTAGTACTTTGCAGCTGTGGCTTATTAAACTGATTGTTCGGTAATTTTCACATCTGTCAACACCTGCTTTCTTTGGGATTGGAATTATTATGTTCTTCTTGAAGTCTGAGGGTATTTCGCCTGTTTCATACATCTTGCTCACCAGATGGTAGAGTTTTGTCAGGACTGGCTCTCCCAAGGCCGTCAGTAGTTCCAATGGAATGTTGTCTACTCCGGGGGCCTTGTTTCGACTCAGGTCTTTCAGTGCTCTGTCAAACTCTTCACGCAGTATCGTATCTCCCATTTCATCTTCATCTACATCCTCTTCCATTTCCATAATATTGTCCTCAAGTGCATCGCCCTTGTATAGACCCTCTATATACTCCTTCCACCTTTCTGCTTTCCCTTCTTTGCTTAGAACTGGGTTTCAATAACTGCCATATCCTCAGTTCTTGTCTACAGCACAGATGCTGTCCACGCAACGAGATAGCTCTGCCATGTCCTCCGTAGGGTTCAAATGGTTCAAATGTCTCTGAGCACTATGGGACTTAACATCTGTGGTCATCAGTCCCCTAGAACTTAGAACTACTTAAACCTAACTAACCTAAGGACATCACACACATCAATGCCCGAGGCAGGATTCGAACCTGCGACCGTAGCAGTCCCGCGGTTCCGGACTGAGCGCCTGAACCGCTAGACCACCGTGGCCGGCCCTCCGTAGGGAAGAGGACTGTTGCGTGTAGCTGGCACCTTAAAATCTACACATACACCACACAAAAGAGTGCTACAGGTTGCTACCCTGTGAAGGTGCCTGCAATTCGGTCGCAGGCCATTCTGCCTGCGACAGCTGCTGCACTGTTTGGGAGACTGCAGTGCTAGCTTGCCTCTACGAGCTGCACGATACTAGCATATTTTGCCAGTATTCCTCCTCTGGTCAGCCTTACAGGACAACACCTAGCACGGCACCAGCCAGTGCGAATTCCAGTCTCATCCTTGACATTTCGACTCCCAATGAAAGTGCAACCAGTCTACTCAAAACCAGTAGTACCTAGGACATCGCCAGTGCTGCACATCCAGACTTCGCCTAGAGCAGTGTTTCTTGATAGTGATCAACAGTGTACCTCTGCTGAAACCTCAAGAGCTGTAACCGTGTTAGTGACAGACCTTCATCACATCAGGACAATCTTTACATTGCCTTTACTTAGTAGTGGTTTTCTGTTATTACCCAGAACCAATCATTATTGTGTACATTCTGTGTCCATGATTACGTTCAACTGTTCTTGGCTACCTGAGCACATTTCTCACCCACAATGGGATGCTACGTGGCAATGAGAGTAAACTTTTCATACCTCTTTTGTCTCCAGATCATTTTTCTCACCGCCTTGTACTCAACCAGGTAGACTTTGCCTCTGCATGTGCCCTCTGTTTGGTGTTTTCGTGGTTCTGATCCACTATCAACTGATGTTTTTGTAGTTTCTGTTGGCTTGATTCCATTGTCTGCACAGACTTTTCCACATTCACTTTCCCTGTCTCTCTGCCTTCTCCTTCCTTTTTTTCCCCTTGTTTCTGTCCCACGCTAATGCATCTTTATTCCTTGCGCTGTTTCTCTTTTTCTGTCTGCTTCACTTCTTCCTGTCAATGATGGACCCTCTTCTTTTTGTCATTGGTCTCACCTGCCCATCTGCCATCATTACTTCCATGCTGGAACTATTGTTTCTATAATTTCCCATTATGGAGTCACCATTTGCTTCATTTGATAGTGAATATCACTTGCTTGACCCACCACCATTTGGTGGCAAAGCCCCTACACGCAATAGTTTGGGCAGTGCAGGTTCCACATAGGTGCCCTCGCTTCCCTCAGATTTCGACAACATTTTGGAGTCAGGGCCTGCACTGAACCACCTCAATCACATTACCACTCTTCCTGTTGTTTCTCTGCTGACCAACTCCAGCCCCCAGCCTCTCTGCCTCTTGTATGCTCATCTCTAGTGCTGCCACCACCTCCTCTGGTGCCTTCTGCTCTGGCACATCCTGCTCTGGCTCTATCTGACCTGCTCTGCCCTATCTGGCACCTCTCAGTCCAACTCCTCGCGATTCAGCACTTTCCAGCAAGACACTCCCTGGATCGATGCCTCCTGATTTAGTGCTTCTTGGCCCACCACACCACAGTCTTTTGCCTCCCACTGCAGCCCTTCCAGCTGCAACACCTGCTCTGCTGCACCACCAGCTCTGATAGGATCTAATCCTGTGTCGCTGGTGCACACTCCGGCACCCCATGCACCTCCTCTGGCTCCAGTAAAGCTGGCTCTAGCGGCGCCTGCTCCAGCACTGCTGGCTACAGTGCAGCAGCTCTGCAGCCGGCCCCTCAGCTCACTCTTTGTCGTCAGCCAACAGACCACCAGTTTACACACCATCACCCTACAGGTCTCCGGCATACATGTATCCAGTTCATGAATTACCAGCCTGTATGCAGAAAGCCTCCTTGCTATAATGTGCCATTGGTCCCTCCTTGGTATTTCCTGTGCAATTAGCTCCAGCCTCATTTGTGCCATCACCTGCTTGGTCTGATGGTGGGATGACTCCACCCTGTGCTGGCCTGATGACCACTCTTTGTTCTTTCCAGGTGCACAGCTCTTTATTCTGTCATCCTTCCTGCCAGCCGTCAGCATTTTGCCCATGCCCTCAGGGTCCTGCTTCCTACACCAGATTTCTTCTCTACTGAGTGTGCATCTCAGATATCTAAGATGTCTAATAGACTGGGATTCCTCTCCAAGAGGCACCTTTGTGGCACATGAAATGTATTAGATTCATGACCTATCTTCCTTGCTGCACTGAACTATCTACACATTTCCACTCTTCCCAAAGTTTCTCTCCTGGTGGCCTCCAGCCCTAGGCCTCCACCCCCTCCACTTCTCATGCACTTGCCACCAGTAGTGCCACCTCTGACACTAATCCAGTTTACTTGATCTGTTGCCATCTGCTCCCATGTCTCCTGCTCCAGCACCTCCTGCTCTGGTGCCTCCTGCTATAGCACCTCTTGCTTTGGCGACTCCTGCACTAGTGCCTCCTGATCTAGCGTTCCTTGCTCTGGCAGCTCCTGCTCTGGCTCTGTGTGATCCTGCTCCTCCATCCAATCTAGTTTCTTCCAATTTGGAGCCTCGAAATCCAGCACCTTCTGATCCAGCATCTGGATCATTGACTCCAACATGGCGTCTTCCATCCTGGCAAATCCGGGTCTGGTACCTCCCACAGCAGCGCCTCTTGCTGTAATGCCTCTCGCTGCTGCAACACTGGCTCCAGCAGTGTCTACCCCTGCTCCAATGCAGCCAGCCCCTCTGCAACCAGCAACACTGTAGCCAGCCACGCTGCAGCTGGCCCCTCTGCAACTCACCTGGTTGATGCACCTCTCCATCAGACCCTCTCCTGTACTTCTTGTACCCATGGTATCAAACCACTCCACAACCTTTCCTTTCTGCATCCGATGGTGGTGTCGCTTGTATCTTTTCCATTTCCACTGACCTGGCCGTACCATCTCCTGATGAATCTATATCATTCCACCCTCCTTTCCGACTTTCGCCTGTACTTTACACCCACCTCCACTTTCTTCTTTGTCAGGGCCCTCTAAGGTATACAGTCCACTTTCTGATCGACCCTGTCAGGCACCATCCACCCTCGTCACTGCCCCTGGACATCTGTCTTCATGGTTGCCTCATGGGACCCTAAAGACTTCCTTGCACCTCCAGTTGTCTGGTCTTGGAATTTTCACCATAAGATCTGACCACACCCTATCTTGATGCTTTCAGTGGTCTGGTCATCCTGCATGTCTCTTGTGTTTCCACTGTTCACCTCTTCTGCCTCTCTCTCTGCCCAGCAGCTGCACTCCACCAGACATGACGGATGCTGTTCATGCATTCTGCAGGATCCTGTATCCATGACTGACCTTCCTCCTGAGGGTGGCTCAACACCATGGGCTGCTCCGGCCCTGGTGACTTCTCACCTTGTGAGTCTCACATACCTCATGCACAGGGTTTCTTATCCAACAGTCACCTTCGTGACACTCAACACACCTCGTTCTGGATCCTGCTCTGCACCTTTCTGCCCTGGCTGCGGGTCCCAGGCATCTCTAATAATGGTCATCTCGTCCAGTCTCCAGGGTCTTCTGCTCTCCATGGAGAGCCAGCCTCTTCTCTTTGGGGCACCCTTTCCAAGCCTTCGGTTAGCCTTCATTGTACTTGTTTTCTGATCCTCGATGTTTCACCACAAGCCTGGCCTTGCCTTCTGCAGCTTGGTCACTTTCTCCAATGATGGCACTGCTGATTTCTGTTTTTTCTCAGGTCCACTTCTCCCTGAAGGCTCCAACATCTCCACTTTTGGGACAAGGTGTGCCACATCTTCAGCTGTCATCTCTGTTGCAGATACCGCCTACACAGTCAGATGCTGCCACCATCTCCTCCATAGGGAAGATGTATGCCATATCATCGGCTGTCATGTGCAGCCACCATCTCCTCCATATGGAAGAGGGCTGGGATATCTGCCTGGCACCTTATTATCCACATACATGCCAAGTAACAGAGAGTTACAGGTTGCTGCCCTATCAATATACCTGCTACTCAATCGCGGCCCATTCTGCTGCGGCAGCTGCTCCAGTATTTGGGGGCACCACTGTGCTGCCACTAGCTCGCCTCCATAAGTCACTTGATACTAACATAGTTTCTCAGCATACCTCCACCAGACAGCCTTATAGGATGGTGCCCAACAGCTCGCCAGCCAGTGTGAATTCCAATCTCGCCTATAATGTCTCACTTTACTACTGGAACTGTAGCGAGTCTACGCATCAGCAGTGGTACCTAAGACTTCGCGAATGCTTCATATCCAGACTTTGTCTAGAACAGTGTTTCTTGATAGCGACCGACAGTGTACCCAGCCTGAACCTCCAGAACTGCAATCATGTTAGTGACAGACCAGGACGATCATTACGGTGCCTTTACAGGGAACTGGTTTTCTGTTGTTATTCAGAAACAATCAATATTGTGTACATTCAGTGTCCATAACAAAGTTCTATTGTTCTTGGCTACCTGGGCACATTTCTCTTCTTGTGGGTGCACCCAAAATAGAATACCACAGTAACTTCTTAAAATATACACCACTGGAAAAAAATGCAAGACCCTCAAGGACTGTATTTAGTTACTATGTTCCACGGCACAAGGGGATAGTACACTGATGGCAAAAAAAATCGCCGTGGCCAGAAGGAGTTATGCGACATGAACGAAAGTTGGTAGGCGTGTTTCTACAACTGAAAGATGATGTGTATTTCACGCCACTCACATAAGAGCAGCGCTAGTAGCTCCACTATGAGAAAACATATCAGGTTTGCTTTAAATACATGCTGTAACGGTCATGAGCGTTATTTACCTTTAAGATTGGACGTGGTGAGTTTATAGTAGCCAAGAATGTCTTTCAGGCCACAAGGAGGCCATTATCAACACCTCGTTGAGTTTCAAAGAGTTCACGTAATAGGGCTACAGGAAGCTGGATGTTTCTTCTGCAATATTGCAGAAAGATTTGACAGGAATGTAGCCACTGTACATGATTGCTGGCAGCAGTGCTTTGTATGGTATCTGCAATTGAGCAGCAGTGCCCACCAAAATGAGACAACTATCTGTTACAAAGTGGTTACTTCAAGGACATCTAAGAGACAAATGCCTGGTAGCGTGCGTTTCACTAACCCCAAACCACCGCCATTTGGGACTTCAGTGGTGTCAAGCAAGAACCCATTGTAGGGCAGGTTGGAGGTCTCTTTCCCGGTTAAAGCTGATTCTGCCTTGGTGCCACTGAAGGCCTTGTGATGCTTAGGAGGAGCCCAGTTGAGGACTTGCAACCAACGTGTCTGCCTACTAGACACACTGTATCTACACCTAAAAATTATGGTCTGAGGTGCCATTTCGTATGGCAGCAGAAACACTTTCGTGGTTGCTCCACGTACCTTGACCGTAAAATTGTACGTCAGTCTGGTGATAAGACCTGTTGTGCTGTCATTCTTGAAAAGCTTTCCAGGTCGTGTTTTACAACCTGTTGTATCTCAACATGCACTACAGAGTGTCAACATGTTACCTTAGCCTGCTGGATTGCCAGATCACACTCCAATCAATCAAATATAGGACGTAATCAGATGATGACTCTAGCATCATCCACAAACTGCATTATTGTATTGACTGACCAAGTGCAACAGGCATGGAACTCCATCTCACATACTGACATCTGGCACCTGTACAATACTTTGCATGTTTATTTTTATTTATTTATTTCATTCGTGTTCTGTAGACCCATTAACGATAAATCGCTTGGGTGTAGAACGTGTCATTTACATAGATTTGAGACATTTGTTTATATTAATAGGTTGTACAATGAATAATATATTACATAGAAAAAATGTTTGCAAGAATTGTTTTTTGTAAAAAGTTACAAATTACATTGAACAGACTTACAATAGATCAAAATCAATTCACATATTCTCATACATAAATCCGTCCAGTGAGTAAATGGTTTTATTTAGAAGACACTGTTTAAGTTGATCTTTAAAAGTAGGTGGATCAGTAACTGACATTTTTATTGCCTGAGGGAGAGCATTAAATATTTTTATGCAAGAGTCGTGTACTCCTTTTTGCATCATACTTAGATTCTTTTGCTCAAGATGTAGATCATTTTTTACCCTAGTGTCATGGTTACGATACATGCTGTTCATTTCAAAAAGGGAATGATTTTTACACAAGAAACACATGAGAGAGAAAATGTACTGAGATACTGTTGTGAGTATTCTCAGTTCTCGGAAGAGTTTCCTGCAGGGATGTCTGTCATTGACACCACACAGAATCCTAATGACTCTTTTCTGGGCTATGAGGATTTTGTTTGCTTTTGGTTGGTTTCCCAAGAATATAATTCCGTAGGCCATCAGGACATAAAAACAACCAAAATAGGCAGCTTTCAAAGTATTTAAGCCACTGAAGGAAGCAATCGCATGAATAGCGTAAATTGCTGAGCTTAGTTTTTTATATAGGTAAGGAATGTGTATGGACCAGTTTAGATTGCCATTAAGAAGTAGACCCAGGAACTTTGTTGACTCCACTCTTGCTAAATTCCCATCATTGTATTTAACATTAATCTCACCTTCAATATTTTGGCTTGTATGGAATTGAATCAATTGAGTTTTTTCAAAATTTAGTGATAATCCATTAGAGGTAAACCAGTTAAAGGTCTCCTGAAAAATTGCATTTACAGTGATTTCAAGATTAGTATTTGTTGAATTGTATACCAGAATCATTGTGTCATCGGCAAAGAAAGTAAATTTTATCTTAGCCCTTGTACACATTGGAAGGTCATTTATGAAAATAAGGAAAAGTAGAGGATCCAGAATAGAGCCCTGTGGGACTCCACAGTTTATTGTGCCCCAAGAAGAGGACACAAGTTCCCCATTAGTGTCATTTACCATTACTTTCTGTTTCCAGTCCTTTAAATAGGACGCAAGCCACATCCCTGCTTCTCCAGTTAACCCTTAAAATTCTGCCTTTCTCAGAAAAATCTCATGGTTCACGCAATCCAACATCTCAGAAAGGTCACAAAAATTCTATGTTTTCATTCTACATTCTGGCGGTTACACCCATTATTAATGTACTAGCATTTCACATTTGCAATGGTGTATCTCCTGCTTATATTAACCTGTTATCCTGCAACATTAATCACTTAAATACACTCCTGGAAATTGAAATAAGAACACCGTGAATTCATTGTCCCAGGAAGGGCAAACTTTATTGACACATTCCTGGGGTCAGATACATCACATGATCACACTGACAGAACCACAGGCACATAGACACAGGCAACAGAGCATGCACAATGTCGGCACTAGTACAGTGTATATCCACCTTTCGCAGCAATGCAGGCTGCTATTCTCCCATGGAGACGATCGTAGAGATGCTGGATGTAGTCCTGTGGAACGGCTTGCCATGCCATTTCCACCTGGCGCCTCAGTTGGACCAGCGTTCGTGCTGGACGTGCAGACCGCGTGAGACGACGCTTCATCCAGTCCCAAACATGCTCAATGGGGGACAGATCCGGAGATCTTGCTGGCCAGGGTAGTTGACTTACACCTTCTAGAGCACGTTGGGTGGCACGGGATACATGCGGACGTGCATTGTCCTGTTGGAACAGCAAGTTCCCTTGCCGGTCTAGGAATGGTAGAACGATGGGTTCGATGACGGTTTGGATGTACCGTGCACTATTCAGTGTCCCCTCGACGATCACTAGTGGTGTACGGCCAGTGTAGGAGATCGCTCCCCACACCATGATGCCGGGTGTTGGCCCTGTGTGCCTCGGTCGTATGCAGTCCTGATTGTGGCGCTCACCTGCACGGCGCCAAACACACATACGAGCATCATTGGCACCAAGGCAGAAGCGACTCTCATCGCTGAAGACGACACGTCTCCATTCGTCCCTCCATTCACGCCTGTCGCGACACCACTGGAGGCGGGCTGCACGATGTTGGGGCGTGAGCGGAAGACGGCCTAACGGTGTGCGGGACCGTAGCCCAGCTTCATGGAGACGGTTGCGAATGGTCCTCGCCGATACCCCAGGAGCAACAGTGTCCCTAATTTGCTGGGAAGTGGCGGTGCGGTCCCCTACGGCACTGCGTAGGATCCTACGGTCTTGGCGTGCATCCGTGCGTCGCTGCGGTCCGGTTCCAGGTCGACGGGCACGTGCACCTTCCGCCGACCACTGGCGACAACATCGATGTACTGTGGAGACCTCACGCCCCACGTGTTGAGCAATTCGGCGGTACGTCCACCCGGCCTCCCGCATGCCCACTATACGCCCTCGCTCAAAGTCCGTCAACTGCACATACGGTTAATGTCCACGCTGTCGCGGCATGCTACCAGTGTTAAAGACTGTGATGGAGCTCCGTATGCCACAGCAAACTGGCTGACACTGACGGCGGCGGTGCACAAATGCTGCACAGCTAGCGCCATTCGACGGCCAACACCGCGGTTCCTGGTGTGTCCGCTGTGCCATACGTGTGATCATTGCTTGTACAGCCCTCTCGCAGTGCCCGGAGCAAGTATGGTGGGTCTGACACACCGGTGTCAATGTGTTCTTTTTTCCATTTCCAGGAGTGTATATTACTTAGGTAAATGTATTCCCGAAATTTAATTATTGTACCTTTTTTTGGTGTTGTGATTTTTTCCATCTGAGTATGTGCATACTGTGGGGTTGTAGTGTTAATTTTAGGATGTAGTGTTTTTCAAGGTTACCAACAATCAGATGGCAATCAGAGGGCCTGTCTATGGGCCCTCTGTTTTGACTCTGTAGGCAGTAACCGTGCTGAGTGAAGAGATAAGCAGTGTTTGCAATATTCATCCTAGTGTACAAACAACCAAAGACAAGAATGAACAGCTTGAGCTATTTGAATAGGGTAGCATTATTGGCCTGTGAGAAGCTGGAAGTACATATAGGTGAATTGCAGAACTTGTTGGGCATAGTGTATCGGTGGTGTGCGGCTGTTTTCTGCGGGACATTCCCACACCTGTAGACCAGGTCCTGGATGTCTGCATAATAAAGGTGCAGTCGAGATTGATGTATTGTGTGAACAGCAGAGCCCAACCAACCACAATCCAAGGATGAAATTATGAAATTTGGGTTCATGTTGCAGCAGGGCCATTGGGAACCACCTGCTTGCACCAGGATTAAGAGTAAGTGCGCCTCTGACCAGGCTTCCACTGACGCTACCTGAAAAAGCATGGCTAATCTGGTGTCGCGAAAGATTTGACTGGAGTGTGGAAAGGCACTTTGTGTTTTACAGCAATAAGAGTAGCACCTGTCTGTTTGCAAGAGATGGATGTACAGGTTTATGGTGTAGACCTTCTGCGCTGCCTATTCCAGATTGCATTTGGCCATGACACACAGGTCCCTTCACAGGCTTCATGGTATGGGGCACATCAGTTACAACTCAGTCACATTGGGTTTGCTGCAGGGTAAAGTAATCAGTGCCTGCTACTTTGCACAGCTTGTTATCCCTGTGTTAGTGCCATCTCTTCAACAGGAAGGTGCTGTGCGTTTTCAGCAGAACAGTACACATCTACTTATAGCTGTTGTGACGCAACATGCTCTTCGTGGTGTACACCAACTGGCCTGACCAGCAAGATCACCAGATCCTTCATCAATTGAACACTTGCACACTTTTGGCCAACACCAATACGTATTTACTACTTTCCTACCAGTGGGTAATTGGCCAAGGAAGTCTGCAGCTGTTAAATCATGCAAACCTTTTGGAAGTATTGGATATAGTTTATAGTTCACATGACTATTATCCTCTTTAACAAGTTGGCAGATCATACATAATCTCAACACAGTAACCATCGTCTGACTCATATTCCTGAAATAATTAATTTGCACATGTATTTAACATGATTCCTTATTCTAAAATGATGGTATCCTTTCTGTGGAAACCAGGTTTGTTTCTACTCTACATGGAATACATAGTCTCCAACTTCACTGATCTGATGGTGCTTCCCAAAATAACACATCTTTTACTATCATACATTCAGAATTTTCCGACTGTGGTAATGATAGTTCTTTATAGCTCTTATATCCATCAATCTATCACTAAGGTAAGGATCCTCTTTCAAGTCTTGTTTTATCCTTAAGGCTAGAGTCCTTGCGTCATTGTTCTTGTAGCTTAGTCCCAAAAAATTGATGGAAAAAATCACTCCTGGTCCTTCAGTTCATTTAATATTACTCAAACCTAATGATAATTGTGATAATACCTCGGGAACTATACTCTGTGATCTTATTATATAGTTAATTTTTAGTCGATATTCTTCCAGAAACACAGCCTAATGCATCAGACTTTGATGAAATAACCTGCTTTCCATAAAAAATGACAATGCTTGATGGACCGTTAGACAATAATCTGTGATCCCCATATTAGGGTTTGGAATTTTTTAATATTCTACACTATCGACAACAGTTCTTTCTCTTTTGCTGTATAATTCATTTCATTATTTGTTAAACTTCTGCTAGCAAAGGCTATCGTTCTCTGTTCCCCTACTTAGGCATTCCATTCCCCTTGGAACAACACCATCGCTATTCCGTACACTGATGCATCTGTGACCAGCTTAAATGGCTCATTTGTTACAGGATGACTGAGTATAGGTGTATCTACCAGCACCTGTTTACTATTTGTAAATGCTTCTGTTGCACCCTCATCCCATGACCAAACAGACTGTTGCTTTAAAAGATGTAATAACTGTGGATCATTCAGTACTTGTACCTGAACATATCGACGTCTAAATCCCGCTAATCCTAAAAAAAGAACGCAACTGTTTTAGATTTTGAGGTTCTGGACTCTCCTGTATATCTCTTACTCTGTCTGTGTCTTGTGTTATGTCCTTAACCTTAACTAAATATCAATTCCTCCATTGAAAAATGTGTTTTTTGACAATTTTTATCATACTCCCCTTTTCATTGAACCTTTGCAAAGTTTTCAGGAGTAAATGACAATGGTCTTCTCAACTTTTTGATACTAGCAAAATCTACATAAATAATGAATTCTTGTAACAGATCTTCACCTAATGCTTCATTGAACACTCATATGAAAATCGATGCTGACATATCTAACACAAATGGTAATACTCTACACTGGTAAGATTTTTTATCAAATGACTTTTTTAGAATCATTGTGTGGCTTGATCTGTCAATAACCACTTGTGACTCCATGGAGGTGAAATATTTGGCCTGTTCGAATTTTTGTTGATAATTCCTCTATGATAATAGACTCATCCCTTTAGGTTTCCATATGCTTATTTAATGTAAGAGCATCCAGCACCAAATGAAACCCTCCGGTAGCCTTTTCACCACAAGTATTGGATTATGATATACGTTAAAACTTTATTTGATGATTTTGTTATTTAACATTTTGTTGATTTCCTCTTGAACTGCAGCTCTTATACTAATAGGTACTGGGTATGTTTAACAAAAGAAGGGATTTGAATCCTTCACCTTAAATTTACACATATAATTTCTTATAATGCCTAGTTTCTCAGAAAAATCATTACCATATTTAGTCATATATCTAAAAACACAGATGATGTGACTTACCGAACGAAAGTGCTGGCAGGTCGATAGACACACAAACAAACACAAACATACACACGAAATTCAAGCTTTCGCAACAAACTGTTGCCTCATCAGGAAAGAGGGAAGGAGAGGGAAAGACGAAAGGATGTGGGTTTTAAGGGAGAGGGTAAGGAGTCATTCCAATCCCGGGAGCGGGAAGACTTACCTTAGGGCGAAAAAGGGACAGGTATACACTCGCACACACACGCACATATCCATCCGCACATACACAGACACAACCAGACATTTGTAAAGGCAAAGAGTTTGGGCAGAGATGTCAGTCGGGTGGAAGTAAAGAGGCAAAGATGTTGTTGAAAGACAGGTGAGGTATGAGCAGCGGCAAATTGAAATTAGCGGAGATTGAGGCCTGGCGGATAACGAGAAGAGAGGATATACTGAAGGGCAAGCTCCCATCTCCAGAGTTCTGACAGGTTGGAGTTAGTGGGAGGTATCCAGATAATCCGGACGGTGTAACACTGTGCCAAGATGTGCTGGCCGTGCACCAAGGTATGTTTAGCCACAGGGTGATCCTCATTACCAACAAACACTGTCTGCCTGTGTCGATTCAAGCGAATGGACAGTTTGTTGCTGGTCATTCCCACATAGAAAGCTTCACAGTGTAGGCAGGTCAGTTGATAAATCACGTGGGTGCTTTCACACGTGGCTCTGCCTTTTATCGTGTACACCTTCCGGGTTACAGGACTGGAGTAGGTGGTGGTGGGAGAGTGCATGGGACAGGTTTTACATCGGGGGCGGTTACAGGGGTAGGAGCCAGAGGGTAGGGGAGGTGGTTTGGGGATTTCATAGGGATGAACTAAGAGGCTACGCAGGTTAGGTGGACGGCGGAAAGACACTCTTGGTGGAGTGGGGAGGATTTCATGAAGGATGGATCTCATTTCAGGACAGGATTTGAGGAAGTCGTATCCCCACTGGAGAGCCACATTCAAAGTCTGATCCAGTCCCGGAAAGTATCCTGTCACAAGTGGGGTACTTTTGTGGTTCTTCTGTGGGAGTTTCTGGGTTTGAGTGGATGAGGAAGTGGCTCTGGTTATTTGCTTCTGTACCAGGATGGGAGGGTAGTTGCTGGATGTGGAAGCTGTTTTCAGGTTGTTGGTGTAATGGTTCAGGGATCCTGGACTGGAGCAGATTCGTTTGCCACGAAGACCTAGGCTGTAGGGAAGGGACCGTTTGATGTGGAATGGGTGGCAGCTGTCATAATGGAGGTACTATTGCTTGTTGGTGGGTTTGATGTGGACGGACGTGTGAAGCTGGCCATTGGACAGGTGGAGGTCAACGTCAAGGAAAGTGGCATGGGATTTTGAGTAGGACCAGGTGAATCTGATGGAACCAAAGGAGTTGAGGTTGGAGAGGAAATTCTGGAGTTCTTCTTCACTGTGAGTCCAGATCATGAAGATGTCATCAATAAATCTGTACCAAACTTTGGGTTGGCAGGCCTGGGTAACCAAGAAGGCTTCCTCTAAGCGACCCATGAATAGGTTGGCGTACGAGGGGGCCATCCTGGTGCCCATGGCTGTTCCCTTCAATTGTTGGTATGTCTGGCCTTCGAAAGTGAAGAAGTTGTGGGTCAGGATGAAGCTGGCTAAGGTAATGAGGAAAGAGGGTTTTGGTAGGGTGACAGGTGATCGGCGTGAAAGGAAGTGCTCCATCACAACAAGGCCCTGGACGTGCGGAATATTTGTGTATAAGGAAGTGGCATCAATGGTTACAAGGATGGTTTCCAGGGGTAACAGACTGGGTAGGGATTCCAGGAGTTCGAGAAAGTGGTTGGTGTCTTTGATGAAGGATGGGAGACTGCATGTGATGGGTTGAAGGTGTTGATCTACGTAGGCAGAGATACGTCCTGTGGGGGCTTGGTAGCCAGCTACAATGGGACGGCCGGGATGATTGGGTTTGTGAATTTTAGGAAGAAGGTAGGGGCGCGGGATGTGGGTGGGGTCAGGAGGTTGATGGAGTCAGGTGAAAGGTTTTGTAGGGGGCCTAAGGTTCTGAGGATTCCTTGAAGCTCCGCCAGGACATCAGGAATGGGATTACCTTGGCAAACTTTGTATGTAGTGTTATCTGAAAGCTGACGCAGTCCCTACCCAGTCTGTTACCCCCGGAAACCATCCTTGTAACCATTGATGCCACTTCCTTATACACAAACATTCCGCACGTCCAGGGCCTTGCTGCGATGGAGCACTTCCTTTCACGCCGATCACCTGTCACCCTACCAAAAACCTCTTTCCTCATTACCTTAGCCAGCTTCATCCTGACCCACAACTTCTTCACTTTCGAAGGCCAGACATACCAACAATTAAAGGGAACAGCCATGGGCACCAGGATGGCCCCCTCGTACGCCAACCTATTCATGGGTCGCTTAGAGGAAGCCTTCTTGGTTACCCAGGCCTGCCAACCCAAAGTTTGGTACAGATTTATTGATGACATCATCATGATCTGGACTCACAGTGAAGAAGAACTCCAGAATTTCCTCTCCAACCTCAACTCCTTTGGTTCCATCAGATTCACCTGGTCCTACTCAAAATCCCATGCCACTTTCCTTGACGTTGACCTCCACCTGTCCAATGTCCAGCTTCACACGTCCGTCCACATCAAACCCACCAACAAGCAACAGTACCTTCATTATGACAGCTGCCACCCATTCCACATCAAACGGTCCCTTCCCTACAGCCTAGGTCTTCATGGCAAACGAATCTGCTCCAGTCCGGAATCCCTGAACCATTACACCAACAACCTGAAAACAGCTTTCGCATCCCGCAACTACCCTCCCGATCTGGTACAGAAGCAAATAACCAGAGCCACTTCCTCATCTCCTCAAACCAAGAATCTCGGACAGAAGAGCCCCAAAAGTGCCCCACTTGTGACAGGATACATTCCGGTACTGGATCAGACTCTGAATGTGGCTCTCCAGCGGGGATACGACTTTCTCAAATCCTGCCCTGAAATGAGATCCATCCTTCATGAAATCCTCCCCATTCCACCAAGAGTGTCTTTCCGCCGTCCACCTAACCTGCGTAGCCTCTGAGTTCATCCCTATGAAATCCCCAAACCACCTTCCCTATCCTCTGGCTCCTACCCTTGTAACCGCCCCCGATGTAAAACCTGTCCCATGCACCCTCCCACCACCACCTACTCCAGTCCTGTAACCCGGAAGGTGTACACGATAAAAGGCAGAGCCACGTGTGAAAGCACCCACGTGATTTACCAACTGATCTGCCTACACTGTGAAGCTTTCTATGTGGGAATGACCAGCAACAAACTGTCCATTCGCATGAATGGACACAGGCAGACAGTGTTTGTTGGTAATGAGGATCACCCTGTGGCTTAACATACCTTGGTGCACGGCCAGCACATCTTGGCACAGTGTTACACCGTCCGGATTATCTGGATACTTCCCACTAACACCAACCTGTCAGAACTCCGGAGATGGGAACTTGCCCTTCAGTATATCCTCTCTTCTCGTTATCCGCCAGGCCTCAATCTCCGCTAATTTCAATTTGCCGCCGCTCATACCTCACCTGTCTTTCAACAACATCTTTGCCTCTTTACTTCCGCCCGACTGACATCTCTGCCCAAACTCTTTGCCTTTACAAATGACTGCTTGTGTCTGTGTATGTGCGGATGGATATGTGTGTGTGTGCGAGTGTATACCTGTCCTTTTTTCCCCCCTAAGGTAAGTCTTTCCACTCCCGGGATTGGAATGACTCCTTACCCTCTCCCTTAAAACCCACTTCCTTTCGTCTTTCCCTCTCCTTCCCTCTTTCCTGATGAGGCAACAGTTTGTTGCGAAAGCTTGAATTTCGTGTGTATGTTTGTGTTTGTTTGTGTGTCTATCGACCTGCCAGCACTTTCGTTCGGTAAGTCACAACATCTGTGTTTTTAGATATATTTTTCCCACGTGGAATGTTTCCCTCTATTATATTCAACTATATTTAGTCAGAATTTTATATAACTCTTGCTTTTGCTGTGTAGTTAAATATTGTAATTCATAAGCTTTGTTAAAAAAAAAGTCTTTCATTAGTTAGTATGACATTTGCCATTTCAACTTGCAAAACTAACTGAGCAGTTGCAGTCAAACATATTTTCGTGTTTAAGATAAGGGTTGGATTTATCTCAGCATCTAACTTAAATGGTATTTCACTACTGCTTCCATTGAAATTACAAAATAAGCTATTGGTTCCAAGATTTACAACTAGGCCTACTTTGTTATTTAACGACCAATACATACCAAGTAACAGGTAAACTTATATTCACCACTATTAATAAAGTTTGCCAAAATTCATGTTATCCAATGGTGATAGGTATTCTCGTTTCATGCTTCAGAGGCATGTGAAGCATGAATATAATAGTTCTTATGTATATCGTAGTTCTTTTGAAACCAAAGAAATTTCACATTCTTGAATCGACATAAATATCTATGGATCTTCCATAAATTGTCCAAATTACCATGGGTTTTGGTTGAATATCCCCGTTTTCTCTTTCTTCTTCTTTTAATAACCATTCTCCTGCAAGTATCTTATGGGTAAAGGAAACTACATTTTCTGGGTCTAATAATTGTTCATCACTTTGTGGGTTGTTGCCCTTGTTCCAGGACGTTCTCCATTTTCCAAGATAGGGTAAAGTGTCGCAATCACTGTATTCTCTGTTCCTCTTTGATTTCCCTGTGTTCTGTTGTCCTCACTACTAGTTACCACTTTAGAGCACAAATACTTATGAAGATCTATTGCTGTTTTGATACAGTTTATTGTGTTGGGAGTAGGAAATGTTTTGCCCATTTGTAGGTGTATTCCCATTTTTGTTTTCTCTTTGCTCTTGGCAAAGATTATTATTTTCTTTCTTAAGGAACTTGTTTGGGAATCATTTATTATTCATGCTATTACTTCACCTGCTATCATCTGGCATATGTTCTACATCTACATCCATACTCCGCAAGCCACCTGACGGTGTGTGGCGGAGGGTACTTTGAGTACCTCTATCGGTTCTCCCTTCTATTCCAGTCTAGTATTTTTCAGTCTTCTTTATGTGCTGAGCAGGTGCCCAGCAGGACCCAAGGGAGGGCCTTTCCCTTCTACATCTACATCTACATCTACATCTACATGACTACTCTGCAATTCACATTTAAGTGCCTGGCAGAGGGTTCATCGAACCGCAATCATACTATCTCTCTACCATTCCACTCCCGAACAGCGCGCGGGAAAAACGAACACCTAAACCTTTCTGTTCAAGCTCTGATTTCTCTTATTTTATTTTGATGATCATTCCTACCTATGTAGGTTGGGCTCAACAAAATATTTTCACATTCTGAAGAGAAAGTTGGTGACTGAAATTTCGTAAATAGATCTCGCCGCAATGGAAAACGTCTTTGCTTTAATGACTTCTATCCCAACTCGCGTATCATATCTGCCACACTCTCTCCCATATTACGTGATAATACAAAACGAGCTGCCCTTTTTTGTACCCTTTTGATGTCCTCCGTCAATCCCACCTGGTAAGGATCCCACACCGCACAGCAATATTCTAACAGAGGACGAACGAGTGTAATCTAAGCTGTGTCTTTAGTGGACTTGTTGCATCTTCCAAGTGTCCTGCCAATGAAACGCAACCTATGGCTCGCCTTCCCCACAATATTATCTATGTGGTCTTTCCAACAGAAGTTGCTCGTAATTTTAACACCCAGGTACTTAGTTTTGAATTGACAGCCTTGAGAATTGTACTATCTATCGAGTAATCGAATTCCAACGGATTTCTTTTGGAACCCATGTGGATCACCTCACACTTTTCGTTATTTAGCGTCAACTGCCATCTGCCACACCATACAGTAATCTTTTCTAAATCGCTTTGCAACTGATACTGGTCTTCGGTTGACCTTACTAGACGGTAAATTACAGCATCATCTGTGAACAACCTAAGAGAACTGCTCAGATTGTCACCCAGGTCATTTATATAGATCAGGAACAGCAGAGGTCCCAGGACGCTTCTCTGGGGAACACCTGATATCACTTCAGTTTTACTCGATGATTTGCCATCTATTACTACGCACTGCGACCTACCTGACAGGAAATCACGAATCCAGTCGCACAACTGAGACGATACCCCATAGGCCCGCAGCTCGATTAGAAGTCGCTTGCGAGGAACCGTGTCAAAAGTCCTCCGGAAATCCAGAAATACGGAATCAACCTGAGATCCCCTGTCGATAGTGGCCATTACTTCGTGCGAATAAAGAGCTAGCTGCGTTGCACAAGAACGATGTTTTCTGAAACCATGCTGATTACGTATCACTAGATCGTTCCCTTCGAGGTGATTCATAATGTTTGAATACAGTATATGCTCCAAAACCCTACTTGCTCAGTGTATCTAATCCCTCAACAAAAGTTAATAAGTCATTAACTGTTGTCCGGTCTCTGTGGCACACTTCCTTTCATACATAATATGGTAACATTCGTACCAATATTTTGATTAAATGGGACTCCTCTACAGGCTTATCTAAATATTTAGAACGAGTCATATGCCATTTTTATACTACTTAATGGCCCCAAGAGTTATTATAGTATTTCGCGTCTAATAACTCTACTGTCACTTTCTCTTGTATGCTAGTAGACCAAGATTTTCTCCTAATTTCTCCTTGAAATCCTCCTAAGATAAAAAAATCCTCAGAATGAGCAGTACCCCATTCTGGTGCATCACCTATCAAATAACTCAAGGGAATATCTATCTTTGTGCTCTCCTATCAGGTTTTTGGTAAAGATCTAGAAAATACGGTACTCTAAAACAAAATAGGTGAGGTGAACTTGTCCACCAGGTCTGAATTTCAGAAATTGGTTTGATAAATTTGTGATTATCATGTAATGGTGATTGGTAACAACATACTTTAAATATTGTAAATGAATTTATTAGACATGAAACAAGAAGAAC
Source organism: Schistocerca serialis cubense (assembly GCF_023864345.2). Taxonomy (NCBI): domain Eukaryota; kingdom Metazoa; phylum Arthropoda; class Insecta; order Orthoptera; family Acrididae; genus Schistocerca; species Schistocerca serialis. Next base: position 612,233,779 of record NC_064642.1, read on the forward strand.
AAAACATGGCAGCACACAAGTTGGGCACAGAGAGAGACGTAGAACAAAGCAGATCAAAGAGATCAGAGTCATAGATAGGGTGCTCTGCACCAGAGACGCCACAGACCCCCCCCCCCCCCCCCCCCCCAGTAGAGCACGGTGGAGGTAAGCTTCATCACTTGAAATCATAGTTGTCATGCCAACGCAGCAGTTGTAGATGGCAGCTGGCATGAGAAGTAGGTGCATCGAAGACTGCGCAGCAAGAGTCCCGTGCCACTAAATGCTGTGTAGGCAGAGAGACGATGGTCGAAGGCAGGTCGGCGGCATCGGGAGGCGGAGCGGCAACGATGGAAGGCAGATCGGAAGCGTCAGAAGGCAGATCAGAGAGTGACCACGCTGGTTTCAGGCGATTAAGAGACACAGTCTGTGGTCATCAATGTAGATGATTTATGAATGTGTTCACACCTCGACGTAACACTTGGTGAGGGCCCAAATAAGGTGGTTGCAAGGCCACTCGCACGGAGTCATTGTGCAGCATCACAAATTCACAAGATGCAAAGTCCTTGTGGACGAACACTAGCAGGGTGGAATGAGGACGCGGCAGGAGGGTGGGGAGGTGTGTGACATGCACACAAACTCGCTCTCCCAGAGCCGGAAGGTCCATAGTATCGGCCGATGGCGAGTCCTCCACGAATTCTGCTGGAAGGTGGAGGGGCTCACCGTACAGAATCTCAGCGAGCGATGTGTTTCAGTCTTCTTTATGTGCTGAGCACCTGCCCATCAGGACCCAAGGGAGGGCCTTGGGCCATAATCCGCTGTGGCACATAAGCGTGGCCGTGAGAGTCCGGCGCCACCGTTTGTCCAAGCCTTTCATTTTTGGGTGGTAGGCTGTGGTGTGAAATTTAGCAACACTGCAGACAATGCACAGCCATGATAAGAGGATGGACTCGAACTGTTGTCCCTTGTCAGTTGTGAGGGAAAGGAATAACTGAATCGTGTGACCCATGCAGATACGAAAGAGCAAGCGATGGTCTTGGCTGTGATGTCGACAAGAGGGACTGCCTCGGCCCAGCGGGTTATGCGGTCAATGATTGATAAGATGTAACTGTACCCCTCGTAAGAGGGGAGGCGGCTAACAATGTCGATATGGACGTGCCGAAGGCAACCTCTTGGAACGTCAAACTTTCCTAAAGGAGGCTGAGCGTGCCTGCCGACCTCGATATGCTGACAAGGTACACACGTGCACGTCCAAGTGTGGCACTCATGCTTTACGCCAGGCCAGACGAAGCACTCAGTAACCAGCCTCGTCATGGCCTGTGTTCAAGCTGTGCAAAGCAGTATGCCGAAGAGCAGTAGGGACCAGGGGGCAGGGAGTGGCTGTAGAGATGTCACAAAGGACTGGGGTCGTCGACCACTGTAGGATACGGGGTTGGACAGATAACGATGACTCATTGTCCAAAATTAATCGCTGAACATCGTCGTCTTCAGCCTCAAGTTGGGCGAGCTCTTCCAGGTTCAACAGTGCAGTTAGCACGCATATGCGGCATAGGTAGTCTGCCACAACATTCCCCGTGCCGCGGATATAGGATGGGCCAGAAGAGTCCTGACAGATGTAGGCCATATGACGGAAACGCCTCAGCAGAAGGTCCTTAACCAGATTACGAACAGCGTCCACGAGAGGCTTGTGATCTGAGCAGATCGTGAAAGGTCACCCCTTGAGGTCATTACGGGAGTGTTTAATCGCCTCGTACACAGTGAGAAGCTCATGATCGAATGCCGACCACTTACACTAGCTCTTAAGTCAGTTTCTTGGAAAAGAAGCGGAGCAGTGGGTTGAGTCGGCAGTGTGCTGTTGTAAAACAGCGCCCACAGTTGAGTCACTGGCATCAGTCTGATCAAAGCATGGGGCTCAGGATCTGGGTGGGCGAGTGTGACGGTTTTGGCGAGGGCAGTTTTAAGGTTACTAAAAGCATATAAATTATAGGGTGCAGCAATCAGTCGTCCATTTTTAGATTTTATAACGCAAATCCAGATTTCGGCTAGCAGCTAGCCATTCTCAACGCACTAGTTTCTGTTCTCTATGCATGTAAGTCCCTGTTGTTCAGGCGTCAGTCACAGTTCTTTGAATACTAGTACTGTGCCAGAGACGCCACAAATTCATACTGATTCCCAGTTGTAACTGCCCTAATGCACTAATCGATGACCCGCGTTATTTACACCTGCCTTCCTACGGATTTCCTGCTTAGAGTTCTCAATAGGCTCCCATCGTATCGTTAACTCTTTTAACTGTTCTTCAGCATCTGCCTTACAAAGAGTATTAGTATTAAGCGATTCTACTTTCTCTTCTACGGTAAAATGTAGAAAATCGTGTAATCGTTTCCACCGAATTAGATGGTGTTTCAGGTGTGTTAACTATTTCTCTGAATTCTTTGCAGTGTTCTAAAACAGTTACACCTACTTTCGCCTCTGAGATTTGCTCTTTAACCTTCTTGAACTCTCCAATGGTAAACTGGCCTACTTTGTTAACTTTACCATCTAATTCCATGAACTGCTCTTTTACTTCCTAGCGACTTAAATCACATTGGCTATTGATCTCATTCAACTACTGAGGCAGTTTCCTGTTTGACGTGTTCTGTTACCTCTAATTTTGGTTCTTCTTTCGTATTTTCTACCTTGAGAGACAGTTTATTACTTTTATACTCGACTTCGTCAGATAGTTCCTTGATATTAGAATCTACTTTGCCACGTAATTCCTTCCTAGTGTCAGACAGTTTCTTATTTATTGAATCTACTTTGTCAGATAATTTCTTAAAATTATAATTCATTTCCTCAGACATTCGTTATAATAAACCTTCAAACCATTCTGGAGCTTCTGCGGCCGTTTTTCTAGTAATTACGGGCATACAACGCAAATATCATCTGTCATGTACCCTCCATTATGCTAATAAATGGTTACTGCATAGTTTTCTTGAACGCGATAACACTACAGCACTGTGTTACTACTTAGACAAAAAAAAGTTTTCAAAGTGGTTTTCCGTATTTTCTAAACAGCCTACCCCTTCCGTCGAACCACAGTCTAACATGTCGAATTGCACTCTTTCGTCGTATAGCCGATGCAAACACATGTATGTGGCAGTAGAAATGGAAATAAGCGTTTGGCGTCATTGGCAGGGAGGCCCTTTGCGGAGCAGGTCCGGCCGCCTTGGTGCAGGTCTTATTACATTCAACGCCACCTTGGGTGACCTGCGCGACAACAATCGTTCAAGTTCGTTGTTGATCCTTTCGCTCAGTTTTTTTTATTACAGACGCCAACCAGCTCTCTGACCGAACACCCTGAGCTACCGTGCCGGCACTATCGGGGCGGACGTGTATGTGATGATGCACCATGATGATTTGCACCGCCCGGCGCAGCCGATGTCTCGAACACAGCGATAGGTAGACTGCACTGTGTCGTTCAGCTGGACCGAGAACAGAAATGACACAGGCCACAGGGCTTTGCACTGTCAGCTGCTGCGTGCGTCCCCGCCGATGTCAGGATTCGAAATCTTCGCCGAACCCGCCGAAAAATTCTTCTCTTCCAAACTCTCCGAGAAATTAGTCCGTCATAGTTAAAACATTATATTATTCGCATATCGGCGTTGTTTGATCGACACATAAATTTAAGTTGCCGGAGTACTTATGCCACAATTGTGTAAGTACGGTTTGTCTTCAGATTTCGTGAATTGTTCGAATAGTCCTTTCCGCATTCTTCTGAACGAATCGTTAACAATTTTAGACAATATAATTACATCTGTTCACTTATAGTTTCTCCTTTTGTTTAGTCCGTGTTGTTTTCAAAAAAGCCGTTATTTATCACGTTGAATTTCAAGTTTTTGTAAATTTATAGTTTTTATTTTCTTCCTTTTGCACCAATGCACCACGTCCTGTACGCTGGGACTCAAATGAAGTGCTTTTCTTGATAATTTAGGGTTTTATGTAGCCGCTGGCTCGCTCCTTGTAGTTGAAGCTGAGTCTGAAAACTTAATGAGATCTGTTACCCGACGTAATATCTGAATTATTCGCCCTTTTTATTATTATTTAAAAAAATCTGGTCGCTGTAGTTGATTCTCTTGAAGTAGAGGGCCTGCTAATCAGTGCTCCTGAAATCCCGCGTATAGCTGAAGAAGGGCTTGATGTCTTCACGTTCTGCAGCTGTTATGAGAGCAAAAGAAGATAACTTACACCATGAAAAAGCACGTCCACTACTTTCCTTTTATAAGTATATATTTAGTTCAGTGAGTGTACAGATCATCAGAATGTCTTGTGAATTAGTGTTACTAAGCATATATCACAAATAATTTAATAGTCAGTGACAAAACAGATACTAGAAAGAAACAAAAAAAGGAAATGCAGCCATGTTCCTCTTCAATCTAGGTCTGTGGAACAACTCCAGTGGAAATCAACTGCGTTGCATCAACTCTTAAGAAAATATCATCAGGGATTGATGGTATTCCTGATTGCATCATAAAACAAAGTATTAGAAACATTTCACTGCCTCTTGCAGATAAGGTCAGTTCATCTTTCTACAGGCACATTTCTAGACTGTTTAAAAATTGCTAAAGTGGTCCCAATTCATAAGAAAGGAGGCAAATGAAATAAAGAAAACTATAGACCAGATGCCTTATGATCAGGCTTTAGTAAAATCATAGAAAAAGTAATATATAAGAGGCTAATGAAATTTTTAGAGAAACACAAAATTCTCACTGATACTCAGCATAGATTTAGGAAAAATAAATTAGCAACTATTGCCATCTACACCGAAGCACTACAGAAAGTAGTATAGGCAAGCGTATTCAAATACAGGGATATGTAAACAGGCAGAATAAGGCACTGCAGTCAGCAAAGCCTATATAAGACAAGTGTCTGGTTCAGTTGTTAAATCGGTTACTGTTGCTACAATGGCAGGTTATCAAGATTTAAGTGAGTCTGAATGCAGTGTTACAGTTGGTGCATGAGCAATGAGACACAGCATTTCCGAGGTAGCAATGAAGTGGGGATTTTCCTATACAACCATTTCATGAACGTGCCGTGAATATCAGGAATCCAATAAAACATCCAATCTCTGACATCACTGGTTGGGAAAAGATCCTGGAAGAAAGGGACCAACAATGACTGAAGAGAATCGTTCTATGTGAGAGAAATGCAACCCTTCCGCAAATTACTGCAGATTTCAATGCTGGGCCATCAACAAATGTCAGCGTGTGGACCATTCAAAAAAACATCATCGAAATGGGCTTTCGGAACCGAAGGCCCACTCAGGTACCATTGATGAGTGCACGACATGAAGCCATACAACTTTCCTTGGCCCGTCAACACTGATATTGGACTGTTGATGACTGGAAATATATTGCCTGGTCAGATAAGTCACATTTCATACGGGATAGACACACTCTCGTGAATCCATGGACCCTGCACGTCAGCAGGGGATTGTTCAAGCTGGTGAAAGCTCTGTAATGGTGTGGGGCATGTGTAGTTGGAGTGATATGCGACCACTGATAACGTCAACTCTGACATGTGACACATACATAATCGTCATGACCGATTACCTGCATCCATTCATTTCCATTGTGCATTCTGACAGACTTGTGCAATTCCAGCAGGACAATGCGACACCCCAAATGTCCAGAATTGTTACAGAGTGGCTCCAGGAACACTCTTCTGAGTTTAAACACTTCTGCTGGCCAAAAAACTCCCCGGACGTGAACATTATTGAGGATTTCTGGGATGCCTTGCATGGCGCTGTTCAGAAGAGATCCCCACCCCCTTGTACTCTTACAGATTTATGGACAGCCATGCAGGATTCATGACATCAATTTCCTCGAGCACTACTTCAGACATTCGTTGAGTCCATTCCACATCATGTTGCGGCGCTTCTGCGTGCTCGCGGGGGCCCTACACAATATTATGTGGATGTACCAGTTTCTTTGGCTCTTCAGTGTGTGATTTTATACACAACGCCCTGCAAACAATGGACAAAAGAAACAAAGTTCCACTGGCATCTTTTTAGACTTAAGTAAAGCCTTTGACATACTGGAGCACAACATACTGTTGGACAAACTCCAAGTATTTTGCACTAGAGGCGTTGCACTAAAATGGTTCATATTGTACTTGACAAACAGGAAACAGAAAATCCATATAAAACTTGAACTAAAGGAAAGTCGTAGGATATGTTTCTCAGAAGCAGAAATTTAAAAAAAAGGTGTCCTTCAGGAATCCTTTCTTGGGCCAGTCCTCTTTCTCTTCTATACAAATGATTTAGACCTACACATTAGCAGATGACACAAGCATCCCTATTACAGGAAACACCTCAAGCTGGCTACAAGCAGCTGTAAATAAAACTACAGCACAACTAAACAGATGGTTTGAAGAGAATAAACTACTGATAAACACAAAAAAGCAACATCCCTACATTTCTGCTTAAATGATGATGCATACACCAGTGTGACAATAAATTAGAACAAAATTTAATCTTCTCTGGAAACAAATTTTTTAGGCATATGGCTTCAGAATAACTTACAATTGCATGCATGCACATGTACACAAAGTAATTGGAACACTAAATAAAGTATGTTATAATCTATGGTTACTCTCTGTTAAAGCAAGTTTTAGCACTATCCGAATTGCCTACTTTGCTCAATTTCATAGCATTCTGCTGTACGGAATTATATTCTGGAGTAGTAAAATACCTAGTTCACTCATTTTCCTAACCCAGAAAAGAACTAAGAGCAATGGAACATGCTCGACAAACCGATTATTGCAAACCCATCTTTCAAAAGTTGTCATTCCTCCCACTTCCCTACATACTAAAATAGTTTAGACAAGAAGAGAATAGAAGCTTTCGAAATGTGGTGCTCCAGAAGTATGCTGAAGATAAAATGGGTAGATCACATAACTAATGAGGAGGTATTGAACAGAACTGGGGAGAAGAGGAATTTGTGGCACAACTTGACTAGAAGAAGGGATTGGTTGGTAGAACATATTCTGAGGCATCAAGGGATCACCAATTTAGTATTGGAGGGCAATATGGAGGGTCAAAATTGTGGAGGGAGACCAAGAGATGAATACACTAAACAGATTCAGAAGGATGTAGGTTGCAGTAGGTACTGGGAGATGAAGCAGCTTTCACAGGATAGAGTAGCATGGAGAGCTACATCAAACCAGTCTCTGGATGAAGACCACAACAACAACAACAAATGAATGTATAAATAAATTATTCTGCATTAGAACACAACTTTCATACAACACATACGCCCCCAAGGCTTAACATGACATCCAAGATTACAATATGTTAGATTTGTTACAAAACCATCTTGTCTTTTGTTTTCATTCTTGGAGAGAGTGGTCGCTCCTTGACAGTTTAGCCACCACCAAGCCGCAATGCCAAAATGTAAAAGATGTTGCCCACAGCAGGTGAAGCCATTTACTTATCGTCACACCTTGCTGTTTTCTTGTATTTCACACCTCCTGTTTAATGTCTGCACATACAAACACAGTTTATGTTCCATGACTTATTCCCAATTTAATATTATTCTGTCATGATCGTCTTTCCTTGTACTACACAAGGAGTGTGAAATGTTGATTGCCTAAACAGACATAACACTTCAAGCCCACTTTCTTTCCTTGCTGCAGGGAAATGGCAATTTATTGGTAATTACCATGGTCTTTGTACACTGTGCAGATACACAATACTTTCCCAGCTATAGATAAATACTGCTTTTCTGATTGGGATTTACCCAGATTACAGAGTCCTGCAGATATGGTAATGCTAATAGTAGCTGAACTACTGGAGAAAACAGAACATTCTATAAGAGTGTTACACTATGACAGACATGCTATAATTAATGCCAGTGTTTGTGTTTACCCAAGAAAATTTTGGATGAATATTTAATGTGATATGGTGTGCTATATTTTGTAATGGGTTTTGTAGTTTTCACTTATTAAGTGATCAAATCTGGTGAGGGCTTACATGATTTTCTACTGGGTGGTAATAACAATTTTTGGTTTTGTACAAGGGAGCTTGTATTGTTTTGAATTTACTGAATGCTCTTGTTATTTAGATATTTCTTGTAAATGGAGGTTAGCTTAACTTATTATAGTAGTCAAGACAATTACTAGCCCTGACTTGTCAAAAGAGAGGTTCAACTGGATAATCAGCTCCCTTTGTGGTTAGTCCGTATACTGCACAGGAAGCATGAGCAATTTCTGGACAAAGGATACTAGCATCTGAGCACAAAAAAGAAATTTATGTTTCTGTGAAATTACTTAAAAGCAATGATATACACAAGACGGATTCTGCCAATATATTGTATTGTATTGTATTTTTATTGATCCAGGCAATCATAGTATTGTACAGCTGTACATATGATATTGGATAGGTCAAGAGAGCTATTTACAGTAATTTTTACAAATTGATGTTTACATTATTTTGTAGCAAGGAAATTATCTTTCTTCAACAAATACTATGGACAAAGACCAATAGAATCTGCCATTATAATAAATAAAAGATTGTAATAGATCAGATAAATATTATTACATTAACTGAACTGGTTAAATCAACAGAATAGTTTTATTGAGGACCACGCTCAAGTTTAACCATGTTGTACTTGTAAAAGACCAACTTTCCTTAGCCCGATCCCTACACTGGAAACACTTCTTTGCCACCAATCCCTCCAAGCACTGCCATTCAAACCCCACACTGGATGTTGCCTCTCCCAGTTCATACCACAATCCAATCATGACCTGCCACCTAATCACACCATGTCCCCTGGTCAGTTTCCAAGAATTTGTTACCTCCAACTTGGCCTCACCATCTTTCCCTAGGTCCTTTAAGAACACAAGCCTCTCAGCAGAAGAGAGGAGGACAGCCATTCTCAATCTGTAAACTCATCCTGATTTAACAGTCTTATCTTCAAACAAAGGCTCCACCATTCACCATTGTCATGGTGAGTCACATCGACTGCCTGACAGAAGACTTTCACCTACTGTCTGACTCCTCCAACTACACGCGCTGGCATAGTTATCCCATCTCAGAATTCCAAAATAACCTCCAGTCCCTACTGAAATTCTTAGGCCCATCCCACAAGCTCTCCCCTGAGGCCATCTCCCTTCTTACTCAATGACACCATGCACGAGCAACTTCTATAAGTTCCTGGAAATTCACAAACCCAACAATTCTGGACATCTTATTGTAGCTGGTATTTGGACTCTTACTGAAAGAATTTCCACCTTTGTTGAGTAACACCTCCAACAAGTTGCCCAAAGGCTAGCCTCTCACATCAAAAATACTGACCACTTCCTCTGCCAACTCTCCAACCCCCCCTCCCCCCTTCTTTCTCACCTGGATCCCTACTTGTCACTGCTGATACCACCTTCCTATACACCAACATCCCCCATGACCATGGCCTTGCCACAATAGAACACTACCTCTCCCAGTGTCCAAATTCACAACCTCATTCCTCATACACCTTACCAACTTTATACTCTCACGCAAGTACTTCAACTTTAAGGAGAGTATATAAACAAGTCTGTAGCTCAGCAGTAGGCACCCGCATGGTGCCTGCCTATCCCAACCGTTTTATGGTCATCTGGAAACCTTCCTTGCTTCCCAAAACCACAAACCCCTTTCTGATGATATCTTCATGATATGTACTCAAGGCCAAGACACACATCCTTCTTTCTCCACAACCTTAACACCTCACTTATCTGCTTCACCTGGTCATCCTCAACCAGCATGCTGCCTTCCTGATGGTTGACATCCACCTCTCTCATGACTCCATCCACACCTTTGTCCACAAAGACCACCAACCAACAACAGTACCTGCATTTCAAAAGCCGTCACCCCTTCCACACCAAAAACTTGTTTCTGTTCAGCCTGACCACTTGTGGACAGTGTACACACAGTGACAAGAATTCCCTGGACCAGTATGCTGAAAGTCTCACAAGGGCCTTCACATACAGGCAATGTCCTCTAAACTTAGTTTGTAAACAGGTTCCCCATGTGATATCTTCACACACTCCTAATCCTCCCACCACCCCTGCACTGGAAGAACTGGGCTTTTATTATTTATCATGAGGTCTGGAAATGAGGGCCATCCTACCCATCCTAAAGAGGTGTTCCATTACCCACTCAATCTACACATCCTGGTCCATTCCTATGCCACTTCCATTCCCAACCTCTTGCCCCAGAGACCTAAGTGCGTGACCAGTCCACTCCCCCTACCCTGCATTTCCTACTCCAGCCTTGTAAAATGTGTATCCGCCCATTACAAGTTAACTTGTAGAAAACGAGTTTCTGCATAAAGTCAGATATGAAAACATTCGTAGCAAATATGCATGATTTACAGGTCTCGAGTGTCAGGGACAGGTACAGTAAATTATCTGGATGTGCTAGAACAGAATTTTTATTTTCACACTTGGAATAAACTAACAGAAAAGTGCATTCAAATATTTTAACTTTAGATGTAAAATGTATACTTTGTGTTGCTAATGGTAATGAAAACACAGTTTTATTTTATTTTAATTGACAATATGTTCTGATGCATTTTTCCATGCAAAGAACTGGTTTTTCTTCAGAAGTGGGACAAAAATACTATAATTCATGGCATTCCTTTTTTTACAGGCATACTCTGCATGGCTATGTTGGCCACACTTTTTTCTCAGTGGAAGATATTGCTTCCAAATAATGAAAGCTGCCATCTGTCATGATTTTCTTCTGGGTGTCTGTCATCTTATCCTCAATCTGAATAATTTTTTCTCTAAAACCTATAGACTTGATTCTCCTTCCTGCTGTTTGATTATAAATCTGGTGGACATTGTGCAGATAAATTTTTATTACGTATAGAGCAAGCTTTTTCTGCCATCTAACAGTTTTTTACAATCCTGAATAATATGAGAGTATTTGATCCAACTGATCAATGCCTGCCATGTCATTGTTGTAGTTTGTAAACAGGTTCCCTATGGTTTCAAGGCAACTTTGCCATTTTTATCAAGAACTTTTTCCGTATTAGAAATGATCAGGACATCCCATTTGTCCTTCCATTTGCAAACAACGACACTGTCATTTCTTTTGCACACCATCTGATCATTCTTCACTTTAATAGTAACAATTCTGGGTTCTCCTTTCTGTTGTTATGCAATGTTCCACACACATAATTTTTGTAAGTTGACAACAGTTTTAAAGGTGAGAATCATAAAAATTGTCCATTTGAAGCATATATCCTTCATTCAAGAAAGCTTCCATTGGGTGTAAAACAACTTCGGATGCATGACGCATCTCAGCCTTCTCCTATGACTTGCCACAGTAGATTTTTATATTGAGAACCACACCATTTGATTCACAGATTTCATGAAGTTTTACACCATACTCTTGTTTCTTGTTCTTGATATACTGCCTCTGAGAAACAGACAGCCGTGTCACAAAACCATTGATTTGTCAGTGCAGAGACTCTTGTCCAGGACATAATTATTGTTTATAATGCTATTGAAATGGTAAAAAACTGGTCTAATTTTGCAGAGCCAGTCACTGGATTGCAATGAGTTGTCTGAGAAATGTAACATCTCAATAAAACCTGAAATCTGTTTCTACTCATGATAGATATCCTGAATATGACACTGTGAAAAGGACTTGTACTATCAATGGAATACAACAAGGTCCCATGGGCAGCAACAGCCCCAGAAATACTTTCATTTCCACAACATCTGTATCTCCCACCTCGAGACCCTGGTCGGTCTTCTCCTCCCACACTTTTCTCCTTCGTGGCTTGCATATAGGTTAATTTGTTCACATAATGGCATTAGAAACTCTTCAGAAAAAAAGTCAACAAGTGCATTGATGCCAAAATTTTGTAGGTCTAATTTCAATACCACATTATCACTGAACACAAATACTGATGAGTCTTGAGGAATGTCACTCCACTCATCACTGTTATTTGTAGTGCCTGCTGTTGGACCAACCTGCTCATCTTCTTCATTGAATTCACTGTTGTCAGCATCTAAACCCTCACTTGAATGCTCAGGTGAAGATGGTTCGTAGAGACTTCCACCATTCAAGAAAATGTCAATAAACTCATCCCATCCCAATTCTTTAACAGAAGCTGGCTGTTCAAGTTCTACCTGACTATTTCCTCTTATTACTAGCCATTTTACAAGGAAAATTGAACACCAGTAATGATACATATCATTATCATGTCTGAACAACTACTAATGCAGTTACAACAAAGATGTGAATCATATTATTGAACATGCTTTGAAATATGCAAGATAATTGTTGATGAGTTATCTTGTAGTTGGCATCTGAGCTGAACTTCCTTCTCTGTTCACCAACTGTAAAATAACTTGTAAACTCCATTTTCCCGCCAAGCAACATTTTTTTAAAGTTTCGATGATACAGATGGACTATAGATGAAATAATGAATCAAACTCTATGTACTGCTTCATATGGCTTCTGGGAGCGGTTTACTCATTTAGGCTATGGCAGTCAGCCTGTTAAGAATGTTAGACAAATGACAGGAAACCTAAATCTAGACGCTTAAGTGAGGATATGAGGTTTGCTTCTCCTGAATGGAAGTTTAGTGTGCCACCTTGCTTGTGTGTAGGGCATGCTGATCAGTATTAGTCTCCTGAACATAAATCGGTAGAAGTGTGCAAAGTTGGTTCTCATTGTTTGGTCACCAAAATCAGCAATAATATGCAGCACAAAAGATAAAATGTACATTATGCTTCGTAGTCTCTTTTGTGATAGTGTTCTTGTTTCTGGAATTAGCAATTCTCTTTCACGCCCTCTTGTCTCTATTGGTAACTTTAGTTTTTTCCCACTAGTCTTTTAAATATACTAAGTGTTCCCATGAACACAGTGCAGCAGCTATGCATAGCCCTAGAGGATCCGTGGATGTTGTCTGGTATCCATCTACTAAGCAAACACTGATAATTTGTGCTTCTTGGAAAAGAGTGTCACCTTTCATGACAGCAGATCAACACATCACAAGGATCACAGATGTACTGACAGATAAAACCAATGTCTTAACTTCATGTTATGTCATGAATTCTACAACTGTAAGAGCAAACGATTAAGAAATAGGAATTCTAACTAGTTATTTATATAGAGAGCCATGGCCTTATCAGATCCTGAACTAGCAAAATCCCAATGTTTTAGGTAAAAACAAACAAACAAACAAACAAAACAAAAAAAAAAAATTCAGGAAAATTTGTGTATTTCATAAAAAAAATCTCACAACTGATATGCAATATCATTATACAAATATAAATTATGTCAGCACTTCTGCAACAATTTATTTACAAAACTGTTATATATTCGTTTACTTTTGCAAAGAACAGTAAGAGATGATGGATTGTATCCCAACATTCTTAACTCCTTCAAGCGGATTTTTACAGTCTCAGGACTATGACACAAAACTCGTGGAATCTGACGTATCTGTTCTGCTGAGAATCCTTCCGCATAAAGGAAATCTATCATTTTCTTCAATTTTGAAATATGCGTTCGCTGCAATGCTGGAGCTCTCTTCATTATGTAAGAAGCATGTTCAGGAGTACACTCCAGGCGCTCACTAAGGTAGTCAATAACTGTAGAGTGAGGTGCTAGGAGGATGCGATGCTGTACATGACGCCTCAGTGTCCTGTAAGGAGAAGAAAGATTTATCGTTACTATCTCAGCACATAAATACACATTCCTGCTAAAATACTGTGTCATACCATTGCAGTGATCAGTCTCATATTGTGAATCTGTACCCCTGTGACTGTTCATAGTTTTCAGATGGAAATGCCGTGTGGCTAGGGCCTCCCGTCGGGTAGACCGTTCACCTGGTGCAAGTTTTTTGAGTTGATGCCACTTCAGAGAGACTTGTGTGTTGATGGGGATGAAATAATGATGATAAGGACAACACAACACCAAATCCCTGAGCGGAGAAAATCTCCGACCCAACCGGGAATCGAACCTGGGCCGTTAGGCATGACATTCTGTCGTGCTGACCATTCAGCTACCATGGGCGGACAGTTTTCAGATGAATGTTTATAACGACAATAAAATTACAAAATATTAACGTGTCAGTAACAATAACAACAGGTCTATCAAGTCCATATCTCTCAACTTATTACAGAAAACATATATGTTTAACACGCGGTAACAAGTGTCTTGTCTTCCATCCCTGTTTCTCAAACACTTTAGTAATGGACTGTTTGCATGAGGAAACTTCACTCATGAATAGTCTGAATGATATACCATTTGTCAAAAAATTGAAGATTAAACTAGATTTAGTGACAACTACAAAATCTTGACTGTTGCACCACCAAATATAACCATTACTATAACAAGAGATTGTTACTGTAGTAGCTTACTACCAATTGAAGAATATCTTTCTGTATTTTATCTGTTCTAAGTAATATAATAATAATGGCACTTGGGGAAATGACAATATCGCACCATCAAGAACTATGTTCCATTCCATATACTGGATGACCTGCATATAGTGTCAAAGATGATCCATTATTACATAAGCTTGTATTTTGTTAACTTAATGACAGTGCAAAACTTTACTGAATACTTTTTCAAATAGACAAGAACATGGCATCAATATGGCCACAAATAGATGGAGCCAAGTTTTCCAAAATCACTGTTTGCAGAATCCATGTTGATTCCTATAGACGAGATTTTTGTTCTCCAAAATGGGTATAATTTTCCAGAATAAAAGGTGTTCCAAAATGCTCCAAGAAACTGATTTCAGTACATAATATGCACCTTTTAGTGACCCTTGTGCTGGCATAAGCTGCCGCCAGCACACCGGTCGGCAAAGAGGTTGCAAGAAGATCGATAATAGGCACTGAATCAAGTGCACCTATCAGGAGAGAGCTGAAAGATAGACTCACATGCAACGCGCCACCAATGCCCTCTTAACTGCCAGTATTTAGATCACCACAGCAGACCGGAGGGCCAGTCAGTCAGTCAGAAACAGTCACTCAGTAAGCCGCAGTCGGAGATGCAGTCGCAGTCAGTCAGTCAGTCTCAGTCTCTAGCTCACAGTCAGTCAGTACCTAGCGACCAGAGTAGTGTGCATAGTGGGACTTGTACTTCACCAGTGGTGAGGCTAACGTGGACTAAAGTGCACGTCATTTATAACGGCGGCCGAGTTTAGGTTCGTTCTGCGCATCTGACGTCACAAAACACAGTCAGCCAACGAACAGAGAACGACGTTGCCAGAGCTCGATTGCAGTGCAGAGCACGGACGAGTGTCTTCAGTTTTAGAAACGTTCAATCATAAATAATGTAATTGAACAAAAGCAATGTCTTGATAGCAGACTTTCTTTTATAGACAGTTTGGAAAAAGCATTCTTTATACCAATTGCTCCATATTCTATTAATTAATTAAACCAAACAAGCAATAAGCCCCCTAATTTAGGCGATAGCAAGGAAAGGTGTTTGTATCATTCTCACTAACTGCTTTTTCGCAATAAAGATCAACGGTAATTGTTTATTTCCTATTGTAATTCGACGAAACGTGAGTAATTCATAATCATACCAACAGTGTTTGTCGGTATTTTGCGTGATGTTTTAAAGTCCTCTGAGAGATTCATTGAATGACGAGCTGCGTTAGCGTAATGGTTAAAGTGTATGGCTACTAAGTGGTAGGTTCTGAGTTCAAACCTTGATCAGTGCTTAATATTTTCTTTATTTTAAAAACAATATCGAAGTATCTTACTTCATGAATTTTATTCGTTCAAATGTAATTTTTTGAAATTTCTAGTGGCAACTAACATCGACCATACGGAAAGTATACGCTATGGACTTTTACCTCTGTAAACTCTTCAAAATTTCGTGCAATGGTTTACTACATCTAATGCTGCACAATAACTGCGTTGAACATCGAAACAAAATTAAGTCATTTATGGGGGGAAGGTATCAGTCAAGATGGTGTGTAAAAAAAAATTTTGGGCCAAATAGTTTTTGTGAAATCAAATGATAAAGTGTGTCAAAGCAGTCAAACCACCATGTGTCTGCACAGGCGAACAGTGCAATGATGACAAAATCGCGCACATCGCGGAATGCGGGGAGCACGTCTCTGTAGCAGCGAAAGAGTTAATGCGGACGTGGTGGCTTTACTTCATAAACTGCGCGCTCCCCTCTAAACGTGAGTTTGCGAACTATACTATGGCGCTGCTCCTCTTGGCGCGTACAACTGGCAACGCAGCAATCTCCCGCGTCTGGGCGGGCATGCGCGAACCGCCAAGATAAAAGAATTGAACTATAGTACAGTATAGTATAGTACAGTAAAGATAAGTAGCTTTCTGTCCTGGTAAAGGCAGACTGCTGTTAATACATGTGTGCAGTTCGTGTTGTACAAAGAGAACATCAGCCACCAAACAGCATCCTCTCCCTTGCTTTCCATGGTACAAGATACCACAGTGTCAATGACGACACAAAAATGACTTTTACAACTTAGTTATTGTCCTGTGCTAATTGATTTGCTAATTGTCAATCACAAAGGTATTTTAATCGAGCTACAATTGCACTTTCAAATAGTGATGTTAACATTGGCACTGTTTGCAGTTCCCTGTGTGTTTTTGATCTTGTAAACTGTGCACAATTTTTTTAAATTGGTAGTCTAAATTGCTTACTCCTCTGTAATTGCTTGGTTTGGTTTTAACACATTTTTACAGTAATGGGTGGGTTATTCCTGTGGTCCAGCACACTGGAATTTTCTCTATGATCCACATTTTGACTAGATGATGGTGAAGATTTATGCATGCCAGTTTTCCTGCACTTTACACATTTCTGCACAAATTAGGTCTTTGTCATGTGCCTTGTAATTTTTTAATTCTCTAATTGAGCCCTGTCTCATTAATGGTTGAAGAATCTATTAGATCAACGGGGATTTGTTGGAGTAGGATAAGCGGTCACATTATATACATTAATATTTACTGAGAGGAAAACTACATCCTCCATGAAAGCATAGCAACTTTTCACTTGTTTAACTCTTAAGATGGTTAAAATGAATGTGCACATATCTACTGGCAACATTTCCAGTGAGTCATTCCAATTTAAAGGTTCATTAAATAATTCTGTGAAGATCTCTGATTTTCTTGCTTACTATATGCTACCTCGCCTGCCTGGTTGAGTGGGAAGCAGCGCCTGGTCCCCAGCACGAATCTGCCAGGCAGACTTGTGTCGAGGTCCGGTGGATGGTTTTTAGGCGGTTTTCCATCTATCTTGGAGAATGTGGGCTGGTTCCCCTTATTCCGCCTCAGCTGCACTATGCCGGTGATTGCTGCACAAACAAGTTCTCCACATACGCGTACACCACCAAAACTCTACCACGCAAACATCGGGGTTACACTTGTCTGGTGTGAGATGTTCCCTGTGGGGGTCCACCAGGGGCCAAACCGCATAATAACCCTGAAAGAGTGGTTCAGTGGGGGGCAGCAGAGGGGTGAAGTGGATTGTGGTAGTCGTCCTGGGGTTGTGGACCACTGTGGCTGCGGCGGGGACGGAGCTTCTCCGTCGTTTCTAGGCACCCCAGTTAACAAATAATACAACGTGCTACCTTCCTGATCAATCAGCATTAATGCTGAGGGTTCATATTTTTAAGATATCTCTGAAAGTTGGGTCCACCGAGAGCCAAACCGCACAATAACCCTGAAAGAGTGGTTCGGTGTGGGGCAGCAGAAGGGTGAAGTGGACTGCGGTAGTCATCATGGGATTGTGGACAACTACGTCTGCAGTGGGGATGGAGCCTCTCTGTTGTTTCTATGCCCCCGGTTAACATACAATACAATGTGCTACCTTCCTGATTAATCAGCATTAATGCTAAGGGCTCATATTTTTAAGATAGCTCTGAAAATTTTGTAATGAGCTTGCAACTTTATTTTCTTGCACCTCACAGTTGTATGGGCAGAAGTAGAATACTGTAGTTAAAAAGGGGTGTGTGTGTGTGTGTGTGTGTGTGTGTGTGTGCGGGGGGGGGGGGGGGGGGGGGAGGTGTTAACATATATGAACTATAGCAATTGTCTAAGTTCTGTGACTAATTTTAGATGGTGGTTTCATATAAACTAAAGTATGCAGTTGGCAATCTTGTCGTTTTCAGTACTTGGTGAATTACTGTAAAAGACATTGGTACAACAAAGCAGAATATGCAAGCTCATTGTACATATTTAACACTACAGTTCTAGATCAACTATAAAAGTATAAGTGTAAGAGATGTCACTAGTAACATTGTTAGTTTCATCTGCACAACCCTTTGCACTAGGGGATATGAAATGCATGTTGTGTGACATCCCTGCCTGCATTTGAGAAACTAATCTGTGGTCTGAAAAATTTAGAGGCTACTTTGTCGTGCAGTGTTTCAGTATTCTAAATATAAGGAGACAGGAAGTTCAGTTTACATTTGTGCCAATAAACTACCCCTCCATTCTAACTACCTTAAAGTTTCATCCCCTGTTTTATGTCCCATTCTTTTCTTTCTCTTGGT
Source organism: Schistocerca serialis cubense (assembly GCF_023864345.2). Taxonomy (NCBI): domain Eukaryota; kingdom Metazoa; phylum Arthropoda; class Insecta; order Orthoptera; family Acrididae; genus Schistocerca; species Schistocerca serialis. Next base: position 612,252,270 of record NC_064642.1, read on the forward strand.
ATTTTTTGTAGCCCCTCTCCATCCACTGACACGTCCCAACTTACGCTTTGAAGTATTTCTTCTGAAAAGTGCTGGTCTGTTTGGCTGTTCAATAAAGACTGAGACTATTTTCTAAAAGTATTGTATTGTATTGTATGTTAACCGGGGGCCTATAAACGACGGAGAGGCTCCGTCCCTGCCACAGCCGCAGTGGTCCGCAACCCCACGACGACTACCACAGTCCACTTCACCCCTCCGCCGCCCCACACCGAACCCAGGGTTATTAAGCAGTTCGGCCTCCGGGTGACCCCCCCCCCCCCCCCCCCCCCCGCAGACGAGTGGAGTGTAACCCCTATGTTTGCGTGGTAGAGTAATGGTGGTGTACGCGTACATGGAAAACTTGTTTGTGCAGCAATTGCCGACATAGTGTAGCTGAGACAGAATAAGGGTAACCAGCCTGCATTCGCTGTGGCAGATGGAAAACTGCCTAAAAACCATCCACAGACTGGCCGGCTCACCGGACCTTGACACAAGTCCGCCAGGCGGATTCGTGCCGGGCCCCTTCAGAAGGCGCCCCTTCCCGCCCGGAAAGCCGTGCGTTAGACCGCATGGCCAACTGGGTGGGCTTTTACAAAAGTACTCAATAATATTACCAGTCTGACATCATATGTGGTGTACAAGAAAAGTAATGAGACTGATTTTTTTATCTACCAAAGTTTTTATTTTTTTTTCAAATAATGATATTATTCCATTAAAAGTAGTTCCTTTTGGTGGCTATACAACAGCAGACTCATTGTTCCCAGTCTTGGTAACAGTGCTGAAAGACTTCAGCTGGTAGGGCCTTTAACATGTTCGTCACATTCTTTCAAATGTTCCCCATAACCCCAAAATGACGTTCTTTTATGACATTTTTCAATTTTGGGAAAAGAAAAAACTACAAAGTTTCAGATCAGATGAGCATGGGGCTGTGACACAACAGGACTGCCTTTTGAGGTCAAAAAATCCGTGATGGATGTGGCTATGTGACATGGGGCACTGTCACGATGCAGCACCCACTTCTACGCAATGTCCGGTCTCACTTGAGTTATCATTTTCTGGAGCTTTTCAAAGACATCTTTGTAAAACGCTTGGTTGACACTTTGCCCTGGAGGAATGGTCTAACAAGAGCACACACATTCGACATTTTTGTCACCTTCTGAAGGTGAAGATTTTCTTGAGCAAGGTTCATCTTCAACATGTTTTACGCCTCCCAAAACTGATCTGTGCCAGCGAAAAACTTGTGCTCTTGATAAGGAATGTTTCCCATTGGCCTGTTTCAGTGGTCACACTCATGGAGTCCCATTGTTTAACGCAAAACATGGTGACATAAAGTTGCTCTAAATTATGCTGTGCTGTTCCATTTTCATAACACAACTTCACTGATGACACTCTCAAAAATCACATGATGGCTGCATGGAACCGAAACTCTGCTGTGCATCTGGAAGGGATGAACATACCTGTCTGCACAAGCAGAGCAACATAGTATTGCCAGATTGCTTGCATTGTGGTCAATCTCATTACTTTCTCACACACCTCGTATATCAGATACTTTATAAAGCACTCGCAATTGCTATCAGTCAGCAGATCTGTCAACATTGTCTGGAATAATGTTATACCTCAACATACTTCTATAGTTTAAGATTACAGAAACAGAGTCACTTTATGTGATCAAGTTTTGTATTCTACTAAACTGATTTAGAATAATTTCTAAACAAAGAGCACATAGAAAATCTTCAATGGCTAATTCTGTAGCTGCCAATGGCATTGACTCTTAAAAGGTAAGAGGACAGAACTGACCTATGATGAGTGAATGCAGGATTCACTACTATTCCTATCAAGATCACTGCCATACTACAGCTGCAATCATGCAACAATTCCTAAATATTGATACAGAAGTTACAAAAATTGCTACATAGCACAAGTGCACAGTGTGTGTGTGTGTGTGTGTGTGTGTGTGTGTGTGTGTGTGTGTGCATACTGAAACTTGGCTTGTCCTGTCACTAATCGGTACGTCTGGATTTGCTCAGTCCTTCTTGGAAGTATTTGTTACACTAAAACATTTCAAAAATACTTCCAAGGTCAGAGATAAGAGAACCACTTGTATGAATATCAAGAGCTCAGATGGAAACCCAGTTCTAAGCAAAGAAGGGAAAGCAGAAAGGTGGAAGGAGTATATAGAGGGTCTATACAAGGGCGATGTACTTGAGGACAATATTATGGAAATGGAAGAGGATGTAGATGAAGATGAAATGGGAGATACGATACTGCGTGAAGAGTTTGACAGAGCACTGAAAGACCTGAGTCGAAACAAGGCCCCGGGAGTAGACAACATTCCATTGGAACTACTGATGGCCTTGGGAGAGCCAGTCCTGACAAAACTCTACCATCTGGTGAGCAAGATGTATGAAACAGGTAAAATACCCTCAGACTTCAAGAAGAATATAATAATTCCAATCCCAAAGAAAGCAGGTGTTGACCGATGTGAAAATTACCGAACAATCAGTTTAATAAGCCACAGCTGCAAAATACTAACACAAATTCTTTACAGACGAATGGAAAAACTGGTAGAAGCCGACCTCGGGGAAGATCAGTTTGGATTCCGTAGAAACACTGGAACATGTGAGGCAATACTGACCTTACGACTTATCTTAGAAGAAAGATTAAGGAAAGGCAAACCTACGTTTCTAGCATTTGTAGACTTAGAGAAAGCGTTTGACAATGTTGACTGGAATACTCTCTTTCAAATTCTAAAGGTGGCAGGGGTAAAATACAGGGAGCGAAAGGCTATTTACAATTTGTACAGAAACCAGATGGCAGTTATAAGAGTCGAGGGACATGAAAGGGAAGCAGTGGTTGGGAAGGGAGTAAGACAGGGTTGTAGCCTCTCCCTGATGTTGTTCAATCTGTATATTGAGCAAGCAGTAAAGGAAACAAAAGAAAAATTCGGAGTAGGTATTAAAATCCATGGAGAAGAAATAAAAACTTTGAGGTTCGCCGATGACATTGTAATTCTGTCAGAGACAGCAAAGGACTTGGAAGAGCAGTTGAATGGAATGGACAGTGTCTTGAAAGGAGGATATAAGATGAACATCAACAAAAGCAAAACGAGGATAATGGAATGCAGTCGAATTAAGTCGGGTGATGCTGAGGGAATTAGATTAGGAAATGAGACACTTAAAGTAGTAAAGGAGTTTTGCTATTTGGGGAGCAAAATAACTGATGATGTCGAAGTAGAGAGGATATAAAATGTAGACTGGCAATGGCAAGGAAAGCGTTTCTCAAGAAGAGAAATTTGTTAACATCGAGTATAGAGTTAAGTGTCAGGAAGTCATTTATGAAAGTATTTGTATGGAGTGTAGCCATGTATGGAAGTGAAACATGGACGATACATAGTTTAGACAAGAAGAGAATAGAAGCTTTCGAAATGTGGTGCTACAGAAGAATGATGAAGATTAGATGGGTAGATCACATAACTAATGAGGAAGTATTGAATAGGATTGGGGAGAAGAGAAGTTTGTGGCACAACTTAACCAGAAGAAGGGATCGGCTGGTAGGACATGTTCTGAGGCATCAAGGGATCACCAATTTAGTATTGGAGGGCAGCGTGGAGGGTAAAAATCGTAGAGGGAGACCAAGAGATGAATACACTAAGCAGGTTCAGAAGGATGTAAGTCGCAGTAGGTACTGGGAGATGAAGAGGCTTGCACAGGATAGAGTAGCATGTAGAGCTGCATCAAACCAGTCTCAGGACTGAAGACCACAACAACAACAACAACAAGACATTTCATTCAGCAATGTGATGGGACCCTGTTTCTCCTGGCACTTCATGCAGCATATGTTAGTCGGGATGACATTCCTTAGTTTGGCACAATCATGGTGTCAGCACTGTTCTTCCTTCACTATTTGCTCATAGTATAAAGAAACTTTACAGGCTCAATGATTCTTTGCACAAAAAGAGGCAATCTACTGATCTCTCATCACAAGCTTTTAAAAATGAATTGGAATCACAGAAGAGAACGAAGAGAATTCTCAATATCTCTTTAGGTAGTGGGGAGTGGGCATGGTAATTACGACGATAAATAATCACTTACTCTCCCATCACTTACTATGAATACTTTTATTCTCACAGTGTATACACAATGCGTGTAGCATAGATTGCATACTACAGATAACTGACCAGGCAAAGATAGATACACAGTTGTTCAGTTGTTCTTGCTGCGATAGTGCAGCGATATTATTGGGGGGGGGGGGGGGGGTGTAGAGCCAGTGGTTCTTTGTCCCCCACATCTGTTATGCAATCACATAACTGATGCGTACCACAAACAGCATTACAACACCTTGCAGAAAGAGTTTAAAGAGTTAGTTCATGAGGAAAGCTCAAAAAAAATTTTCCGTGATTGACAGATGATTTGTATGGGATTAATTGTTTTGTACATCAATAAGCACTTTTGTGCCCTATTTATAGGGGGGGAGCACCTGATTGGTGGTAAGAACAGTAAAGTTTCTGAAGTTGCACATACTATTATATCACCATCTGTAACAGTTATTGATGGAACTGAATGAAGAACATTGAGTCGTTATACACTACTGTGAAGTACATTAGCTATGTCAAAGGGGTATGCCAGGAATAACCTACTACTGTTGAATTTCTCAAGGAAAAATGAAGCATGAAAAAAGCATGAAAATTAGAAGATCCAGAATAGATTGCAGACATCATATTTTAAATAGAGTTGAGTGCAGACTGTTCTCAGTAAGACACTGCAAGGTGAGAAGCAACTAATTTACGATTTGGTGGGGAAAATGGATGCATTTTAAAAAAAATTGCATTGTGGGAGAAACAACTTCTGACAAGGAATACCGTCCATTTACCTAAACTGACTGGTGTTAAAGAAAACTTGAATTCTGAAGAATTCATTGTGTTGTTGAAAGACTTACAGGAACAGTTTCCTAAAGATTTTTTGGACATTGCCAGTCTTACATCTGTTTTTGAGCTGCTTTTGGGACCATTTATCATTTCACTTGAAAATTCCCCTGTGCATGTCCGTAAGGAACTGATCAATCTGCAATGTAGTTCCCATTTAAAAGACAAATTCTTTTATGTTAAAACTGAATAAGAGTTCTACTTGGGTATTCTTGTTTCAGTCTAATTTCAGTAGGCAATTTTCCAACTTGTGTGCAGCAAGAAGTAGGCTCCTGACTGATAACATAGTTATAGACTGTACTCAAGCTGAAACAATTAACATATACTTAATTGTTAACAGACTCTCTGATCATGATGCACAATTAATGGAAATAAACAATATAGCACCTTACAACACTGAGGCAGGTTCATACAAAGCAGTTAGGCTTAATAAGGGGAACAACATACAGCGTTTCATGAGTAACTTAAAAGAGATGCTGTGGGATGAGGTATATATACAAAGAGACAATAATTTCCAAGTCAGTTTATTCCATGGTGAGTTTGTGTCAATATATGAAAGTAGCTTTCCTAAAAAGCTATCCAGAACCCCCATTAAAAAAAAAAAGCAAGTAAGCCTGGATAACTGAAGGAATTAAAATATCAGGTAAGAAGGGGAGAGAAATTTATATAAAGGCCAGAATAAGTCAAGAACCGAAATTAATTGCAAACTACAAAAAGTGTAATATTTTAATGATAGTCATTAAAATGTCAAAGAAGTGAACATGTTCTGTCAGAAGTAAATCATGCAGATAATACGATTAAAACTATAATGGATACTGTCAAATGGGAGACATAATAGCCAGTCAGTGTACAAAATACCCAAACAATTAAGCTAAATTAGTATGTTGTGACCGATCATTCACTAGTTATGAGTACTTTTACCAATCACTTTCTAAATATAGCAGCAAGAATAAGATTAAATGGTGTGAGTCCACAAAATTTTAGGGGACTAGAAGTAGCACAAACTCATTTCAGTAAAATTAATAGAATTCTAAAAAATAAAAGCTCATTTGGTGTTTGTGGAATTTTAAACAGAATTCTGAAAAATTAGCAATTGGCAATGTTCTCAGTGATACATGTAGTCCATCACTGGCACAGGGAAATTATCCAAATGGATTAAAGTGCATAATTGTTAAGTCTCTTTATAAGAATGGTGACAAAAAGACTTAAACAATTGTTGTCCAGTTTACCTGATGCTATATTTTTCCAAAATATCCAAAAAAGTAATGTACACAAGAGTAATCTCACATTTCAAAAGGAAAAATTCACTTAGCAAATCACAGTTTGGAGCCCAGAAGGGCTCGAGTTAGAGCACTATTTATACATCCATCTACCAAATATTACAGGCCTTAAATAACAAAATACTGCCAGTAGGTATGTGTTGTGATCTTTCCAAGGTGTTTGTGCAGATCATGTTTCACTCTTGAAAAAAATTAAGTTTTTATAGAATTGATGGATTTGCCCATAACTGGTTTAAATCATACTTAACAAACAGAATGCAAAAAGTTGTGCTAAATAATTCAAACCATATTGAACAGGAAGAAAATTTTGATGACTGGAGATATATCATAAACAGAAACCCACAGGATTCAATTACGACTATATGTGATTGACCTTCCACTTAACATCCAACAAGTAGAATTGATACTTTTTGCACGCAATACTAGCATTATAACAAATCCCATAAGACAGAAAGCAACAGACGAGATTGTTAGCGATGTTTATCAAAGAATTATTAAGTGGCTCTCTGAAAATGGGCTCTCCCTTGAATTTAAGAAGATACACTTTATTCAGTTCTGTACAACAAGTAGAATTATACCAACAATCAATGTAGAACATGAATAGGAGTCAGTAAACAGGGTGCAATGCTCTAGATTACAATTAAGTTCAGTTACTTTTGTTCTTCATGTAATTACTAGTCTTGGAAACAAATGAATCAGCCTCCTGCTAGATTTTGTACATTTCCACTCAATAATGTCTTATGGAGTAATTTTCTAGGGTAACTCATCACTAAGAAAGGAAGTACTGATTGCACAAAAGTGAGCAATAAGAATAATAATATATGGTGGTCATCCCCAGTCATCATGTAGCCACATCTTCAGTGAGTTAGCTGTACCACCACACGACACGTAGTCACTAATGAAATTTGTCATAAATAATCCATTACAATTCAAGAAGAATAATGATTCCAAACTTATAACACTAGAGCAAAAAATGACCTTTATTAGCCATTATTACAGCTGTCGGTAGTGCAGAAAAAGAGTTCAGTATGGAGCAATAAAAATTTTTGATCATTTGCCCAATAGCATAAAATACCTGACAGGCAAAGCAAGTTTTAAATCTAACCTAAAATCATTTCTCATGAGTAACTCAACAGCATAGTTGCATGAGTAGGACTAGAAATTAATGTATTCATTAATTTTAACACTAAAATGTATATACATCCTGTAAACTGACCCGTTAAACATCATTTCGATAAAAGAATTATTCAAATGATCTATGGAACATGTAACTAACTAACTAACTAAATAACTAACCAACATTGTTTTTACCAGGAAAAGTTATCATGTTTTCATAACGAGGTTGCAAACTTGATATTAACATTTCGATCAATGTACACACCTGAAAGGCTTTCTTTTAATTATTATTATTATTATTAATAATAATATGTAACAGTCTCAGTGAAAAAAAATCTGCAAAACTGTCTGCATCTGTCTGTGTGCTGACAGTTTGTGCCAGATATAAAGTTTATTATGTCTCCAACTAGACAAAATTTATTGAATAGTAGTGAAAAATTGGTCTGTTTGTGATCTACGTTGTTGAGAAATATGAAATATCAAACCAAGCCCCGTGCAAACTGTTCAATTTTGCACTACCATCTAATGCGACACTTTCACAGTCTTCCCATCTTCCCACTCCAACAGCATGGCATACTGGTGGGGAAAGTGCACAGTCATGTGAGAGAAATCCGCACACGTTCAAAACCTCCACCCCCCCCCCCCCCCCCCCCCCCACACACACACGGTTCTTGGCCGTCCCAGTTTTAAAAGAACAATTTGAAC